>NC_142584.1:84565213-84871998 GCF_965207765.1 Zootoca vivipara
CATGCCGGTCTCAATTTGCTCTTGCAACTTATTTATGTAGCTATCAGCCAGGATAAAAAGACATAGCGACTGGCAGATAAAATCAGCCTTAAAAACTATTGATTCTAACTCTGCTGTGGTTTCTTTAAATTGTGCCACTCACAATTATTTTAAAGGCAAGTTTCTGACTGTGGCGATACGTTCGATAGCACCCAAACAATATGTTTATAAAGCTTATTTCATTTGTACATCTCTTTTTCATGGAAGAAAAATTAATGCATTTCAAATCCTGACTGTGCGTGTGTTACTGTAATTCTGAGTCGTCATATTCAATATAACCGATATTGGTGGACAGTTAAGGGAGAAGGAGGAAGAGTAAAGCAGCAGGGAAAGGGGATCTGAAAAGATTTGCACTCTAATAAGAGAATGGAAACCCTCGTGGAACACAATACAAGGTATCCAGCAACACCGGCCTTCTGCAAGCGTACATTGAAAGGCTTTAGCAACAAAAAGTCTTTGTTAGTCTACTTAGCGCTACATTCTGCATTTGAAGCAGACAGTGTTTGGAAGAGCTCCATGCTGCTTCTTTATGTTCCCAAGACCAGAATTCTCTCTAACGCTCTAATTTCCAGCTCAGCTACCCCAGGGCCAACTGGAGACAATAGGGACAGATTAATAGCCTCAGGAAGTTGGAATAGAAAAACCGCGGAAGATCTTCCGACGAAGGAAAACCTGGGAAAACGTATAACTTTCAGCACTGGATGTGTACTAATTAAATGTACATGGAAAACAAGTGTGCGCGCACTGTTTTATCTCGGCTCCAAGTTCCCCAGACTTAAACTATTCCATAAGTTGCTTGGTTTAAAACAAAAAAACCAACCCGAAACCATCAGTAGTTTTTGTGGGGCTAAAAATGTCCGCTCTGATGGTTTTCAACTGCACAGGTCCGAAGTAACATTGCTGGAATCATTTCAAATTTGTACTTGCTGTAACCGAGCAGGATTTGAACTTTTGTTTAGTTTCATAAGCTGCAAGAATCAAGTGTGCTTGTGAAGTTGCCTTGTATTAAGTATAACCATTGGTTCATCTCAACCAGGATTGTTATCTCTTTGTGATAGCTATTTTCTGAGATCTCAAGGAGAGACTCTTCCTAGCCTGGCAAGCAAAGATCATCTCACTCGACAGCCTGGGTGAGCCTGTGACCTTACACACACAACTTACGTGCGCCATCACTAAGCTTTAGGTCATTCCATTCCTTTTTCGCTGTTGGCAGCACATTTAGAAAGTCTTCATATGTGAAAAAATAATAATCTTCATTTGGTGGTATATGGGATTTAGCCTTGATAAACAAATTAACTGAAAAATTCAGACATCGGAAAGACAGATACAGAGTTTTTTATTGATAGATGGTTTGCGCTTCTTTCATATATAAACAATAATTCTTCAGTACAACATTTCTCAAGCAAGCATAGATCTTTGTGGAAGGACTGCTGCATGGATTTTGTGTGATCGTTGATTCTATGAAGATTTGTCTTAATGAAGGACAATGTTCACGTTGAGTGATTGCATTTTTGTGGCCTTCTTCAAATTTATGCTTTCATTTTCGTTTGGTTTATCTGTACCATTTCTTTGAAAAAATGCAATGAAAATCATTTTTAAGATGAGGTTTTCTTAGCCGTTTGTAAGAAAGCTTCTACAAAGAGCGATCAACATAGAATTCATCCCTCTCTGTGATTAAATTGGCCTTTTTGGGGTTGAGAGGAGCCAATATGATTTGCTGTGTTGGCCAAATATTTCCTTGCTGTTTCTGCATTGCATTTATTGAAATACACAGCAGGGAGCTGCTAAGTCCCTTGTTTACACACACCTCCCACACTCATGAAATAATTGGGCATGTAACATGATGACCAAAGAAAAGCAAAGAGCTGTAAGTTGCACAATATGTGCGCTTCCACTGTTGCAGTTATTAACATTATATGAATAAGTGGAATGGCAAGGCATACAACAAACCAATGGAATAGCTACTTTGTGTACATTTGATTATTAAGCATTGTATTATTATTATTATTATTATTATTATTTAGTCAGGGGCTAGAGGATGAGGGGAGGAGAGAAAAGAAGAAATCATTTATTGTTGTTGTTGTTTTTATTTATTAAATTTATATGCCACCCTTCAAACAAAGATCTCAGGGACAGGGTGGTTCACCAGATAAAAATACAAGATAAAAACACAAGTAAATATTTAGAACAAAAACAAAACGATAGCCCCCCTCCTAAAAGGACAATATTTATTATTATTATTATTTATTAACTTTAAAAAAGTGACTGTGTGGGTTGTGTAATGGTGAATACACAGCCCTCTATGTTGTGCCACCAGTGACAAGGGAAGCTGCTTCCTTCTCTGGGGGATTCTGGGTGGCCACCAGGAGTCAGGTTCTCCCAGCACTGTCATCAACAGGAGCAGCAAAACATACTTCCTGAAGACAAATGTGAGCACCGAACTGAAAAGGGAATGTCAAAACAAATGGACTTTTGCCAGGTAAAACTTTAACTGAAAAGGATTTTGGAGTTTTTAAAAAAAAATCTTGAAAGGAAAACCAACTCTTGCACACCACTCATGTGACATGCGAAGGCAATGAGATCTCTTGAAAGAGTGAAAGTCAAGAGCTTGGGGGAGGGTTGGCATTCAAGAATGGTAAACAGCCTCCATTCTTGTGGCGTTCCTCAGCACAGGGCTCCCGAAGTTCTAAGAAATGGCAATAAAATGTTATGGCTGATTTATTACATCCAAGATGCTTAACATATTTTAGAGTCAGCTGTGTTTATCGTCAGAGGGAAAAGCTGTTTGGTGTGAGAAACAAAGGGTTAGCTTATAGCAGGTGTAAACAATATTTTGACCTGGAATTGGGAGGACTGGTTGTCACCCAGTACAAACCTTTCCTTTCTTCAAAATAAATAGGCCTTATAAATAGTGGAATACCACAAAATGTGGCCAAACTGTTCTTTTGGAGGAATGATATGAAGTCCTTCCTTCCTTCCTTCCTTCCAACATAGTGTATGCACCTTGCATGCAGCAGAGAACCGGTAAAATTAGTATTAGCTGTCTGCCACAGGAATCATCTTGCATGATTGAAAATTCTGTGCCTATGAGTGTGTGCATGTGCACACACTTCATGTGTTGGAAGACATTATGTTTTGTGTTAAGTATGAAAGAGTAGAATTGGAGACAGAAGAGAAGGAAATAGCAGAGATGTTAGGCATTTATTGTGCAGAATGAAAAAAAAAGGCGATTATGGAGCAAAATTAGACATCAGCTGTGAAGCAGAGTTGAAGCATGCCGGGTTGGGGGTATTGGAGAGAGAACATACTGCCAGCATCTGAAACTAATGTTCCAGTGTGTTCTAGGGAATTTTCCGTTTTCTTTTCTTTTCTTTCTTTCTTTCTTTCTTTCTTTCTTTCTTTCTTTCTTTCTTTCTTTCTTTCACAGAACCCATTAACAGTGCGGGCATGTCACACAAATTTGACACATTAGATATTTAAGAACACAAATGAAAAAGCCACCAATAGACCAGGACGGCCAGTACTTTGACAAAGAAGCAAAACATTGGCCCTAGTAGTTCTTTGTATTATCAGCCATCAATGTATTAACAGAGACGAAGACAACCAAAATGAACAAGGGGTTGGGAGCACCTTCTGTACCAGGAAGGGCAAAAACATTTGGGATAATTGAACTTAGAGGGGAGCAGATAACTAAGGAATAGGAGAGGGACAGGACAGAGTTTATAAAATTATGAATAGTATGGAGAATGCACAGAGGGAGAGAGAGGCAGGCAGGCAGATTTTTCTAACCTCTTTTTTAACTTGGGGTCACCAAATAAAATTCATTGCCAATGGATGAAGTGCAGACAAAAGGAAGCATTGTTCTATATACGGTAATGTATAAAACTAACTTACGTAATTCACAGTGGCAAATTCATATGTCAATGAAAAATTCTGTCACCCGCTATATGTTTATCACATTCACTACCACAAGATGCCCACTGCCTTAGATAGTTGTTTAGAAATGATTAGACAAAGTCATGGAATATATATGTATCAATGGCTATTGGCTTTTGGAACTGCCATTTTCAGAGGAACTATACCCCCTGAATCACAAATCCTGGGGAGAAATGACAGTGGAAGTCTGTTGTTGTCATGCCCTGCTTCTATGATTCTCATTACTGGTCATTACTGGAAGGAGAATGCTAGTCTAGAGGCACATTCATAGCACACATGGAAAGCAGTATGATAACACGTTAAACAGTCTTGCCTTCCCCCCAAAGAATTCTGGGTGGTTCTGTAGTTTGCTGTGGGTGCTGAAAGTTGTTAGGGGACCCCTATTCCTCTCACAGATTTGCAGTTCCCAAGTCAATCCCACTTCACAGATAACTGTGAAAATACATAGGGTAGTTTAAAGGGTGCTAGGGAGCTGATACTTAACCGTATTACTTGTTACACAAATGCATGGCTCGGATAAATAATAGTTACTTGGATTTAGATGTGAATCAGAGGAGCAGGCAAGCAGAAGTGATTCAGTTCCTTGTGAGAGCAAACATTCCTGCATTGTGTGAATGGCTCGTCTTGAAACGCCTGTGCCAAGTTGAACTTACTTAAACCAGACTTTTACATCTAACAGTGTCCATTAAGTTTTTATTTGCTGTACCCAATTTAGCATGTCCTCCTCTCCCAGCTCTTCCCACCACACAGATAAACAGTGAATCAATGGAAAACTATGAATGGCATGGCTGCCGGGCCGTGAGCCCACACTATGTGGGATACTAAGTATAAAAACCATATAATGTGTTGACAAATACCATCCCTTGATGCTGGGAATGCTCTATAGAGTGCATAATGTTCCCAAGTTTACCTTTGGCCCAGCTCAGTAGAGTCTTTATGTGAGGAGTATCAAACGATGGAGAGAATCAGTGTTGGTCTTGCTTGAGACACAGAAAATGTATCACTTTTGAAAGGAGAATACTTGTTTTGCTACAGTACATTGTGGTTGCCTCCACACATATGTCTCCCAAGGGGGCTTCTATTGAGGGCATTTAGTGGTTTGGGAGAAAAATTGTCCCTATGTTGTAAAAAAAAACATTTTTTATTATTTGTTTAATGCAAATACTAAACGTTCACCACCCACCCTGTCCTATGTGTTCATGTGAAGTTGACTTGTGTGGATAGATTTTGGAGTTTGTTTTTGCTTTTCTTCTTTACTTTCAGTGAGTTTCACCATCAAATGGAATTTCTACTTCAGCATTCATCCATGGATATTGTCGTGCATTTTCTTGTACTTTGCTTGAACGTAAGATCGCCAATGCAATTTCCTTAAACGAGGGGACATGGTGAGAAATTTCATTGCCTGATACATTTTCCCTGTTGCCTGACCAGACTTCTTTTTGTCATCTTCGTTTCCTTCAAAAAAATTCAAATGTTTCACACAAGTGGGAACCAACAAATGCACCTCGATTTTAAAATTTTACTTTGGGCCAAACATTGTGGAAATATTTGTCTTAATAACCCATGAACGGTAATTTACTCCTAAGCTTATAAAACAGCACTTACACAATGAAATATGATGCCGTGCATTTAATCCTGTGAAGAGCGGCCTTGTTTTGCTTTAGAAGAACAGGTGAAACTGACAAAACAGGTTCAGTTCCTATTGATCCAGGTTATAAGCACAATAGTATCTGGGCTAGGTGAGCCCAGTTGGAACTTGAAGGCAAACTCTTTGTGCCAGCTTTTAAAACATTTTAAAACATTTACCTTCTTTTGCTGTGCCTCATGGGCTTGCTAGAGGGCCATACAGTGACACTCTCTGCCACTCTATTCGGTGTCTTTATGGGCAAATTTAATGCTTGCATGATCCCCCCTGATCACCTCATCTGTCTCCTGAGAAATCTCTATGTGGGACAAGAAGCTACAGTTAGAACTGGATATGGAACAACTGATTGGTTCAAAATTGGGAAAGGAGTACGACAAGGTTGTATATTGTCTCCCTGCTTATTTAACTTATATGCAGAATTCATCATGCGAAAGGCTGGACTAGATGAATCCCAAGCCGGAATTAAGATTGCCGGAAGAAATATCAACAACCTCAGATATGCAGATGACACAACCTTGATGGCAGAAAGTGAGGAGGAATTAAAGAACCTTTTAATGAGGGTGAAAGAGGAGAGCGCAAAATATGGTCTGAAGCTCAACATCAAAAAAACCAAGATCATGGCCACTGGTCCCATCACCTCCTGGCAAATAGAAGGGGAAGACATGGAGGCAGTGAGAGATTTTACTTTCTTGGGCTCCTTGATCACTGCAGATGGTGACAGCAGTCACGAAATTAAAAGACGCCTGCTTCTTGGGAGAAAAGCAATGACAAACCTAGACAGCATCTTAAAAAGCAGAGACATCACCTTGCCGACAAAGGTCCATATAGTTAAAGCTATGGTTTTCCCAGTAGTGATGTATGGAAGTGAGAGCTGGACCATAAAGAAGGCTGATCGCCGAAGAATTGATGCTTTTGAATTATGGTGCTGGAGGAGACTCTTGAGAGTCCCATGGACTGCTAGAAGATCAAACCTATCCATTCTTAAGGAAATCAGCCCTGAGTGCTCCCTGGAAGGACAGATCGTGAAGCTGAGGCTCCAATACTTTGGCCACCTCATGAGAAGAGAAGAATCCTTGGAAAAGACCCTGATGTTGGGAAAGATTGAGGGCACTAGGAGAAGGGGACGACAGAGGACAAGATGGTTGGACAGTGTTCTCGAAGCTACGAACATGAGTTTGACCAAACTGCGGGAGGCAGTACAAGACAGGAGTGCCTGGCGTGCTCTGGTCCATGGGGTCACGAAGAGTCGGACACGACTAAACGACTAAACAACAACAATGATCCCCCCACTTAGAATTAAAGAATTAAAGAAGTTTGAGTGCAGGGGTTTGTTTTGAGAAGCAAAACTGACCTGAACAACTGTCCTTCCACACACACACAAAATCCAGCCCTGGTCCCTTTCCCAGCTTCTTCCATGTCAGCTCCATAATAGAGGCGGAGTCATTTTGTCATTGCCTTGTTAAGAAATCATTGTTGGTCCTACTTGGCAAATCCTCCAGTGATCTGCCAAGTAGATCTACCTTCTGCCCACCCCTGGTCCATAGGACTAGGTGTGACAGTGTAGACGTTTGCTATTATGTACCTTGGAAGGCTGATTGGAAACTACAGCCAGTGCAGGACAGTTTAATCTAATTCTTTAATGGGATGAATTACCAGAAACTCATCAATGCATTTTCATGACATAAGAATGGCTATCATTACTTCAGTCTTGCATGCAATAGTCACCTGTATATGTATATCCTCAAAGCATCCCTATTTTCCAGGGACAGTCCTGGAATTATGAAAGCCATCCCAGTTTCTGATTTGATTCTAGAATGCTCTGAGAGATTCTTACATGGGCTGGATTTTTACTGTAGAAATTACCTTTGTAAGTTTAGGTGTAGGAATTTGCATGTTTGATAGCAGTTTCATGTTTGATAGTGCTTTAGTACAAATGCTTTTAAAAACAATTATTTAGACGGATTGGCAAATATTAATGTTAAATTATATACGAATGGCAAAATTGACCGATTCAATAAGAGACTTACCTGTGCAAAAAGTAACAAAAGAGCGGAGCATGTATAAAAATTATCTTAAACTGTACTATCCAAATAATTCTCTACTCGCAGACATTGAATGATTTTTGAGAAAATTAGGAATAATGAAAGTGGAAATGAAAAGATATAAAAAAAGATATTATAAGTAAAAACCTGTGGACTACAAGATATATAAAATTGTATAATAAGAGGGACGGGAAGTATTTGTGTATATATGTAATGATTGTGTTCATTCTTTATCTTTTTCCGATGATAGGTATGGTAGAAATGTGATTTGTGTGCTTTTAGATGTTGCTTTTTTCTTTTGTATTTGGTGTATTTGTATTTTTTGTTGTACTTTTGTATTCTTGTGGTCTTTATTCTTTGTGTTTTTAAACAATAAAATTTAATTTTTTTCCAACAAACAAACAAACAAACAAACATTTATTTAGATGCTAGTTAGAAATACATAATCAACAAATATCAGAATATCCCTTTCCCAAAGAGAAAACCATACCCATCACTGATGTTTTGCTTTTAGAAAATAACTATGGGCAACAGTTAATATACACTGATCAGAAACAGACAAGGGAACAGTATATGTAGGAAGCTATAGCAAATAATTAAACATATTACCAAAGCCCATGAGATTATTGGGTTGGCATGTGAAGTGACCACTGGAGGAAGGCATTGGCCTCTGGAATGGCTTCTTTTTGAACCTCAAGTTTAGCTCAAAGTTTGAAAAACAACCTATTCAACCATGACTATCCAGCATCTGTAAGAGGTTCATTGATCTGGGAGGGGGTGGTCAAGTCAAACCATACACAAAAGTCCAAGCAAAAATGCAAAGAGGTTTGATACCTCTGTTCCAAACTGCCCCCCCAAGCCCCTCAAAATATTCTTTTTCTTTTTCTTTTAAACAGGCAGCAACTTACCCTGTTCCTTCAGGATACTTAAAAATAAATCTGAAGCAGATCTATTCTTTAGTTTTCCCCATCCTATTATTACATTTGATTACTGAGTACTCTCTCAAGAACAAAGTCATGGGACATGTTAAACGCTAATAGAAAGAGATGGCGGCTTAAGCTTCTGTGGGCCAAAGCGTTAAATTCACGGAGAAACTTTTTGCGTTCGCAAAAGACCCTAATCCTGCTCAATGATCTTGCAATGGAAAAGGTGCTTTGAAAACAGACCAGCTATTTTTTGAGATGAAGTGTGAACAGGGACTCCGCGATAAATCAAAACTCCTTGCTGGTTTTCAGGCAAGACACATTTCCTACCCCTTTGCCTGATGTTGTCTTGGTTCCTCCTCACTCCCCAGGCACTTGAGAAGAACAAAAGGAAGCCAAATCCTTGTTTTATTGCTTGGAAATGACTGAGATATGTATCCCCAGCCCTGTTCCAACTGTCTTAATTGACCCAAGAGCAATGTGTTTCTTTCGCTGTCGGGTTAAGGTTTTACAATGTGGCTCGGCGCAAAAGCCCTGGCATCTCCAGATGACAGCTTCTCTTTCCATGGGGCTGCCATTCAATTTGGACGTATACCCAGGATAAATTTTTCCCACTCCAAACATCCCACCCCCCTATTTTCACATATGTACAGGTTATCTTGCACCGTACTTTGTGTAAGTTACTCCCGGCTGGTTCCCCAGACGATTCCTTGGCAAGAGAGCTTCACAGAGCAGCTACTCAAGCTTACTCTTCCATTACCGGTCAACTAACTGAGTTGCATTTATAGTGGCCTGCCAGAAGAACACAATGGTTGGTCTAATCCAGCATCCTACTCTCACTGATCAGAACTCAGTGCAAAACCTGAAAACTGGATATGAACACAACAACACTCTGCCCACCTGCGATTCCCAGCAACTGGTATGGCTCTGGCAATGGAGGGAGAACATGGCCATTGTGGACCAGCAGCTGTTGATAGCTTTGTTCTCCATGAATTTGTCTAATCCTCTTTTAAGCCATTCCAGGTTGGTGGCCATTACAGCCTCTTATCTAATCGGAAAGGTCCATAGCTCAGCGGTAGAGCACATATTTTGGAAGCAAGAAGTCCCAGGGTTTGGTTTAGAAATCACTGATCCCTCTCCCCCCCTTTTTTTTTATTCTATCGTTTTTATTTACAGAAGACAAATCACCCCCTTCTCCAGATCCATCTGCAAGTTATGCAAGGGACTTCTCCAGAATGTAAGATCGTTCCAATTGGAAACTCACAACAAGTACTTTATCAAACCGAGACAGGGTTTGGTGGGAGAATGAGAATTAAGTTGCCTCTAGACACAAGTCTATTTTATTTTGGGGATGTTATAGATTATAGTCTAAGATGCGATGCCCATGGCCCACGATAGATGTGGAAACATGGGAGAGCTGGCAGAGAGTTGCTTCAAGCTTCATTTGCCAGATCACAAGTTTATAAACAATGGAACCTCACAGTGGGGTCTTTTCTGGGGAGATGCTGGGGTACACATACCCTTAAACATTTTGTGAATCTTTGTACTCTTGTCCATTTACTGTATTTATTTTTCCTTATTTCAACTATAAAATGGTGGTTTTCTTCGGTCAAAATGAGAGTACCCCTAAACATTTGTTTATTTTTAGGGGGGAAAGCACTGGTTCTGGGTGTTTCAACAGGGGTGGAGAAATAGCATTCTGAGGGACGCTTTAAACATTACACTTTAACTACCTGGAAACAACTCCCACATAGGAAGAAATATGAAAGAGCTGATGAATAAACAGGATTATCACATAGACATCTGTTTGCTGTGAGTATATGCACAGGCAAGCCATGGCAAGCATATGTACACCTTTTATGCATATACCTAGTGAAAAAGGGGTCACATCTGCCCCCTAACACTTAAAGCACTCTTCTACCACTTTCCCCAAAGAATCCTGGGAACTGGGAACTTCTGGTAAAGGGCAGTATACAAATTTAGTAAATAATAATAAATAGTACTGGGCTGTGCCAATAATTCCATTGTCATTGGACTCGTTGGGTTCCAGAGCTTGACTGGCAATTGCCTCTGATTCCATCCTGAGCCCAACATGTGGCTGTTCCCCATTGCTCATGTCTCTATCCAGTGTCAGCTCACGATTCAATTTATACATGCTCAGTAGCTTATGGTCCAGGACTGACTCTAACCGTGTGAAATCATCGCAGCTGGAGATCCATGTGTCATTTTCATGCACTTAACTTTGCAAAAGTGCTTGGCATGTTGGAAAAGGTTAACTCTAAGAACATAGTAGCCAGCTGGATTGGATCAATGGCAAGTCCAATCCATAATTTCGTTCTCACAGTGGCCAACCAAACGGCTTTGGGGGAACTGGCAAGCAACTATTATTCAGAACCCTTACTGCAAAGCCTTCATGGCTGGTAGCCGTTGATAGTCATATCTTCCATGAATTTGTCTAATCCTCTTTTAAAGCCTTCCAAGTTAGTGGCCATCACTGTGTTCTGTGTCCCATAGTTTAACTATGCACTGCGTGAAGAAGTATTATTATTATTATTATTATTACCTGACCTCAATCTTCCTACATGCAGCTTCCCTGAATGTTCATGAGTCTTAGTGTTGTGAGAAAGGAAGAAAAGCTTTTGTCTATCCACTTTCTCCATGTAATGCTTCGTTTTATAAACTACTATATATCACCTCTTACTACAGCTTACAATGCCACAACATATGATTAACATCTTAGGGCTGTTGTAGAGTTAAACAGCCCTAAGATATTTATTATAAGTTGTTGCATTTCCTACACAACTTATATATGATTAGATATGAGAATCATGGTTCCAAGGAGTACTACTAACACAATGCTTTCAGCACAGGAATAGCTTTGTTCCTCCAAGGCAGCCAATTGATTCAAATATGGTCCCCTAATCTGATGGAGTGTGGCTCTGATTGCATCCGAGATAACCACTCTTTGGGGAATGCTAATAAAAATGCAACTAAATATGCACACCAGCGGAAAATAGTTGCCTCCTGCTACCATTTTCCAAGGAGTGAAATCAGAAAGGATTACAGAAGAGCTGGCCCATATGAAGAAACCCATAATTAGTCTCACGGATGGGACTACAATTGGCAATGACTCCATTAAAATAAATGCACGCTGGAGAAAAGCTTGAGCCCCATAAAGAACTTGGCACCAATCTCCAATTTTCAGCTCTGTTACTAACAAGCTTTACTAAGCAAACATCAAGCCAAAGCTAGTGGAACATGCTGCACTTCACACCAGAGCACATTGGACACCCCTGGAATATAGAACATTTCAGTGGCACCCACTAATACTTCTGGCACAATGTGTGCTTGGCACCATGGACCAAGCAGGCAGTGCTGGGAAAGGGACTGTTTATTATCACCCTTCAAAATTATGTTTGCATTATGTGGGAATTGCAGGAGGGTAGACATGGAATTGGATGCGAACAGCTTTGTAGGATTGGTTCCAAAAATGAACGGGTTTGGGCTTAACAGATCTGCTTGTATCTCTGAGTTGGGTTCAGAGCCAGAAAGTTGATCCAGAAAGAGTTTCAAGATGGAACCAAGATTATAGGAAACACAGGCAGTGGCAAGGTGGTGGCTGGTCCCAGGGAGGTGCAAAAACTGTCCACTGCTATTTCCATTCTCCCTTCCCTTGGCATCATATATTTAGGATAGTTATCCTGAAAAGCAGATACCTGTATGTGATTTCCAATAGATGTAGCCAAATCATTGCTGCACTCTGCAGGCATAATTCTCCACTACATTTTGCAATGGAAAGCAGAGACCGTCCTGCAACTAATGGTTGCCAGTTACGTGAGCAAGAGCTTGGGACAGATGACTTCCAAGGTGCCCTCCGACTCTACAATTCAATTGATTTAATTTTCCTCTTTTTTGCATCAATGACCCCACCCCCCATTCTTCCAAAGGATAAGTTCTTATTGAACAAGATACCGTGTTTCCCCCTTTTTAAGACACCGTCTTATTACTTTTTTTTCTCAAAAAAACACAGAGTGGCTTATTTTTGGTGGGATGTCTTACTGGTACCGGTATTTTTATTACGAGTCTGAGGGAAGGGAGGTGTGTGCGTCCCTGGTGCAGCCCTCTCTCCCCAGCCCTGGGATGTTCGCGAAGGGCTGCTCTCTCTCTCCTCCAAGGTGGGGACTCACTTAATAGCAATCTGCTACACTGGAGCTTCTTAAATCTAAACCAGTATAATGGAATCTATCTTTGTGATACAGTCCTAGCAGTAGCCTATACCTAAAGCAAGTAAGGATCTCTACCAGCCAGCTTCCCAAGACTGCAAGACTGTCTGAAGTTCCAACAACATAGCACTTTGCAGTGCTATCACTGATAGCAAAGAAGCTACCTGCTGAGAACAAAGAAGCCAGCTAAGCAGCAATTAAGATTGCTGACTTGGTAAATGGTAGCAATTGAGAAGCAATTGAGCCAGCGAGGTGAGGAAGCACGTGTTGTTAGGACCGGCAGTTTAACTTTTGTGTAAAGCAGCGTTTAGCAGCTCCTTTTAGCAGCTCGCAAACAGCGAAGGAAAAAGTCCTTAATAAATAAATAAAAGTCCCCAAGGCAAGGACTGCGATCCAGACTACTTACAAATCCTTAAAGGGGCAGCTCCACAGACAACCAAGCAGCATAAGGTAGAAAGAAAACTGCAGCAGGATTTTTAAAAGGCTGCTTTATGCCCGGTAAAAGCAATGAGACAACAATCAGACACGGGAGATTCCCGTTAAGAGGAAATCAACGTGCATTGAATGGAAGGGAATTTAGGGAAAGGTGGGGGGAAGCGAGAGGTGGGCTGTGTGTGTGTGTGTGTGTGTGTGTGTGTGAGAGAGAGAGAGAGAGAGAGAGAGAGAGAGAGAGAGAGACGCAGGGGGGGGAGAGAGAGACAGACGCGCGCACGGAGGTCTCTCCCTAAAAGGGAAAACAGCCTTTGCATTCTTCAATCGCCCCTCTTTTCTTCCTCGTGCCTTCATCTCCTCCCCACCCCACTTTTCTCCCCTTCACCAAGTAGAGCTTACACAGCTTGGCTAAAAAAATTATTTTTGGATCTTTTTATTTAAAAAAATGCTCTCAGAAACGGGGAAGAGAAATCACAAGGCTTCGGCAGCCAGCAGCTACGGCTGTTCGGTGCATTTTTACAAGCTTTTAAAGGAAATACGTGTCTGTGGAGCGACAGCAAAATGGGGAGAGATTTTTAAGGGGGGAGTTGGCTGGCAGGAGGGGGGTTATTGCTAGTGGGTGAAGGGTCTATCAGTATGTCTTATTTTCGGGGTATGGCTTGTATCGCGCAATTGCTTAGAAATCCTGCTATGGCTTATATAATGACTACGTCTTAAAAAAGGGGAAACACGGTATTGTATGATTAAGCCACTGCTCCCTCCACTCTAACCTGGCAATAATATTTGGAAACCCAGTTCGGGGATTTATTGCAATGGTGAATATGTGATCTTTGCCTTGGGAGCAGGAAATTTGTTTCTATTCATAGCATCCCTAACAGGTTGCTTGGTTAAAGGACTCAGGGGATTACCTGGCAAGATATAATGAGCCAGCCAGCCTCAACTTGTCAGGTGTGGGTTCCAAGAAACAACTAATGAGTTTCTGGAGAGCAGAACTTTAGTGATGGTTTCCTTAACCTAGGCCAGGGGCGGATAATCTTTGGTCCTCCAGGTGTTGCTGAAATACTTCCATCATGTCTTTGGCCATTGTCTGTGCTTGCAGGAGCTGATGGGAGTTCAGCAACATCTGGAGGAGCAAAGGTTCTCTACCTCTGCAGTAGGCTAAGAAGTCACAGCTCTTTCCATCATTTCCACATAGGAAAGTCACTACATCCCTTGCACGGCTTTCAGCAGATTATACCCAGCCCTTTTTGTACCTGACCACATGAACTCCTTGCACATTGGATTATGGAGACTTCCAATCTGGAAACAGATTTCATGTTTGGAAGTCAAATGTGATGATCTGGTATATTATCACAGATGCACCAGTTTCTTTTTATTGTCTCTCTCTCGCTCTCCCCCCCCCCCCATTCTCGCTAATCTTTCAGTGGTGTGAACTACACTAAAAACCTTAAAGCTTTGCATCAGGAACTGAAGAAAGCCAAGTTACTAAAAAAATTCTCTTAGGACAACAAAGGAAGACAAAGATCTGGCTTGAGAGGCCTAGGATGTTTTCAATTAAACTTGTTTTTCTTCTTAGAAGGCATCGGGATTACTTGTAAGTCTCCTAACAACAATGACTATGTTAAATATATTAGAATACATATATATATTAAAAACCCTGTCAATAATTTTAAAATCCCACCAAAAAGAAAACATTGTACCTGAAGGGAAGCTTGAAGCAATTATCACTTATTTGATTTCATTGTTTTGCTGTTTGCAAAGCTGCTGAAAATAGAGAAACACATTTGAAAATAATTTTTACTCCCATGAAAACGTCAATGGACATTGACATAATTCATACCCTCTAACATTTCTCCGATGCAAATAGGGACGTTATATTCGATGACAATGATTTATTCCTCATCCATCTGGCTGGGTTGCCCCAGAGCATGGCACACTCTTGTCTGCCCATCACACCCACTGAACAGAAACTGCTTATTCCTCCAAGCACTGCTCTTGGAAGCAATCCTGTACTTCTCCTTAAAATCTATGATTTTCAGAGATTTAAAGGAGCAGCATGGAGCTGCCTGCAAAGGGCTTTCAAGAAGCCAGACTCTGACCTTTGACATTCTGACAATCGGGGCTTCAAAGTTCAACTTCACCTGATATCACTATTGTATCTGGCGATTGACAGGTGGTCTGCCCTATCCAGCTATCAAATTTGGCCTGTTAGGACTGGCCCACCAGTCAGAAAAGGTTCCCCACCCCTGCATAGTTGGGATTGTGTCACCTTCTAAGTAACCTGGATTAACTTTAAGCTAAGATCATGTTATTTATTGTGTTTGAACACAGAGGTGATGTGATGTAACCATAACTGCATTTTTTAATTGACAAAAAGGAGTGCTTTAACTGTCTTTATCACCAACACATGCTGTTGGCATACCCAGTTTCCATCTAATGCTAATAGGTGTTCTCAATAACAAGCTTTGTTCCTTTATATAAAAAAAGAGTCTTAAAATAGCCTGTCATAACTCCCACTGTATGCTGGCAAACACAACCTTTTGGCAGTCTCTCTAAGATGAATGATGGCAAAAAAGGGGGTGGGGGGTGGAATCCAATAAATCGCCTGTTTGTCCATATTCTGTCAAAAACAATCATTTTCTCATTCGTAAAACCTGGAGCTTCTCCAAGTAGATCTCTCTAATTACACATTACGATCCCAACCAGTCAATGATGTGGCAGAAATAAATTTACATAGTGTTCTATAAATGACTAATTTGGAACTAATTGGAACAAGTTTAGATAAGCTTATAGGTGAACCACAGGACACATAAACCTTAACAGTGAAACGTCTGTGGCTGTTTCTTCAAAAGTAAGCCCCACTGTGTTCAACAGACTTTTTTTCCCCAGGGATGTTGCAGAGGATGTGAACCCAAATATTTCCTCATAACAGACCTGCAGGTTCTGGTACATAAAAAAAGATTACAGACATTCAAGGTGCTATTTTATGCATATGTACCCGAGAGTAAAACAGTAAACATACATAGGATTGAGTTGTTAATGTCGCAAGCAAGCATGGGTGTCTGCAGAAATAATTCAGGGTGTGGCAAGGACTGACTTGTAACTACAGGTTGTTAACTATTTGAAGTCTTTATACAACTGAACTCCATGAGCTAAAGAGGAACAATACAATGACAGGCATGGGTGTAGCTGGGGGGAGGCGGGAGGGCAGCTGCCCCCATCCTCAAAAAGTATTGAAAAGCATTAAAAATAATTTACTGAGGTCATGCCCCCCCCCAAGAAGCTCAACAACTTTTTGGGGTGATCTCCCAAAAAAAAGTTCAACAAAATTTTGCCCCCTCCCCAACAAAAATCCTGGCTGTGATGACAGGCTGTGGCTGTTGGTGATTTTCTGCATTGTATCGGATTATGCATTTCAGAATTAACATCTAACAAATTACTTTGTTCGTTTAACAACAATACTGTAGGACTCTAAACCGAATTTAAAACCCAAGGCTAAGTTTCACACATCTTACATAGAATTTGCCCTGGCTGCATAGCTGCCAAGTTATCCCTTTTTTTAAGGGAAATTCCCTTATGCTGAATAGGCTTCCTCGTGAGAAAAGGGAAAACTTGGCAGCTATGCCTGGCTGTGATATAAGCTCTGAAACCAGGCAGCCTTCTTTTGTTCATGCTTGTCTGTCCATGACATCAAGGAAACTATCATACAAAGAGGATTATTTTTTAAAAGGAAACTGGAGCCTTCGAAAGTATTGGCCAAAATGGTCATTAGTTTCTTCTACAAATTCGGGGTAAGTCCTCAGCTTTTCTCTATGGACACATAAATAACACAAGCCAGACAATTACTGATCTGCACTCATTGCCGAACATAGCCATATATTCACCCTGAGCAAAGTGCTAAAGAATCATTCAATTATGGAAGTTATAATTGGAAAAGTGCTGTCGTGATGGCCGTTTTAATAGCACGCCTCTTTGTGTGGCGAGGCTCCAGGGCCCAAAGTTCCCCTTAGATAATAAATACACAGACACAAATATTTTGAGTTAATAGGCTAAATAAGGCCACAACTTTATTGGTTACCGATGTGAGCGGTTTGGCTTAGGCATTGAGTGAAACCGGACTATATCCTGACTCCTGCATGCCCGCAGGAAGTCTCTTAAGGGTCAACCACCAGTAGGGGGAGCCCTATGATATACATCAATTAAGATAATCCCCAGGGTCCCTGATGGGGGTTGTGGCATGGCCCTATCCCATGTCCAGGCTTCAAACAGGATCCATACCCCCAGATCCCTTTAACGGAATACCCTTAACGAGGAGGGGCAGGTGGAGGCAACAACCTCCTCTCCCATAAACCAGGCTTACCCAATCCTGGATGCCCGCCCACAACTCCACCCCCCGGGGAAGGGGAGTGGTCTTCCCAAAGCCCGTCTTAAGCTGGCACTACGAGGGCTGGTGGGAGGGCATCAAATGGCTTCGCACAGGGCAGCATATTACCAAAGGTGGCCCCTGTGCATGCCAACAGCTTCTAGGGGCCACAGGTGAGAGCCGAGTACAGAGTGGGGACCAAAGGTGGGAAAACTACATAGCATTAGTATGTTGGATATTAGATGCCATCGTTGGATGCTGTCACAGAAACTTTTTAATGATGGTTTAATTGTGCCAACTCTATTATGCACATTTCAGACCATTCACAGTGAGATAAAGTCAGTGGGCAAAGGTTGCCTAAGGATAGATTGTCCTGATTTGTGCTTGAATCCTACCTTCTCTTCCTGCCCTAGAGTTGCACAACCATTGCATCCTTGCCCAACCAGCTTAGAGATCTAGTCCAAAATCAGAACAAGCAGATGAAATTTGGCCGGCTATGCCTACTGTAGTTTGGTCTGAGATTGAAACCAACCCCAAAATTCCTCCTGTACATTCCCATCACTTTCTTCCATAAATCTTACACCTAGAGACAGTTGTTCTATGCCAGAAATACCTCCTATTTCATCTGCTAAAACTGAGGATCTTATGTAAGTGTTAGCCTTCACAACAATATCTTCCCTCAGAAAAAAGCCACACTGTGCTATTACCTCATTCTGCATACTGTTAGGTGTGTACTTAGCATTCTCTGCCCCAGTTTCCATTTTTTAAAATTAAAAAATTATTCCATCTCCTCCTTCAACACAAAACTGCAAAAGGTTCTATCATGTTACCACGAAGAACAAGATCACCTGACCCACAACAATACTTGATAGTACAGAGCACAGCTTCTGTTTATTGTCTTCTATGACTTATAACTTACTAAGTTGTTGTCCAGTTGACACCTTTTTCCTGTTCATGACAGAAAGGAAGGCAGAAGCACTTTCATGTGAACCAGTCCATTTTGTGAATGCTCTCTTGCAGCTTCACTGAAGCCTTTTCTCTCAGTGCAAATGGGGGTAATAAATACGCCATGTTCCCCTCATACTACTGGCTGGGAAAATAAAATGCAATACCGGTAACAATATAAAACTTCTTTCGTAACAGCGAAGTATGCTAATTAAGCAGAATATTTAGAAAGTCAAGCATGGGGAAATATTCTTGGACCCATACTATCATGCCCGGTCATCACTTTCTGCAGGGGTCCAGCATTGTGTAAGCAGGTCAAATGTTAACACATATGATGGAGGATTTGCTTTTTATATTTAGTTCCTTATATCCAGTTTTTCCTGTCATTCAAGATGCACAGTGCTGCCTCCACCTTTATTAGATTGCATTGTGCTGTATTTATGGAACAAAATCGGCTGGTTTGGGTGTGTTTTATTCCGAACTAACTCCTTTGAAACAAATAAGGTTCCCTTTATATTGAAGGGGGAAAAATGGTAATATTCCTCTTCCCCTCATTTTCCATGCCCTTCAAACAGCCGCTGCTGGTTTCCTTGTCCTCACTGAGCTGTTGTTATTAATATACAGTATCCATAAAACAAAAAATTAAAGTGCAAAATGAATTGGCAAATAAAGCCGTAACATCATCCAAGTTAAGATCCGCACAGAAACAGCAGTTCTTTCCCATAGACTGCTAGTGTGTGCACAGGGCCCCAATCCACACACAGTCTACCAGACCCAAGAAATCCTGTTGGCAACACTGCCTGTGGCCTTCAAAATGTTGCAGGACCAAAACTCACTTCGGGATATGGAAGAGAACTTATTCTTGGCTCACAAATTTGCCTCTAATGTAAGACATTTTGTGTCTACAAAGTTCTTTCAACTTTACTTTTTTGGAACCTAGGAGCAGCTAGGACATCATTAAAAATGTCCTCTCTGTGTTTGTTTTTATTTCTCAAAACAGGCAATTGCTTATTGTTATTACTGGACATATTGCGGATCTCATTCATTGCCTGGCAAAGACACAGGCGAGGGGCCGAAAGGCAGGATATAAATATTTTACTAATAGATGGATAGATAGCTCACTGGAGTAACTATCTTGGTCTCAAAACAATCTGAGACACCACAAATTGCACTCGGAATGGAGCCACCTTATTTATGATTTTGCTAAGCAATATATGTTTATGCTGCGGGCAGCATAACACAGGCATGCCCATAATATGAATCTAAGTCAGTTCCACGCTGCTTAACTGTTATGGCTTTCAGCCAAGGAATTCTTGCGGCTCAAGTTCTACAAAAGTGCCAGGGATACTTAAACATAGAAGTACCAGCTATCTAAGATGATAGTTTGCTCTAGGGGTGTTCAGCAACTTCCAGCAAATCCCAAATCCTGGGCTTCTCCAATGTGAAGCAGGATCTGGGCATGGGACCTTAGATCAAAGCGGTGCACCTCTAAAGCACCTCTGGGTGCCTCAGTGACTTGGACACCAAAGCAGCTACAGGTAAGTGTCTACAAAGAACAGTACTGATCTGTCTTACCTTTCTGTGTAAGGAATTTTATGGGGAAGGTGGGGCAAATGCCAGGACAGGAGAAGGAGGAGGGAGGGCTCCATTGTGACTGACAGGTCAAGCTTGTCTGCAGGGGAAAATATTTTATGCAGACTCCACTGATTTGGGGGAGGAAAGTGAATCCTTGTTTCTCCTCTTCCAAATCGAATTTAAAAATGCCTAGCACAAAACCTACTGGATCAATTGGTCAGCAATTTGGCAGATTTCTTACTTGGGGACATCTCTTCCATATCTGCTACTTTCATACCAATTGCCCAAAAATCTGTAGAAAAGTTTATATGGTTCCTTTTTTACCCACCTCAACACTGGAGGGAAACTGCTGCTCTGGCAGAATCCATCACCACAGGAGGGGGCTACCATGCCTGCAAATTTTAACCAGTTTTGCCAAAAAGATAACATTATACGGTAGGCACTTCCTATTTTAAAAAAGAAACTAAAATTTAAAGGGATCCAGCACATCACCTGCTGAACATATTTGCCTGGAATTTGGCAAGCTTAATACACTTGGAGAGGCCTGCAAATTGTATTTGCCTCTGCCAAAGGGGGGGGGAGCCTTTAAAAATGTCCATTAATGAAGTGAAGAAATTAAACCCTTTTTCCTGTGCTATTTCTTGCTGCATAAGGATGAACATGTAGATTTCTCAGTTGGACAAGTTATTATAAGCATAAAAATTGCATGTAGTTAACAGATTGCTGTATCAGGCCTAAGGGGATATGTGGTCTGATGGCTATTTAAATAGTTTGCACCCCATTTAAATTCCAGCGGCTGCTTTCTAATGCAAGACATCCACACACAGTAGGGGTTTCAATTGATTGATTGATCGATTTTGCTTTGTGGCCATGTTTGTCTTTGCCAAGAAGCCTATGTCCTTCCTCATTCCTTAGAATCGGAGATGCACAGTCAACTACGGTATCTAAAAAATATGGATACTGACAGGAAGTAGTTCTTTTATGCTGAAATATGCAATCCACATTATCTCTTCCTCTCAGCCAGAAAGCCACACAGACTTTTCAGTATATGCAGCTGGAGTCAGTATACATAGGATAAAAGAAAGCAAAGGGTTCTTTTGGGGGGGGGAGTTTGGTTTGTGAATAATTTTCAACTTCATCCTTTTGCTAGCTATGCTGTTTTATAATTAACCTCCTTTAACTTTTCCAAACATTAATCTGCAAGTCATTCTTGTTGTACAGAGTGCCAATTTGTCTGGATAGATGTCATCTTTTGTTTGAGTCTCATTCAGAGGATGACTTTTCAGGTTTTGCCCAGTTCTATGGCCACTGCAGAGATCGTTTTATCCTAGATTTGTGAAATAAACTGATATCTCTAGTAAAGGATGGGGTTTGGGTGCAATTGTTTCATTCATGCATTGATTATAATGATAAAATCCTGCACCACTAAAAAGACATACAGCAAGTCACACATTACAGAGGATGTGCGTAGAACAGCATATAGAATAAAATACACTGAAAAACGTAAAGGGACCCCTGACCATTAGGTCCAGTTGCGGATGACTCTGGGGTTGCAGCACTCATCTCGCTTTACTGGCCGAGGGAGCCGGCATACAGCTTCCGGGTCATGTGGCCAGCATGACTAAGCCACTTCTGGCGAACCAGAGCAGCGCACGGAAACATTGTTTACCTTCCCGCCGGAGCGGTACCTATTTATCTACTTGCACTTTGATGTGCTTTCGAACTGCTAGGTTGGCAGGAGCTGGGACCGAGCAACAGGAGCTCACCCCATTGCTGGGATTCGAACTGCCAACCTTCTGATCAGCAAGCCCTAGGCTCTGTGGTTTAACCCACAGCACCACTCATGTCCCTTAAAATACCCTGTACAGTCATACCTCGGTATAAGTACTCCTCGGTTTGAGTATTTTCAGTTTAAGTACTCCGCGGACCCGTCTGGAATGGATTAATCCGCTTTCCATTACTTTGAATGGGAAAGTTCGCTTCAGGTTAAGTACGGACTTCTGGAACCAATTATACTCATACCTCGGGTTAAGTATGCTTCAGGTTGAGTACTCCGTGGACCCGTCTGGAATGGATTAATCCACTTTCCATTACTTTCAATGGGAAAGTTCACTTCAGGTTAAGTACAGACTTCCAGAACCAATTGTGTTTGTAAACTGAGGTACCACTGTACACATAATTTTAAAAGCTTTTGATTATTCTGCTAATGCACATTAACAAATTCTGAAACGGCACGCTTCTCGTATTCCCCCTCATCCTGCATGATATCAACTGCTAGCCAACATTCTAAGCGGGAGTCTGAGTTATAATATATATCTGTGATATTGGACACAAATCCCATTTTTTCATGTTTCAGTAAAAATAATACTGAGCACAGGAAGTTCCTCTCCTTGTTATAAGAAGCATATATGGAGTCCTAAAAACATCTAAGATTAATTGCTGATGTTCCCACAGACATGGCTCCAGAAGCCATCTTTGACAGTAGCGTAAATCTAAAATTATCAATTCCGCTGAGTTCCATGAAGCAGCTCTGGATTTACTGCACCACAACCAAGGTCTGAATCTCCTCCAAGATGTATTGCTTTCAGCTCAATGTGCAGCACACTCTTGTTTAAATATTTTCTGAAACAGTATACTTAGCTTCAGAGGAATAATTACAGCATGGCTGTAATTTATGTGCAAAGGCAAACAGAAGCATCGATGGCCAACGCTGCCTTCCCAGCGTGCACATATTCTGCAAAGCTGTTCTGTAAAATGCTCCTTCGACAAAGCTGAAGATTTCCCCATCAAATGGGAAAATAAATGGATGCTCTGTAATAACGAGGAATGGGCCTGGATGCGATTAAGATGTCCATCCCGGCTTCTCCCCCCTCTGACAAAACTGCATCAACATTCACTGTTGCAGCTGTGCAAAATGATTTATATAGTCATTAGGCTTTAAAGTATTAATGCTGGAACTCCTGTCCACTGGGATCCTCTTGACTGATTTACAATTAATATAGTTCATTTCTGCTGAAACTTGTCCCCCCCCTCCTTTAACTATGGTCCACATTGGGGCTGTATAAGCAAGAGCAATGAACCCATTGCTGAACGCAACAGTGAAATTGGGTGGGGAATGGGAAGTGGGTTCACTCTGTACACACTAATTCAATTACAGGGTTTTATAACTTTCCTGACAAACTGAAGGTCGGAAGCAGCCTCAAGGGCGGAATGAAGACAAAATCTTGTAGATCGGCACTGGGAGGTTTATAAAACTAGCTTCAGTCCATGCAGCTGGGTAGGAGGAAGACTCTGCAGGAATGCTGAAGAGCAGCAGTTAGGGCTCCAGAGGTAGACTTGAGGGTCTAGCTGTGCATTACATGCAAACTCAGGTAACAAAACCCTCCCAGCCACTTATTCTTTAAGCCCCCATATCATCTAAGGCAGGCTTCCTCAAACTCAGCCCTCCAGATGTTTTTGGCCTACAACTCCCATTATCCCTAGCTAGCAGGACCAGTGGTCAGGGATGATGGGAATTGTAGTTCCAAAACATCTAGAGCAGGGATGGCCAACGGGTTCAGGTCAAAGTTGTTGAGCTTTTTTAGGAAGGAAAGCCCTGTTTGGAGGGGCTCACGTAAAAGTTGTTGAACTTCTTCAGGGAAGAGGAAAGCAATGTTGAGCTCTAATAATAATATCTTTATTATGGTCATAGACCAGCAAAAACGAAAAAGAAAACCAATAATATATAAAATAGATAGTTCTTGAGTATCATCTTTGAACAATACTGTTTCATAATCCTATTTTAAATTAAAATTGGGTTAAAATTTAATGAGGGATAGTTCCCTTTAACTATTATCTGCTGAGAATTAATAGGCGGCTTTATCATTGTTATTGATTGATGTCACGGCGTGTCTTAGTCCTGACGCGTAATAACAGAATTTAGCTACATTCTTAGTGCACTCTGGATTAAAATCCGCTAGTAGGTATCTAGTAAGCGTTTCTGTTGAGCGGCTTGGTAAGTTTTTTAACAAGGGATCAATTATCTCCTTCCTCATATCTCGATACAATGTGCAATGGAGGAGGACATGAATTATAGATTCAGCTCTATGTTGAGCCCTTTTTTCGGAAGGAAAGCCCTGTTTTGGGTGGTTCATGTCATTTTAGGGGTGCAGGGCAAAGATGTTGAGCTTTTTTTTAGGGGAGCCAAAGTTTTTTAGCTTCTTTGGGGGAGCCACTGATCTACCGATGATCTACCACAGACGTCCAGTGATCTATCGATAGGTCACGATCTATCTAGAGGTTGAGGTTGAGGAAGCCTGGTCTAAGGGAACGTGTTCAGCCTTCTACTGGATTAGTTTCAGCTACCCAGAATCAGCCCAAAGAGGATAGTCAAACATCCACACAACACTTCAGAACTTGGGATGGGGCTCAGTGAGTATGCAAGGGAAGAAAATCCCATCACTGCATCCACATCTTACATGCCCCACAGTTGCCAGGGAGGTAGAAAGCAATATGACATAGAAGGCCAGGGCTGGTGGGCATGTGTGTGGCATTTGCAGCCCACAGGCCACATTCCTCCATGGGCAACATTCCAGGGGCTGCATGCCAGTGGCGGGCAGAGCAATGCATTTAACCATTGTAGAAGGTTGCATTCCAGCCGTGAGAAAGTTAGAGGTTTCTGCACACCCACTCACAGATCCCTCCCTCCTCAAACAAGCATCTGGGGCTTTTTGGTTTAGAGAAAACACAGGTAAGAAGTGACATGCTAGGAGGGATAGCGCATAGCACAGAGAAAGTGCATGGAGTAAAGTTGGCATTTTAAGGAAAGCTGCTTAAATTCACGCAACCTGAACCTGCAATCTGCAAACCCTCCTCTGAAATTCACACATCTCCGAATTTTGCGACGCCGTTCTCCAACCCCAAAATCCACACAAGTGAAAATACCATACCAGAACGAAGAATAGAATCGTAGAGTTGGAAGGGATCCTAAGGGCAATCTAGCCCAATCCCTATGCATTCTCTTAGGGAAAAATTGCTTGCAAAAAAAACCAACCAGAAAAAATTGCTCTAGGCAAAACTGTATACAAAAATAGGTTGTTGTTTTTTTAAAAAAAAATGAGAAATGTGCATGGAATTGCATAAAGATTTTCATGTTCCTCGCCCTTTTAAAATTGCACTGAGATGATTTACACAAAAAAAAAACACCTGAGGAAAATCGAAATCATCAGATTTCCCCAATCCTAGTGGAACCAGGGCTTGAACTAGATGCCAGCCTTGAAGGCAGCGGGCCAAGTGGCATCTCAAACCCTGAACCAAAGGGACCTAAACCTCATAGACCCGGCAATCTTTTACTATTCCACTGGGACAAAGTGTAAAAAGTCTGTTAATCTTATTTAAAAATAGCACAGGGCGACCAAGTATTGAATGCCAGAGATTGCTATTCTGACTTCAGCAAAAAAACCAGTGTAAATCCAGAATAGCCTTAATGAAGCCAGTGAAGCTGAGATCACCATTTGGCTGAAAGTTAACAGCCTGAAAGCATGCCAGATTCATTACTGCACTCTTTCCCTATGCGCCTGTGTGTTAAGAAAAGAACATGATTTCCCCCCCCCCTTTTAAAGAGAGTGTAAATTTCAAGCAGCCTAAAAGTACATTCTGTGATTTTGAAAACAAACAAACAAGCCCCTTTGACGTAAAGAAGCACCACGGATTCGACAATATTTTGATTGGGTATATGTGTTTAAAAGTGCCTGCATACTCACACATGCACGCGCACACCCTCAAAACTGAGCAAATATCTTTGCTTCATGGGGGTGCAGCTTGGAATTTTCTCAATGGCCCATTCAAAGCCTGTCAAGGATACCAGCAGAGAAAGCACACTGTAACGACACTTTGGCAATGTGTGTGTGGCCCTATGGCCTCTTTACCAGATGGGTGGGGGATAGTATATACAAGACATGGTTAAACTCTTTAAGCAGAGGCTTGACAGGCATATGTCAAGAATGCTTTGATGGTGTTTCCTGCTCGGCAGGGGGTTGGACTGGATGGCCCTTGTGGTCTCTTCCAACTCTACAATTCTATGATTCTATGATTCTAAACTCAGGAAAAGCAACTGACACCAATTGTTGAAGACCAGCAAGCTGGCTTGAAAGCTGAATATTTGCGTGATCTTCTTCTCCAACATTTCACCAATGAAAATAGGGAAGGAAGGAAGGTGTTGTGACGTGGGGTTCGTGATTTCAGCTCTCTTGACATAATATGCTGGAGACAGTTCTATTAAAACAAACAAGACTGAGCTCTGAGGAGAGGAAAGCTACATTTATAGGGACAGGGGACTAGCTGGAAAGGGATATATTTTGGAGGGAACAATATCAGGCAATCACAGTGCTGCCTTTTGGAGGGAACCAATAAGACAGAGGATCCAAATACAGCAGCTTAAATGAACCAATAGTAGCTGTACCTTCTGGAACCAAAAGGCAGTTACTTTACCCTAATGCAAATACAGACAATAGTTATACAAATATAAAATCCTCTGACTCAATACACAAAGGAAGGAAGGAAGGAAGGAAGGAAGGAAGGAAGGAAGGAAGGAAGGAAGGAAGGAAGGAAGGAAGGAAGGAGTAGGGGAGGGGAGGGGAGGGGAAGGAGGAGGAGGAGGAGAAGATGAAAAAAAGAAGACAATTTTCACCTCACGCATCTATCTGACGGGGTTGCCGCAGCCACTCTGGGTGGCTTCCAACATTAGAATCATAGAATCATAGAATCATAGAGTTGGAAGAGACCACAAGGGCCATCCAGTCCAACCCCCTGCCAAACAGGAAACACCATCAAAGCATTCCTGACAGATGGCTGTCAAGCCTCTGCTTAAAGACCTCCAAAGAAGGAGACTCCACCACACTCCTTGGCAGCAAATTCCACTGCCGAACAGCTCTTACTGTCAGGAAGTTCTTCCTAATGTTTAGGTGGAATTTTCTTTCTTGTAGTTTGAATCCGTTGCTCCGTGTCCGCTTCTCTGGAGCAGCAGAAAACAACCTTTCTCCCTCCTTTATATGACATCCTTTTATATATTTGAACATGGTTATCATATCACCCCTTAACCTTCTCTTCTCCAGGCTAAACATACCCAGCTCCCTAAGCCGTTCCTCATAAGGCATCGTTTCCAGGCCTTTGACCATTTTAGTTGCCCTCTTCTGGACACGTTCCAGCTTATCAGTATCCTTCTTGAACTGTGGTGCCCAGAACTGGACACAATACTCCAGGTGAGGTCTGACCAGAGCAGAATACAGTGGTACTATTACTTCCCTAGAACTAGATGCTATACTCCTATTGATGCAGCCCAGAATTGCATTGGCTTTTTTAGCTGCTGCATCACACTGTTGACTCATGTCAAGTTTGTGGTCTACCAAGACTCCTAGATCCTTTTCACATGTACTGCTCTCAAGCCAGGTGTCACCCATCCTGTATTTGTGCCTTTCATTTTTTTTACCCAAGTGTAGTAACTTACATTTCTCCTTGTTAAAATTCATCTTGTTTGCTTTGGCCCAGTTGTCTAATCTGTTAAGGTCATTTTGAAGTGTGATCCTGTCCTCTGGGGTATTAGCCACCCCTCCCAATTTGGTGTCATCTGCAAACTTGCTCAGGATGCCCTCAAGCCCATCATCCAAGTCATTGATAAAGATGTTGAACAAGACTGGGCCCAAGACAGAACCCTGTGGCACCCCACTAGTCACTACTCTCCAGGATGAGGAGGAGCCATTGATGAGCACCCTTTGGGTTCGGTCAGTAAGCCAGCTACAAATCCACTGAATGGTAGCATTGTCTAGCCCACATTTTACCAGCTTCTTTACAAGAATATCATGGGGCACCTTGTCAAAGGCCTTGCTGAAATCAAGATAGGCTACATCCACAGCGTTCCCTTCATCTACCATTAATAACATGGCTCAGGGATCAGATAATTCCATGACCTCCAAAAATTTTACGGTGAAAGTAGGAACATCCTACCATACTCTCCAATATTTGTCTGGTGAAAATAGGGACATCCTAAGGAAAAACAGGACATCCCGGGATCAAATCAGAAACTAGGACGGCTTCCAGGGCTGTTCCTGGAAAATAGAGACACTTGAAGGATCTGATTTTCTGCAATTTCAGAAGTGCCCACTTCCAGTCACAAGCTTACAATGAACCACTTGGCTATAATAATGCCTCCCAGAGTCTATTTATGCTCCTCTGTTTTAGCACAGTACATGCTTATAGGATTTATTGGGCACTTAGCAGCATGAAAGAGAAGCGTTGGCTTGTTATTTCTGCCAGTCCTTATGGCTATCTGTGACTCAGTGGCCTCTCGGAAAACACAAATATTTTCCAGAAAACAAATAACTGGTTCAAGCTGCAGTTCGATGAGGGGGAGCAAGCCAGCACAACAGCCTTCATTTATAAAGAGAATGTGCTTTTTTAAAAGAAAAAGGGGAGAGTATACAAAATCCATGACTACCCAGTGGCAGAAACGTAATCAACACCTCCAACTTACGCAACTAAAGTAACAGGGTGATGCTTTTGGCTTCTTCACCAGGTAGGAACATTTCTCTGCAAGACTGAAAAGGCAGAATACAGTGTCATCATTCTGTGCCTCTAGGGACTGGAGTAAGCCAGTGACTATGGTGAGAAAGTTTCATGTTCTGTACCTGGAATGCTGTGAATTTGCAAATGAAATCCAGCTATTTGACTTTACTGAATATTTTTTTTATTTATCTAAGAAGCATTTGGCTCTGCATGTGGTTCCTTCTCCCATCCTATCCTCACAACAACCCTGCAGTGAAGGTGCGGTTGAGAACTGTTGAGTGACCCCAGGTCACCCACTCAGCTTCCTAGCTAAGCGGGGATTCAAACTCAAGACCCGCCAGTCCTTGCCCAGCACTCTAACTACTACTACTACTACGCACCTGCTAGGCACATATGATTGTGGGCTGTGACAGGACCTCTTTCCCCAACCATGAGGGAAGCCGTGCTTTTCCAGAAGCTTTAAGAAGTACAGTGGTACCTTGGTTTTCAAAAACGCCTTGTGACTCGAACATTTTGGCTCCCGAATGCCGCAAACCTGGAAGTGAGTGTTCCCGTTTGCGAACGTTTTTTGGAAGCCGAACATCCGACGTGGCTTCTGCAGCTCCCGCTTGAGTGCAGGAAGCTGCTGCAGTCAATCGGAAGCTGCGTCTTGGTTTTCAAATGGTTTCGGGAGTCAAACGGACTCCCGGAACGGATTAAGTTTGACAACCAAGGTTCCACTGTAGTGCCCCCTTCATTAAAAAGAGGTTTTATATGATGAAGTGACCAAAAAATAATAAAGAAAGATATTTGAAATATTGAAAGGGGGCGAAAACTTAACTGTTTACCTTATTACCCTTGCAGATCTACAGTCACATAGGGGTTTAACAATCAATCTCTCTTTCCTGGGCACTTGGAGAACTGGGAACCACTCTCAGCAGCCTTGGAGAACTACAGCTGTAGCTCTGAAGTAGGGGAGAAATCGGCGCTATTGCTCTAAACCAGGCATCTCCAAACCTCGACCCTCCAGATGTTTTGGACTACTGTACAATTCCCAGCTTCCCCAACCACTGGTCCTGTTAGCTAAGGATCATGGGAGTTGTAGGCCAAAACATCTGGAGGGCTGCAGTTTGGGGATGCCTGCTCTAAACATAGCCTGGTGGCGATTCTGAAGATAGGCGGCTGTGCTGTAAGTTGAGAGGAATAAAAGTGTTTGGTGCTCACAATAACATTTTATGGCCCCCTTCTTCCACTTTTATTGTTAGCCTATTGGCGTGAAAGGAATGTGCCTCTTCTATATTCTAATCGGCTTGTTTATTCCGGGACCATGGTGTTTCCAAGCTCAAAATGTCACTGGAAGCTGCCTTAAACTGAGTCAGGCCATCGGTCTGCCTAGCACCATATTGTGGATACAGTGGTGCCTCGCTAGACTAATTTAATTCGTTCCACGGGTCTATTCTTATAATGAAAAATTCGTCTAGCGAATCCCATAGGAATGCATTGAATTATTATTTTTTAAAAAAATTGCCCATAGGAATGCATTAATTGAATTTCAATGCATTCCTATTGGAAACCGCGATTCGCTAGACTGATTTTTCATAAAACGAATTCCTTTCTTTAAGCGAAAATCCTTTCTTTAAGCGAAAATCCTTTCTTTAAGCGAAAATTTCATCTTACAGAGCGTTCGTTAAGCGAGGCACCACTGTATAGGCCAGCAGCAGTGGCTTTCCAGAATTTCAAGCAGGGGGCATCACCATGCTACTAGGAGATGCCAGGGTTGGAACCACAGACCTTTGCATGGGAAGGAAAAGAGGATGCTCTTCTACCGGGGCCCAAGATGGTGTACAATACATGGAGTTATCTCCTTCCAGAAATTAGGGAGGAAGGAAGGGACCAGCTCGAGGATCCCCATTTTCACCTGCGTGGGTCTTCCACCTCTGCAGCTAACACACTGCCTGCTATGTACTACATTCTTCACATAACCATTCCTTTTAAGAGCAAACTTGCGTGACTGAGGGCCTTTCAAGTCTGGAAGTGGAGAAAAAACATATAGAAGACAGAGATTTCTACATCCTTAGGGAGGGACTACAGCCCACCCACTTGTTCTACAGCACAGAGCAACTTCTTTGGTTCTGCTAATTGTGGTGCTCACCTAGTCAGCCAAAGCCATTACCTGAACAATGGTTTGGCAAACTTGCTGTTATACATTCTACGGCCACAGATACAGAATCCCCCAAACTGGAAGGAACTCAGGGCATCATCTAGACCAGGGGTGACCAACTCCCAAGAGACTGCGATCTACTCACAGAGTTAAAAACTGGCAGTAATCTACCCCCCTTTTTAGGGGTTCAGGTTGTTGAGATTTTTGAAGGAAGGCCCATTTCTAAGGGGTTCAGGTCAAAGTTGTTGAGCTTTTCTGAGGCAGGTGGAAAACCCCATTTTTGGGGGGGCGAAGAGCTAAAATTTTGAGCCTTTTGGGGTAGAGCCAAAGTTGTTGAGCTTCTTTGGGGGGAGCCAGTGACCTACCAGAGATCTACCACAGACGTCCAGTGATCTACTGGTAGATCACGATCTACCTGTTGGACGTGCCTGATCTAGACGGATCCCCCCAAACTCATAATGATATGCTCTCCTTAAAAAAAAATAAAAAAATAAACCCTGGTTTTAGTGTTGTTTGTACTATTGCTTTTTAACTGTTTCTGTTATTGTTTTTAACATTTGCAAGCTGCTTTGTGTGTTTTTAAATGGAAAAGCATGGTAGGAAGAAAGAAAAAAGCCCCAACGTGTGAGATATGCTAAAGTGAGCCATAGTGATTGGCTCCTAGGGAGCTTTACAGTACATCAGGATTTGAACCCAGGTGCCACTGGTCTACGTATTCCACTGCAGCATATTGGCTCTTACTTTCTGGGCTTGCTGTAGGAGCATAACTGTTCCCTTCCAACAATTTTATTGATGTAGAACATTATTTCTTTATTATAGGATTGTTGCTTTAAATTATGGCTTATTTGCCTTTGAGACATTTCTTGCAATGCACATATGATTTATAGTTTATAGAGGAACCTAGTAGTTTATAGACAGCTCTCTTAATATTCCATTTGAGGGTTGTTCATGATCATGTTTGAGAGTTTCAGTAAAGCTGCACTTAAATGTGATGTTCATTCGTTTGCATGAGATTACAATAGCTGAATGTGAAATTCTGAAATTCAATTTGAAAACTCAAAATTTCACAATACAAATGTTCTGCTTGATTTTGATTCCCGTATTGGGAATTTGGCAATGTAATTGGAACTAAAATTCCAACCTGCATGGTTGTTAAGATATCAGGATGAGGCCCTCCCAGTTGTGCCACAGTCTGCTGAAGTCATAGAACCATAGGACTGTAGTGTTGGAAGGGACCCTGAGGATCATCTAGTCCAACCCCCTACAATTAAGGAATCTCAACTAAAGCATCCGTGACAGATGGCTATACAACCTCTGCTTTAAAATTTCCAATGAAGGAGAGTCTACCACCTTCTGAGGGAGTCTGCCTCTCAAGAACTTTTCTGTTGTGGTGCCTAATCTGTGGAGTCATCTCTCCCCTGAAAAAATGGAGACAACAACTCTGTTAGGTTTTCAATGCCTCCTGACAAGGCTTTTGCTGACAAGCCTTTGAAAAATTGCCCGACTTACTGTGACTCTGCTGTATTTTACTGTACATATTTTTAGTCTAATGCATGTGCCTTATTTGAAAGGGTTTTAAGGGGAAGAAATGGAGGCAGTGAGAGATTTTACTTTCTTGGGCTCCTTGATCACTGCAGATGGTGACAGCAGTCACGAAATTAAAAGACGCCTGCTTCTTGGGAGAAAAGCAATGACGAACCTAGACAGCATCTTAAAAAGCAGAGACATCACCTTGCCTACAAAGGTCCGTATAGTTAAAGCTATGGTTTTCCCAATAGTGATGTATGGAAGTGAGAGCTGGACCATAAAGAAGGCTGATCGCCGAAGAATTGATGCTTTTGAATTATGGTGCTGGAGGAGACTCTTGAGAGTCCCATGGACTGCAAGAAGATCAAACCTATCCATTCTTAAGGAAATCAGCCCTGAGTGCTCACTGGAAGGACAGATCGTGAAGCTGAGGCTCCAATACTTTGGCCACCTCATGAGAAGAGAAGAATCGGACACGACTAAAGGACTAAACAACAACAACAACATTACCCCCCTTTTTTTGGTAGAAAACTATTTTACCGTAAATAAATAAACTTCCCTGTGCAATGTCCTGTGGTCAAGACTGCATGCTGGCCATTGAGTCCTGAGTTTTTCGATAAGATTCTCTATCCAAAACAGAGTTCAATCATACTGTTGTAGGTTTCAAAACATCTCCATTCAGCCAAGAAGTTCATGGTGTAATCTCAGGCCAGTTTCTATCAACCTCACAAGGTGAAATTAAATGGGCGTGGAAGAAGCCCCATGTACCCCACCCTGAGTTCCGTAGAGGAAAGTTGGGATATGAACAAAATAAATAAATAAGAGCACAATTGTTTATAAGAACACAGATATCTAAAAAACAAAGAAAAAATGTCAAATGTTCTTTGATAAAGTTGATGTACTATAGTGGTTAAGAGATGAATGAATCAGGAAGTCTCAGGTATACAGTACATTCAGGTATCTGAAGAAGTGTGCATGCATACGAAAGCTCATACCAAAATAAAAACTTAGTTGATCTTTAAGGTGCTACTGAAGGAATTTTTTTATTTTGCTTCGACTCAGACCAACACGGCTACCTACCTGTAACTATTCATACCTCGGTTTAAGTATGCCTCGGTTTGAGTACTTTCAGTTTAAGTACTCTGCGGACCCGTCTGGAACGGATTAATCCACTTTACATTACTTTCCATTACTTTCAATGGGAAAGTTCGCTTCAGGTTAAGTACGCTTCAGGTTAAGTACAAACTTCTGGAACCAATTGTGTACTTAAACTGAGGTACCACTGTAAATCTCACCCGTGCCATCAATTCCTGTCAGTGACCGGAACTGCTCCATCTGCAGTGCTGGAGTGGAGGATATAATACTAACAAGGTTAGTGTAAGGATTCCAACAATATAATTATGTGAAACGTTTGCCAAGATGATGATGATGATGATAGAAATGTCAAGACATACAATGAATGGTTGGTTGCTATAAAGTGTGATCCATTGTGTGGGAGCCGACCAAGAGCACACCCTTTGGACTTCTGTTCGTGGAATTTTATGGGTTTAGCAACCCAATGCTGGCTTTGTCAATAATGGAAGCATTGTAATAATCCCAGCCTCCAAGGGATCATTTGCGTTATAATAATACTGTACCTTTCATCTGACAATCTCATAGCCTTTCCCAAACAACTGCTCAGAGAAGATCATCCTGGTACCATCATAAACCATGTGGCGATATTTAGTGGGATTTCTGCATTCATTTCCACCCTAAAGATAGAGAAAACTGGGCCTAGGCAGTATATGACCTATACCAAAATCTCCTACTCATCTGCCACATAATGTATTCTTTTGACTATGGGGCTAAAGTCTGAGGTGGCATACCTCCATGACAATATTATCACTTCCTAAGCTTACTTCCATTGATGGCCTAGACCAGTGGTCCTCAACCTTGGGCCTCCAGATGTTTTGGCCTACAACTCCCATGATCCCTAGCTAGCAGGACCAGTGGTCAGGGATGATGGGAATTGTAGTCTCAAAACATCTGGAGGCCCAAGGTTGAGGACCACTGGCCTAGACAATTAATGGACAGGTGACAACTAATCTGGCACCCAACTATTTCTTGATAGCTGCAATTCTTGATTTATTTATTGCATTTATATCTCACAGTTCCACCAAAGAGCTAAAGATGACATGCCCAGAACTTCCCCTCCCCATTTTATTTTATCCTGAGATTCCTTTCCATTTGAACTGGCCCTGTGATTACTCCTGTTCCAAATTCCATTCAGGAACCTCTTGGAGGGGAGCTACTGCTGACTGAGCCATTAGTGAGTGTGGGCCCAAATTTTGAAGATTGGGCCCTAGGTCACATGACTGAGGTGAACAAGGTTTAGAATAGGTGTAAGTGTGTCCTTGCCCCATCCCACTCCTGCTCTGCCCCTGGAATGCCCCTTTCCAGGGAAATAAAAAAATTCCTTCAGTAGCACCTTAAAGACCAACTAAGTTTTTATTTTGGTATGAGCTTTCGTGTGCATGCACACTTCTTCAGATACACACAAAAGCTCATACCAAAATAAAAACTTAGTTGGTCTTTAAGGTGCTACTGAAGGAATTTTTTTATTTTGCTTCGACTCAGACCAACACGGCTACCTACCTGTAACCTTTCCAGGGACTCACACTAGTGTCAATTACATCAATTTAAGTTCTGTCAACTGAACCGGAGTGAGGGACTTATGCTGGTGTCTCTCCAGCTCATCTGGGGTGAGGGATTATGCCAGCATAGGCCTGGGTTAGCTGGGAAAGTCCAAGGTCCACCACATCCAAACTCTCTTATCCTGGTGGATCTTGGGTTTGGATTATGGCGGATTATGCTAAGGCAGTGTTCCCAGTTTACCTTCTTCAAAACCAGTTTAAACAGGTCATGTCCCCAAGTCAATTGTTCAGAGAACACCGAGAACGGAGTTGTGCAAGGTGTTAAGACCAAACAATATATAGATTACTGTATGAAATCCTACATTACTGTATGAAATTAGGGTGGGGAGGGATTATTGTGTCATCTTGGGCTGATTATCCACCCACATCCAGACCTTTTTTTCCATTAGTTGCCTACCCTACCTGCTTTTTATTACCTTGACGCATAACAACTGCTTGTCCCAAATATGTTATTACGGACAAGCCGAATGGAACACGGAAACTTTGTGACATGGCTGAAAACAGGATTGCAGAGAAAGAGGTGGGAATGAAACCAAGTGACCTCAGTCTGCCGAAATGTGTACAATGCTTCACTTTCAACAGATCTCTCTCAAACGCAAGGTTAAGCAAATAGTTCCAAGGATTCCTGAACTTTTGTTTGTTAATAGATGAAGGCCGTTTTTCTTTTCTGTCATGATCAATCAAGGTTACAGTGACTCTGCCTTCAAAAGCACAGCTTCTGCCACATTTACATATGAATTCTGGTCTCATTGATGGTCTTCTAGGACATTGATGTGAGTTTTGTTCATATTGCCAGTTACTGCATAATGGCCACTGGAATCCACACCTAAGTCTTCCCATAGATCTTCAAACCTATTGAAGACTAGCTCTACACAAGGGATGAGCAACCTTCAGTCCTCCAGATGTCATGGGACTCTACCTCCCATCATCCCTCACCTTTAGCCAGGCTGCATGGGGCTGATCGAAGCTGGAGCCCAGAATACCTAGAGCAGAGCTTTCCAAACTTTTCATGTTGGTGACACACTTTTTAGACATGCATCATTTCGCGACACAGTAATTCAGTTTTACTAGCAAACTAATCCCTTTCCAGCCCCAGGAGGAGCGCAGGGAGCATTTGCATGACATACCTACACACTGCAGCTGACACACACTAACACATATCATGACACACTGTTTGGAAAGCTCTGATCTAGAGGGCCACAGGTTTGCTACCCAGGGTCTACACTCATGCCAATGACTTCCTTTCCTATTATCACCCTCAGCTAAAGTCTCCTGTGCTCTCAAATGATGCCACCCATTTTCTTTGCTGCTTCTTGAACATAGAGAATCATAGAGTTGGAAGAGACCACAAGGGCCATCCAGTCCAACCCCCTGTCAAGCAGGAAACACCATCAAAGCATTCCTGACAGATGGCTGTCAAGCCTCCGCTTAAAGGCCTCCAAAGAAGGAGATTCCACCACACTCCTTGGCAGCAAATTCCACTCTCAATCAGCTCTTACTGTCAGGAAGTTCTTCCTAATGTTTAGGTGGAATCTTCTTTCTTGTAGCTGGAATCCATTGCTCCGTGTCCGCTTCTCTGGAGCAGCAGAAAACCTTTCACCCTCTTCCATATGACATCCTTTTATATATTTGAACATGACTATCACATCACCCCTTAATCTTCTCTTCTCCAGGCTAAACATACCCAGCTCCCTAAGCCGTTCCTCATAAGGCATTGTTTCCAGGCCTTTGACCGTTTTGGTTGCCTTCCTCTGGACACGTTCCAGCTTGTCAGTATCCAAGTATATGAAGCTACTTGATTCAGGGGAAGACCAATAAATCAATGGCCAAGCATGTTTCCCACAAGGAACCTTCCAAGTTCAAGCTCCAGCATCTCCAGGTAGGCGAAGAACGGCATCTGCTTAGCTAGATGGCCCAATAGTCTGCCTCATTATAATCTAATTTATGTTATACTGAGTCAGACCATTGAGTCTATATAGCCCAGTACTGTCCACTGTGACTGACAAAGGTTTCCCAAAGCAAAGCCTCAGGTGGAATTCTTTACCAGGACTGCAGTATAAGGTTGTTTCTGCTAGAGATTATGAGGATTTAAATTCCGTGCGTAAAAAAATATGCCGTATCACGGAGTTTATAATAGCCCTGTATGCCTGGAACTCTTCCCAAAAGAGCTATGTGATGCCACCAATCTCATTCTCAAAAGCTACATTCTATATGAAACATTTGTACTAGGATCAACAAAAGTTTGCAATGTTGGTCTAAAACCTTACACAAAATTCAGATGGAAATTCCCAGGTGTCAAAAAAGGTTATTTATGTTTGCCACTACTGCAGCCCGTGTTCTGTTAGCCCAAAAATGGAAAACGAGCGAGGTCTCAACTAAAGAAGAATGGCAACTTAAACTGATGGAATATGCACATCTTGCAGACCTAACATATAGAATAAGAGAACAAGAAGAACATATGTTTAAAGAAGACTGGAAAAAGTTTATTGAATATCGGGGGGATTGTGTACACTTGAAAACGTTGGCAGCATTAAGATAAATTCAACAGTGTAAACAAGTTTTGATAGATGTAATAATGGAATACTGAATGGTTTAGTTTGTGTAAAATATGCAGGGATTTGTGATACGCAAAATGAACCATGGAAAGAGAAGAAGGGAAGTCATTGTCAGTTTAAGGTTGTTTAAATGAATGTTCTAAATTGTAAAACAGAAAAATTAATAAAAAATTATTCACACAAGAAATAAAATAAAACCTTACGCATAACCCTTGTTTATGGGTTAGATCTTAAAACATGGTGAGATTAAGGACTGTCTCTGGTTTGTTTTATTGTCTGGATGCTTTGCATTAGGTTAGACAGCTAGACTGCTCAAACAGAAGCTTTCCCTTTGAAAACACAGAAGCCAGAAGTATTCTGAATCTGCCACTAGCTCTAATTGGATCTCACATATCCCCTGTAAGGCAAATAAATTGAAGCATAGAAAAATATAGTAGCCCTTATATGAGCAAAGCTAGAGAGTAATTTTAGAAACTTAGAAATTAGATGGTAAGTTATTGCTATGACTAGGCAAGGCATAATTTGTCAGTGTTGTAAACTGAAACCCACATCTTTTATATATCCTTTACTTTTAGCCTATTAAAAAATAATCACTTTTTCAATGAGGACTTTTGGCTCATATTGCTTGTTTCATCACTGTCCCTGTTAAATAGAATTGGATCCTGTCTTACATAATAGCCAGTGTTTCCAAATCAATATGAAAAGCAGGTGGTGATACCTTGTTTTAAATATATATTGTTTTCCAGTGCTATAATGTAGAAATAGCATGGGAAGAAACTCAGATGTCAACTGCCACTCACATTTAGTCCATCCCACAATCCATTACTGTGGTTTTGGTAGCCTTTCAGCTGGCACCATTTTCTGACTGGGGTAGGTTCCTCAGTCCACTCCTTGCAATAGCCTCCCCTTGGTTGGGAAGACACGCAACACACATCTGCACACTGCCTGCCAATGTGTTGGACAATATTGCTCCTGACTCACTGCTTGGATTCCCAGTATGCTGGCTTGAGAGGGAGAATGATGAACTGTCATATTAGCTTCTGATGATGATGTCATTGAAAAGTTGGTGGAAAGATCCCTCAGAGAATGTTGGGTTTATACCTTAATACAGTCACAAGTTAAACTGTGTTAAATTAGCATTTTTGAATTATGGTGCTGGAGGAGACTCTTGAGAGTCCCATGGACTGCAAGAAGATCAAACCTATCCATTCTTAAGGAAATCAGCCCCAAGCGCTCACTGGAAGGACAGGTCCTGAAGCTGAGGCTACAATACTTTGGCCACCTCATGAGAAGAGAAGACTCCCTGGAAAAGACCCTGATGTTGGCTGGACAGTGTTCTTGAAGCTACAAACATGAGTTTGATCAAGCTGCGGGAGGCAGTGGAAGACAGGAGTGCCTGGCGTGCTATGGTCCATGGGGTCACAAAGAGTCGGACACGACTAAACGACTAAACAACAACAACAAATTAGCATTGCCGAAGTGAAAAAATATTTGGTGGGAGTGGGGTGAGAGGAAACCCTTTAATTGGGTGTTGAATTCAGGAATAAGGTCAGGCAACTACAACTCCCATCACCCCCAGTAAGCTTAGTCAATGATCAGGAAGAGTAGAAGTTGTAGTCTGACAACATCTGGGGACCCAATGGTGCAGTGGAGGAACACTGCCCTGGAACATACTTTCAATCCTTTCCTATTAATCTAGCAGTCCTTCCACAGCACCCATTTGCAGAGGCGCCATCTTCTCAAGTTTATTGAGGAGGCATCTTCTCAAATCGCGGGGAGCCAGGGGACAGAGTCAAATGCCCTCTGAACATTGAGGGGGCCTGGCCCCCACAAAAAAATGGGGGGCCGAAACTGACTTGGCCCCTAGGAGCCGGCACCTATGCCCCTTTGAGTCCTCTCATTTCCCCTGTGTACACACACACACACACACACACACACACACACACACACACACACACCACTTCCCCACCAAAGGGCCTTCAAAGCACTTACCTGGCTAGAAACATGAAATAGAATTTCAAAATCTACATTACAAAACAAGCAATAAGTAGACAAGCATCTAGAAGGCAGAGCAGAAGAAGAAGAAGCAAGTCACAGCAACTCAGGTATCTTTAGGGGTGTTGCATCAAATGAGTGTGCAATCTCTGTATCTAGGTAGTGGAGGCTGGTTCCAAGGTAAATGAAACTTAGTCCACAAAATCTGCTCCTGGTTACCTACCCTCCCAAGCTTTATTCATTTCAACACCATTTTTTTTTTTGGTGCCGAGAATAATTTCATTGTTTACTATTGTTAAACAACTGGGAATAAGGAATCCTTGCCCCTCTACTTCAAGCCACCCAGGGACCTACCTGTAGATCAAGATCTATCTTCTGCCTACCCCTAAAGTATTGCATGTATACAAATGCTAAGGCAGAAGTGTGCAGGACAAGCCCATCCATTCTTCATAACTTGGATATGAATGGTCATAGTTAATACACAATCTAAGCTTCTATATGTTTTCTTCACCCCACTGCTCCAGAGACTGTGCTGGCAGCACCAGGCTTTTCAATGGACTCTTTTCCCCATCCAAGCCAAGGATATATTCCTCTGACCTTGCCAGGCAACAGCACTCCCCCAGTTAGAAAGACGTGTGCCACATACACTCATGCCAGTAACTTGCACAACTTACTCTTGACAGTTCTGCTGACTTCTTGCCTATGTCCCCAGTACACTGTGCTTGATCCCTGGAGAGGAAGAAATATGAGCACTCACTTTAGCTCCATATTATGTAATTGTGGAAAGCTGGTGATAGATCTACTTTAAAAAAGCTAACCCCACTGAATGCAATGGGAATTACTTCTGTACATGCATGTATGAGATTGCACTGTCACTTCCCCAACCTGGTGCCCTCCAGATGTTTACTGCTTCTACTCCAAAGCACAGTTGCGATAGCTGGAGATGATTGGAATTGGAGTCCAAACAAGAAGTTTTAGTCCAAAATATCTGGAAGGCACCAAGTTGGGGGTGGCTACGATATACACTTACCTGGGAGTAATTCCTATTGAACTCATTGGGACTGGCTTGCCCTGTGCAATTTTCATATGTTGCTTTATGCAGATGACTAAATAATTTACTGTTGAGGGAAGTGTGATTAAGTGGGGGAAGGAATCCCAGAATGTATGTTCAGTTTTCTGTTAGAAAAATTGAAGGCATTTTGGGATAACTAAGCATAAAATCGCCGAATAATTGATGCTTTTGAATTATGGTGCTGGAGGAGACTCTTGAGAGTCCCATGGACTGCAAGAAGATCAAATCTATCCATTCTGAAGGAAATCAGCCCTGAGTGCTCCCTGGAAGGACAGATCGTGAAGCTGAGGCTCCAATACTTTGGCCACCTCATGAGAAGAGAAGACTCCCTGGAAAAGACCCTGATGCTGGGAAAGATTGAGGGCATAAGGAGAAGGAGACAACAGAAAACAAGACAGTTGGACAGTGTTCTCAAAGCTACGAACATGAGTTTGACCAAACTGCGGGAGGCAGTGGAAGACAGGAGTGCCTGGTGTGCTCTGGTCCATGGGGTCACAAAGAGTCGGACACGACTAAATGAACAACAACAACAACAACAACAACAGGCATAAAATGTTTGCATCAACACAAAGGCTGGAGTGGGGCAACATGTTTATTGAGCTCTCTATTATGACCTCAAGGCCTCATTCCTGGCCAGTCACCATGAGCATATATGTGAAATACAGGGGAGGGGGTTGCCCTGAGATGCATCACTTTACACTTGTTTACATTGACTTTTCTGGTTTATTTCGCCACAGATTTCTATATTTTATACCATCAGTTTCACAGCCAACGTACATCTCCCAGACAGCTTTTAAACCTACATTGCGTTCTGTTGTAATTTCCAGTAGCTCCTTACAGATTTTTGAGACCAGACTTTCCCACTTGAACCTAGATTTAATGCTATAGCTTCAAATTGAGTAAGGGATTTGGTGCCCCTATGCTTGAATACCTGGATTTGAAAGGAAACGGTTTAATTGATATATCTCCCCTAAAGATTAAACCTTTTCTCCTTAAAACTCAGAGTTCCTTTGAAAAGTGCTACTCGTGTGAGTGCTTTGTTGCTGGTTTCTGCTGGATCATGCATTTGAATATCACACTAGGTCAATTTTGTTCAGAGGATATGTAGGTGAAGTTGCTATCTCAGCAAGTGGTGCCTTGAACTTCAATTACACCTTGGCACGGAGATCTACCGTAATTTGGCAATCACAGTTGTTGATCTTGGAGATAGATAGATAGATAGATAGATAGATAGATAGATAGATAGATAGATAGATAGATATAGATAGATGATATATGAGCAGCTGTGTCTTTTAAACTTTCAAAAAGATGAGCAGATAAACAGCTCAGGAAGCCCCAGAAGGAGGAAGAGGGACTGAGAAGCCCCTTTAAGCATTCTTTGTTGGGGACACTTTTCTGCCCAGGAAGTTGGAACTGTCACATAGCTAGGAGAACATATGTCCAGGTCATGTGCATGGGGCAGGAGGGAACAGATCACACAGATCCTTGACCAGAGAATTGGCCTACTGCCATGAGATGGGAAAGATGTCACAAAATCAAATAATCTAACATTCAGCATTGCTGTCTTTTTTTTTTAAGGTGAAAATTATTCGGTTTTCTTTTATAGTATATGGTTCGCTTTTATGATTTTGAATGACAAGCCTCATTCTGAGTCATGTTCTTCTGTATTCCAGCTAAACTGGGATCTAATGGCTGGTTTCATTATAATGCAGAGTGGAAAGATGTGAAAGAAGATGACAAATCTCTCTGGTGGGTTAATTCACCAATTTTTTTTGCATACACAATATTTTTGAGATTAGAATTATCAATCTAACTACGAATAAAACTAAGAATAAGCCGTTGACAAGACCTCCATAAAACAGTAATAACCCATTATCAATTAAATGAAACCCCCAGCAGTTGGGGCACCTGCAGCTACAGACCAGGTAGTCCAAGGTACCATCATACGTTTGGGGTTTAAATCAAGGAAGCAGAGGGAAAGTCACCATGTGTGCTGTTCTCTAAAGCATATGTCTATGAATTGTTTTAATTTTAGGTGGGAGAGTTTTAGTCCATTTAAAACTGGCATAAACCTGAATAGCAATGAGAGGAAATAAAATGGGCCATTAGATTTATAGGCATGCAGTTTCTTGGGTTCCTCCCTTTGAGATCATCAAGCACATGCCAGTGATCCAGAGATCGCCCCGCTCCATTGACTGTGCACCCCTGAAAAGTGAGGGATGCCAAACAAGCTCTCTTTATGCTTGGGAAGGCTCAAACCTTTGACTTTGAGAAGGCTCATCGCGACAATACATTTGCCAATCAAGCCGCGGATAAGATATTTAAGCTGCAATTGGGGATTGGGGAAAACTGTAGCCTTCCAGTGTTGTTGGACTCTAACTCCCATCATCCCTGACCATTGGCCATGCTGCCTTGGAATGATGAAAATTGGAGGCCAGCAACATCTGGACAGGTTCCCAATCCCTGCTTTACACACTTAAGAGCAGGGATGGGAGAGAACTTCAGTTCCCATTCAGCGGCAAATCTATCTAAATTGCACTTTCCAAAACACTTTGTTGTTGTTTTAGTCATTTAGTCGTGTCCGACTCTTTGTAACCCCATGGACCAGAGGACGCCAGGCACAGTGGCAGCAAGAGGCCTCATTAGCAAAAGCACGCCTCTAGTTAAGAACAGTTTCAGGTTAAGAACAGACCTCCGGAACGAATTAAGTTCATAACTAGAGGTACCACTGTACTAAGGTGAAGTGTTGGGGGGCGGGGATATGCTTTGCAAAAATGTGTAACTCAGGCAAAACTGCACAAAAAAATGTGTGCATTAGGAGAAACCCACACTAAGATGTTTGTTCTGCAAGAAACAAGGAGCTTGTATTAAAGTTTATTCATAAATGGTGCTGAACACCACACAGACTATCTTACATGAGTCCTGGTTCCTTGCCAAAGTGTTTGTAGAGGATGACAAGCCCTCAGGATGGACTTGCACATATGGTAAGGTAAAGGTAAAGGGACCCCTGACCATTAGGTCCAGTCGTGACCGACTCTGGGGGTGCGCGCTCATCTTGCATTATTGGCCGAGGGAGCCGGCGTATAGCTTCCAGGTCATGTGGCCAGCATGACAAAGCCGCTTCTGGCAAACCACAGCAGCACATGGAAATGCCGTTTGCCTTCCCGCTGTAGCGGTTCCTATTTATCTACTTGCATTTTGACGTGCTTTCGAACTGCTAGGTTGGCAGGAGCTGGGACCAAGCAACAGGAGCTCACCCCGTCACAGGGATTCGAACCGCCGACCTTCTGATCAGCAAGCCCTAGGCTCAGTGGTTTAACCACAGCGCCACCTGGGTCCCTTTATTTCCACATATGGTGGAAATGCCCAAATGCTTTGGGGATACAGTGTGCCACCTTCTCCGCTTCTTGTTGTATTTATAGAGGATGACACTACCATGTATAACAAGAAATTAGTCGGACCCTTTCTTATTGCAGCATGATTTATAGCTGCAAATTTCTGAAAGGATTTGGCAGGAGATAATCTAGATTATTGGTATGCTAAATAAGGTGTGGGATATTGCAGTACTTGAAAAATTGACATTCAAATTAAGAGTATTTAGAGGCCAAAGTAAAAAAGATAAATTTATTTTGGTATGATATGATTTTGATAGGATTTCTTATCTGTCTCCTGAAAAATCTCTATGTGGGACAAGAAGCTACAGTTAGAACTAGACATGGAATAACTGATTGGTTCAAAATTGGGAAAGGAGTACGACAAGGTTGTATATTGTCTCCCTGCTTATTTAACTTAAATGCAGAATTCATCATGCGAAAGGCTGGACTGGATGAATCCCAAGCCGGAATTAAGATTGCCGGAAGAAATATCAACAACCTCAGATATGCAGATGACACAACCTTGATGGCAGAAAGCGAGGAGGAATTAAAGAACCTTTTAATGAGGGTGAAAGAGGAGAGCGCAAAATATGGTCTGAAGCTCAGCATCAAAAAAACTAAGTTCATTGGCCACCGGTCCCATCACCTCCTGGCAAATAGAAGGGGAAGAAATGGAGGCAGTGAGAGACTTTACTTTCTTGGGTTCCATGATCACTGCAGATGGTGACAGCAGTCATGAAATTAAAAGACGCCTGCTTCTTGGGAGAAAAGCAATAGCAAACCTAGACAGCATCTTAAAAAGCAGAGACATCACCTTGCCGACAAAGGTCTGTATAGTTAAAGCTATGGTTTTCCCAGTAGTGAAGTATGGAAGTGAGAGCCATAAAGAAGGCTGATTGCCGAAGAATTGATGCTTTTGAATTATGGTGCTGGAGGAGACTCTTGAGAGTCCCATGGACTGCAAGAAGATCAAACCTATCAATTCTGAAGGAAATCAGCCCCGAGTGCTCACTGGAAGGACATATCGTGAAGCTGGGGCTCCAGTACTTTGGCCACCTCATGAGAAGAGAAGACTCCCTGGAAAAGACCCTGATGTTGGGAAAGATTGAGGGCACAAGGAGAAGGGGATGACAGAGGACGAGATAGTTGGAGGCAGTAGAAGACAGGAGTGCCTGGCGTGCTCTGGTCCATGGGGTCATGAAGAATCAGACACGACTAAACAACTAAACAACAACATGATTTTGTGACATATTTTAATGTACAGGAATTGGGATGGTCCTCATCTCCAGCTTTTAAACAGATTTGGATGAGCTAAATTCTTTCAGTGCTCACACCTCCTTTACAGGGCTCTGTTTTATTACTCCTAAACCCTGAAATGGCGGGTAAAAGTGAAAGGAAAAACAGGTATATATATCTATATCTATATCTATATCTATATCTATATCTATATCTATATCTATATCTATATCTATATCTATATCTATATCTATATCTATATCTATCTATCTATCTATCTATCTATCTATCTATATATATATAATTGATACAGATGTTTGTTTGATGCAGTTACCTGAGTAGATCACTTAATGAAGATGTTTATTGTGCACCTGCACAGAAATTCAAGTTTAATCCAAATTTTATTTGCTGTGATTAAGTTTTGTCTTTTTTATATTAAAATTATTTTCCTGCATGTTAAAAATAAATAAAAAGTTATTTAAAATAAGAAAATATGAGAAACGGAGTGAAAGCAACTTTGAGAGAGTCTCCCATCCCTGCTCATGAGCAGGCCCCATTGAACTCAAATCTGAATTGACACACATAGGAAGGATTGTGCTGTAACATGCTGATGCTTCCAAGGCCTGCCTGATAAACCCTGCCTCCATCTTCCTCAGTTGCAGTAATTTGTGCACACTGACAGACTTTCTTTATTCTCCTAATTTGCTCGTTGAGCTGATGTTTCACAGAACCACAGATAACTCCTCCAAAATCTTTAACAGCTGGGGCGAAGATTCAGAGAAGGGGCCCTGTATTCCTACAGTGGAGCAGCCAAGGGCTTACGCAAGTTACTTTTAACGGCCTTCTGGGATTCTGCCTCGCCAGTTCAAGTGAAGTGGCAGACATCCCTCTACGTGTGAGGAGAATCAGCCCTTGCAAGAGGCTGTTTTGTTTTGTGTCCCCCCCCCCCATTGCATCAAGTTCTTTTGAAATCCTTTACTGGTTGGCCGTCATATGTTGTGGAGTCCATGCTACATCTCTAGAGGTTGTGCTCCCTCAATGTACAGCAGTTCTCCCAACCAAGTTCTTGTATCCCCAAGTCTCCTGACACGGTCCCCCAGTCCTCCGAAATATAATGCTTTGCTCTATTCTAGTATTTGAGGCTGATGCTTTACCACATCGCCTCAGCTAGACACTGTGGCTACAAAAACACAAAATAATCCATACAGGGCCTTAGGGACTCCTTCTCTGGAACACAAATACTTTTTAAAAAAAAAAGTTAAAGAAGGCTTAGAATCAGCATGATCAATCCTTTTCTGTGACCGGCTGCCCCTGGGAAACCCTGGATCCTCTTAAATCAAACTGTTCATTGTCCATGTGAAACTGAAGTTTGTACATTAGGTAAGTCCTCTCTCACTGAAACAGCTGGTGCAGTCAGCTATAAAACTGGAGGGAGTATGTGTGTGTGTGTGTGTGTGTGTGTGTACGTATATCCATTTCTGTGTTGCTCTTCACTATCACTATTTCTAGGGTTGCTCACAATTTCTGAAGATATTGATGAACCTGTGAGACATGTTTTGCCAGGACAAGCTACACCTGCTGAAACTGCCCCTTCCGCATGGTTGTTAGAGGTACATGAGCCTTCTCTTTTACATCTGGCCACTCTAGTAGCAGGAATTGCCCTGCCACAGTCACCAGCCTGCAAACCCCTAGGCTGTTACATACAATAACAATAACGTGCATTGTGGTTTCTTCTGAAATGTTTTCTGTGCATCAACAATGTTTGCAGCAATCATTTTGAAACCATGAGGGTCTGGCTCTGTTCAGAATCTGTATGGGAGATTGCCCGAGATCCCTTCTTGTGCTCCCGAGAGAAAAGTTAATGATGCAACTGCAATAGACAAATTACATACTACTTCAAGACCAAGGAAGAAACTATTGCAGCTCAAAAGAGACATTCTGTCCATCACACTCTGTCCATGGGTTTTATGGAATTTAGGTGTTCGTGCGGAGAGCTTCCTTCTCGCGGTCATCACACCATCCCAACATTGCATTTTAATATGTGACGATGGCCTTGAAATGAAGCCATTCAGATGTCAAAATGAAGGCATGGCAACTGTATTGGTTTTATTACATAGTCCTCCATTAGGTAGCTGGTGAATTGCAACAGATGCTCTGGGGGCACAGAGCAAAAGGTTGTATTTAACATAGCACTAAGGTGAACGTTCCGTCAGTGCAAGGATGCAACAGAATGTCCTCACTCTGTGTACCCCCCAGTTCTGTTCTAGGAGTTCCCCCAACCCTCTAGAACAGATTTGGGGATGGTGTGGGACATGCTTGGGAGAGGGGGGAAATCACATTGCAGTAGTGAAAATCCCAGTGCAATAATTTAGTTGAATATCACCCCAAAGGCAACAACTGGTTTTATATAATCATGCTGTTGTATGGGACACACCAACATAAATAGAGAGCTGTCGTATATCAAGTCAGACCATTGATCCATCCAGTTCCATGTAGTCTATTCTGACTGTCAGTAACTCTCTACAGTTTCAGGCATGGCATCCTTCTCAGCCCCAACGGGAGATGCTGGGGATTGAACCTGGGAACTTCTTCATGCAAAGCAGACGTTCTTCCACTGAATTACGACCCTTCTCTATGTCTTGTGCACACAGACCTATAGCTGGGACCTCAAGTGGAATAGCATGGAAATGCTGATAAATAATGTGGCCAAACTGCACCTTTGTTTCATGCGGAACATGTGGATTCCGCCTTGGAGAATGAGGCTGTACAGCGATCCGAAAAGCAAATGCAATAGACAAGATACATACAACTTCAGGACCAAGGAAGGAAAAGTGCAACTCAAAAGAGACATTCAATATAGCCCACTGCTGTCATGAGCCCCAAAGCATGGATGAAATGCCAGAAAATGGTAAAGAGGTAATCCATAACACGAAGCAACCATAGCTTCCCAAGGCGCTGACAAAGAATGCTTTGAAGCCCCAGCGAAGTATTGAGAGCAAGAATTCTCAATTCAGTGTTGATCATTAATCAGTTGGTCCTGGTCCTGTTCCAATTGGATCTGTTTGCTCTGTTTTCAGCTTAACCTGATCTGTTTATACACACCATCCAATCATTTGCCACACTTGCAAAATTAAGCCAGACTCCTCATTAGCCAAGGACGGAACTTGGCCCTATAGCCAAAATTTTGCATTTTCAAGACTCATGTCTTCTTTGCTCCAACCTTTGGGCTAGACGTCTAGCTGATATATTTAGAAGCAACTTTCCATGAACCCCGACTCAAATGAATCAGTGTGTCCAGTGTTAATGAACTTGGAGAATTACTGCTCTGCGGACAGTTCCACTGGCAATTGCAAAATGGCCTTTTCTTTTCGCTTTTGGAAATTTCACAATTGCCACTTTGACAAATGCCAAGCTAAGAGTCGGTATCTTGCAACACTGCTTATCAGGGCAACTGAAAAACACATCTGCTGCGTCATGCCCTTCATTGAGCCACCATGCTGGATCGTGGCCCAGAGTTTGTGATGGAATCACCAAGATAAACAAAGTGAAAGCATTATCTCTGTATTAGCTAGGACTCGTCGTTGCGCTTTGAGAGCCACATATAAGAATTTAGCAGAAACTTTGCTTTTTCAGCAATCTTTTAAGTTGGTGCTTAAGCTATTGAGTATTATTTATTGGCTGGTTTTTAAATTCCCCATTCCCGGAGCGGCTTGTAGTTGCAATTGTGGAGAGCTCCAAAAGTTTCTCTCCAAATTGGGTTCAGTGTATGTATGAAGTGATGCACACTTGAGCAAAAATATCCCAACTGCACATGTACATTAATGGGGTGTGAATTGACAGTGACTGACCAGAAAGGAGAACATGCTCAAATGATGGCCAGCTCAATGAAAATGTTTGCCCAGTGTGCAGCAGCTGTGAAAGAAGGCAAATCATATATCATTAACAATGGGATTGAAAATAAATCTGTCAGTATCCTAATGCTGATATGCAAATCTGGTCAATAATGGTCCTCAAAAAGGAGGTTGTAAAGTTTGAAACACTTCAGAAACGGACAACCCAAATGATCAGTGGGATAGAGCAACTCCCCAGTGTGAAAAGGTACCAATACTTGGGGCATTTTTAGTTTTGTGGCAAAAAGGCAAGAAAGGTTGGACCTGACTGAGGTATATGTCATTATATGCATAATTTGGAGAAAGTGATTTGGGAGAAGTTTTCTTCCCTCTCTCTTAATACTAGAACTAGGGGGTCATCTCATGAAGCTGAACATCGGAATAAGAAGGTCAGACGAAAGATGCTTCACACATATAGTTAAACGATGGTGATTTTTCCTACTAGAGGTAGTGAAGGCCAACAACCTGGATGGATTCAAAAGAAGATGATGCAAATTAATGGAAGGCTATCAATCCCAACAAAAACTCTGGAAAACCTCTGGGCAGCAAGGTCTCTCTCGTGCCATTTTCAAGGCACTTAAACCTGTCTGTCTACACAGCATAATGTTAAAGTCGATGAGGTTGTGCACTAGATCTGACTGCAAACCCAACCAAACTGAATGGATTCAGGTTGACCAGGGATATCTTCTGGAATGGCTCTCCCAACATCCTTCCTCTGAGGAAGACTTTGAGGTGATGACAAGGGAGAGGACCTTTTTAGTTGTGAATCCCCATCTACGGAATGCCTTCTGCATTGAGGTCCATCTGCTGCCTTCAGTGGCATATTTTCAGTGTCAGGTAAAGACTCCCCTTTGACAGACTGAGTGGAGTTTGCCTTGCTATGTTGTTAGTGTGTTGCCAAAGAATCTTTTCACAATTATGGTGGGTGGCTGTTTTCACACACACACACACACACACACACAGAGAGAGAGAGAGAGAGAGAGAGAGAGAGAGAGAGAGAGAGAGAGAGAGAGAGATTCCAGAGGTGCCAACTTGAATAAAATGTTATGGGGGCCCTGGTAAGCCCAGCCCCGCATAATTGATCACATGATGCAGTGCACACACAGCATTTGAATGGCAATGCCCGTCAACTTTGTGGGGACCCAACCCCCTCAAATATTTTATTGCGGGGTCCAAAGGCCCCCCCCGGCCCCTAGGAGTTGGCTCCTATTATAGGTTGTATGAAATGTTAATGTTTTACATAGTTTTCTAAAATGTGTGATCTAAATATAGGAATGTTTTAAGTGTAAGACGCTCGGATACCTTTTGGGTAACAAGAAACTGATACATTTAAAATAAATACGTTGTCGTCTTCATCATAAATGATATAATTTGGGTGGACTCAGAACTAGAGCTGCGCATACAGTCTGAATGACCAGGTGAGCAGGGAAGGTTTGGGTGAGGTTGTCACATGCCTGAGTTAGGCTGCACTATTAACAGGCTCAGCGATGCCCTAAAGTCCAAAGCCACTCTAAGCACACTCTAAGCACTCTAAGCACAGAGGACGAGATGGTTGGACAGTGTTCTCGAAGCTACGAACATGAGTTTGACCAAACTGCGGGAGGCAGTGCAAGACAGGAGTGCCTGGCGTGCTATGGTACATGGGGTCACGAAGAGTCGGACATGACTAAACAACAAACAAAGCACAGTGATTTGGAATCTTTCGTGACAATTTTGGAAGATATTGCTCCAAATGTGTGGGAACGTGAAATGCAGTTTGCTGCCATGAGCTTGGAACTCTCTGTCCCCTTTCTTGTGACACAGAGTTTTGAGAGAGCTAAAGAATTAATACTCCAAAGGCTGAGAGACACCAAGACACAATCGCAAGTGGCTGTGATCAACTTCTGTCAATCTAATAAACTGTACAGTCATACCTCATGTTGCGTCCGCTGCGGGTTGTGTTTTTTCATGATACGAACACGGCAGACCAGGAAGTGTTTACTCAGGTTGTGGACTTTTCGGGGTGCGAACAGCACCCTGGAACGGATCGGATCTGCAACCCGAGGTACCACTGTATGGTTCTTTTATCCCATCGTATCCATCCCTGCCAAGGTATCTGGTAGATTTACCAAATGTTAAAATGAGGATAGCCTTTACACAGGCAAGACTAAAGGTCCTTCCATTAGCAGACTGGACAGGCCAACAGAAAGCAGTTCCTAAGAAGGATAGAGTTTGCTGCAGCTCTGTATCAGCAGAAGACATAACTCATGTGCTCCTTGAATGCACTGGCGGAGGAAGAGGAGTGCGGGGGGACCGCACCGCCCCTGGCAGAGCGATCCTGGTGGGGTGCCATTGCGGCTGCCCCCTGCCCGCGCTGGGTGCCCCCAGGACACACCCCACACCCCCAGGATGTGCACCATGTCCTCGGGACATGCTGCACACCCATGGGACGCATGCCAGCCCTGCCCCCGCCCTCTCTCCTCCCTCCAATGCTGGAGCATGAAGTTCCACCACTGCTTGAATGCCCTTTCTATGATGATCTCAGAAACAATTGTTGTTGTTGTTTAGTCGTTTAGTCATGTCCAACTCTTCGTGACCCCACAGACCATAGCATGCCAGGCACTTCTGTCTTCCACTGCCTCCCGCAGTTTGGTCAAACTCATGTTCGTAGCTTCGAGAACACTGTCCAACCATCTCGTCCTCTGCCGTCCCCTTCTCCTAGTGCCCTCAATCTTTCCCAACATCAGGGGCTTTTCCAGGGAGTCTTCTCTTCTCATGAGGTGGCCAAAGTATTGGAGCCTCAGCTTCACGATCTGTCCTTCCAGTGAGCACTCAGGGCTGAAACAATTACACCCAGCCATTGCTAAGATCGCAGAAGGGAAGATCGCAGAAGGGAAGGTTGGCTCTTGCAAAGACCTGTTTTTTGCTGTCCAATGTTGAGAGACCTATGTCCTTTAGAACATCTAAATTTCTTGTTAAGGCTTTACAGATTCATGTAATGAAACTTGAGGGGGGAACAGGAAATGACTTATTCACTAGGTGTCGGGGAGCAGAAACGTAGACCATTATTAGTAGCAGTATTCCTGTTATTATTGTTGTTTTATTGGTGTAATGGCTGCTTGCTAAATACAATAAGCCAAACTGAGCTGAACGGTGATTTGAGGGAGGGATGTTGACATAAATAAAAGCCTTTGGTTTCCCCGTGATCATTCTGTGAGTGCTGCCTGGGAAAGCAAGGCACTTAGAAGAGTGGGAGGCTACTGGCATCCTTCCCAATCACTTCCCAAACAAGTAATTAAAACCAATACAATATCTTTCAAGATAACAACGCTCAATCAGATCACAAAGAACTTATAATCCATCTGTTGTCAGCAACCAGAAACATCATAGCCAGGCACCGGAGGGACCTGTCGAGAGTGGGCATGGACCAATGGTACCAAGTTGTATAGGAAACAGCCCTACTAGAAAAACTAACCAGTAAGCTGAAACTGACGCAGGGACAAACAGAAGAAGACACCTTCACCCCAGTATGGTTCCCCTTCATCACTTATACAGCCCAACAGGACAACGACAAAAACTTACCATCAGCATACAAATCAATATGGCTAACCTAATCAAAACACCCTCCCTCCCCACTCACGCAAGAAACTAAGGATCATCAAAGCCAACCACAAATGAACAATCACATTCTAAGACAAATCCTGACCTCTCTCACCAACAAAGAAACACGAACAAACAACAGAGAACCTGCACAAACGACGCTGACACCGAACCCCTACACATATCAAGAAAAACAGAAAAATCGGCAATCCACCACATCCAACTTCCCATCCCACCCACCTCTTCCCCCCCTTCCTCATCATGTCTCAACAAGTAAAATTGATATGTAAAAACGATGCATGAAGAAGAAGAAGAAAAGAGACATTGCACTATCTTTGTAACCCAAGAAAATCTTTAATAAAAATAATTATAAAAATAAAAAATAAAATAAAATAAAACCAATACTTAATCCACTTCTTTTCATTCCTGTTTTTCCTCCTCCTCCTCCCTGTCCCGGTTGTGTTAGTTAGTTTGGTTTTTTTTTGCAAATTTTTAGGAGAGCTCAGTACTGTATAAGGTCACCCTATTTCTGTGCTTTCTTGGTTCAGTTGTAGAGCTTTCTCTGTGATCGATTTGTTCCTTTCTGTTTTCCAACAAACAATAAACCTGCTGCTGCTGCCAGAGGTGGAGCAAGCCGATCTGGCACCTGGGGCGACATGCATGCCCTGCGCCCTACAGCTGAGGGGGAGGCGGCAGGGGGACTGTTTGGGGCAGTGCAGAGCCTGTGGGCGCCCAAGCCACCTCGTCACTCCCAGGAGAGATGTGTGGCTCAGGTGCGCTGCAGGCCCTGCGGTGAGTGCCACCCAGGATTTTGTCAGAAAAAAACCCTCAGTGGGGACACCCGGGGCGGACCACACCTACCACATACCCCTTGCTGTGCTCTTGGCTGCTGCATATTACTTTTTATTCATTTCCAGTTGCTGTTTTTCCCTCTCCTGGCTTTCATTGGCTTGTTCGAAGTTTCAAACTCCTCTCTTCAGTTTATAGCCTAGGGCTTGCTGATCAGAAGGTCGGCGGTTCGAATCCCTACGACGGGGTGAGCTCCCGTTGCTTGGTCCCAGCTCCTGCCAACCTAGCAGTTCGAAAGCACGTCAAAGTGCAAGTAGATAAATAGGAACCGCTACAGCGGGAAGGTAAATGGCGTTTCCGTGTGCTGCTCTGGTTCGCCAGAAGCGGCTTTGTCATGCTGGCCACATGACCTGAAAGCTGTACGCCGGCTCCCTCGGCCAATAATGCGAGATGAGCGCGCAACCCCAGAGTCGGTCACGACTGGACCTAATGGTCAGGGATCCCTTTACCTTTAAGATTTCATTACACTGAATTCTTGCTGTCCAGTATTATCGATATTTTTCTCTGCTTCCCCCTCTAGGTTTGATTCTTCTCCTGGCCTTCAGATAAACCTGGTCCCTTTAGTAAGTTCCCACTTTCATAACCAATTGCTACTCACTTTACCAGAGGCACCTTCCTCAGGTTTCACCCTGAGTGCCCGGAAAGCACTTTGGGGGAGCTTCAGGGATTTCAGTTTAGCCCAGCCCAAAATGGCAACATCTGTCTTTGTGGGAGAACCACGGCACCTGTCATCCTGACAGTTGGCAGGCATCATCCCTTCAGAAGGGGCAACCATGCCTGCAAATAGCATCCAATTCTGGAAGAAAATGCAGTTGTTCAGCTAAGTAATGTGTGCAAAAATGCAGGGGCTGCTGTAATGTTACTCGGTTACATTAGTTACAGGTGTTGGTCTGACGTAGTCGAAACAAAAAGTGGGAGAATTCCTTCCAGTAGCACCTTGGTCTCTAAGGTGCTACTGGGAGGAATTTTTTATTAATTTTTTGTTTCGGTTACATTACATCTTGGTAGTGGCGCCCGTCCTGTGGAATGCCCTCCCATCAGGTGTCAAAAAGAAAAAAACAGCTACCAGATTTTTAGAAGACATCTGAAGGCAGCCATGTTTAGGGAGGCTTTTAATGTTTAATCAATTATTTTATTTTATTTTTCTGTTGGAAGCCGCCCAGAGTGGCTGGGGAAACCCAGCCAGATGGGAGAGGTATAAATAATACATAACAAATTATTATTGTTATTATTATTATTATTATTATTATTATTATTATTTGCGAGGGTAAAGTGTGCCTATAAATGTGTATATTACAGAAAACAGCGTACAAAATGCATTCTGCTAGGGGGAGTCACTTTGAGGGGAGATTCATATATTAGAGGAAAATGCATTAAAATGTGTATATTGGGAGAAATTCTCCCTAAAATGCTTGTAGAGTGCATGAATTCTTTTTTTTAAAAAAAAACTGCAGACCAACGTGGAAATGTGGATAACTGAACTTAAGATTGGTAAAATGAGAAACGGAAGGAAACCAAGATTGACAGATTCACTCCCCCCCCCCTGCTCTTGGCTCACCACAGCTTTAGTCCCCTTCATGCATACAGTGCAAATAGGTTGTTGTCTACACCACATTGAATCAGTCATCCAGCACATCTTTTCTTTATATTCCAGCACACATTTTCTTTATATTCACACATATTCTTTATATGTGTGAGAGAATGAATCCTGCATTCAAAACCTGGATAGATCCTACTATCGGTACAAAGTGTCTCTAACAACCACATTGGGAGCACTTCCTTCCTCTTAGTACATTTCAGGGATCTGGACTTGCTCCATAATCCAGAAATCACTTACTGTCAGAATGCGCAGTGGAGCATGAAGCACCAAGAGTTCCCACTTTACAGCAATAAAGCTGCAGTGTGCTCACAGCGTATTTACTGCTGATTCTCTCTCTCTCTCTTCCCCCCCCCTTTCCTGCAGCTCCATCAATGACCCCTGAAACACTGACAGTCAAAGAGACAGGTCTCTAACAGGGTGGCCTTCCCTGTGCAAGCATAAGCAGCCACAAGCTTGCAGTGTCGGAGTGTGCCTGGAGAACTTTAACCCTTGGATTCCTGAGGTTGTACCTGGTTTGCCCTGCATATCCTTCAGAAGCAGTGTGCTGTCAGTACTTAACAACTGAGCAGGTTTTAGCTCCACTTGACGTTTCTACATATCATGTAGGACATTGTGTCTATTGACATAGTGTCTGTGGGCTGGGGGGGGGGGAGGCACTTACTTATTATTGTGAGGCACTTGTTTTTGCATCCTACGAGCACATTTAAACATCCAGTTTCACAGTTCTAGGAAAGTGTGACTTCTTCATGGAAACAGCCCGCGGACTGTCTCACCAGAGTGGTGCATGCTCTGGTTATCTCCCGCTTGGACTATTGCAATGCGCTCTACGTGGGGCTACCTTTGAAGGTGACCCGGAAACTGCAATTAATCCAGAATGCGGCAGCTAGACTAGTGACTGGGAGCGGCCACCAGGACCACATAACACCGGTCCTGAGAGATCTACACTGGCTCCCAGTACGTTTCCGAGCACAATTCAAAGTGTTGGTGCTGACCTTTAAAGCCCTAAACGGCCTCGGTCCTGTATACCTGAAGGAGCGTCTCCACCCCCACCATTCAGCCCGGACACTGAGATCCAGCACTGGCGGTTCCCTCGTTGTGAGAAGCCAAGTTGCAGGGAACCAGACTTCTCGGTAGTGGCACCCACCCAGCAGATGTCAAGGCAATAAGCAACTATTTTACTTTTAGAAGACAACTGAGGGCGGCCCTGTTTAGGGAAGTTTTAATGTTTTATGCTGTACGTACTGTTTTTAATATTTGGTTGGAGGCTGCCCAGAGTGGCTGGGGAGACCCAGCCAGATGGGCGGGGTATAAATCAGGCATCCCCAAACTACGGCCCTCCAGATGTTTTGGACTACAATTCCCATCATCCCTGACCACTGGTCCTGTTAGCTAGGGATCATGGGAGTTGTAGGCCAAAACATCTGGAGGGCCGCAGTTTGGGGATGCCTGCTGTAAATCATAAATTATTATTATTATTATTATTATTATTATTATTATTAATCTCAGCAAAAGGCAGTAGAGGCTCTTCACGGGTACCCTGAGTCTATGGCACCTTTCTGGGGACAAGGATCAGGTTGTACATGGCAGGTAAGACCTCTCCTCGAGACCCTAGAGCAGGCATGTAAAACCTTTGGCTCTCCAAATGCGGCTGGACTACAACTTCCATCATCCCTGTCCGTTGGCCATACTGGCTGATGGGAGACGGAGGGCCAGAGGAACCCCACAACTGCATTTGGATGGTAGGGGGACCTTTTTCAACCAGAAGGCTCCATTCCCTTCCAAGCAAACTCCAGAAAGACACATACCAGCAGTGGGTTGGGACAGAGGTTAAAAAGAAGGTGCAAACACGGGTGTGACTTTTACCTTTGCATGCCAGCCATTCATACATTACAGCAGGGTTTCCCAAACGTCAGCTGTTTTTGGACTACAACCATCACCCCTGGCTAGCAGGGCCAGTGGTCAGAGAAGATGGGGACAGTAGTCCAAAAACAGCTGAAGACCCAAGTTTGGGAAACTCTGTGTTAGAGGTATCTACATCCACCCATCTCTCTCTCCATCCTGCATCCAGGCAAGCAAGAGAATTGGCTTTGTTCACACTATACCTTTAAGCACATTTGAAGCACATTTCGCCCCTCAAAGAATTCTGGTTGCCCACCACAAAGATACAAGTCCTAGCAACCCTTAAGGAACGGCAGTACCCAGAATTCTTTGAGTGGGGGGAATGGGTTTCCTATGTGCTTTAAATACATAATATGTATGCTATATGTTTTGATCCTCCACCCAGTATGTAGCCATGACAAGTGTTCTTGAGCCAACATCAAATCCAAGACTCACAGAATCATAGAGTTGGAAGAGACAACAAGGGACATCCAGTCCAACCCCCTGCCAAGCAGGAAACACCATCAAAGCATTCTTGACATATGCCTGTCAAGCCTCTGCTTAAAGACCTCCAAAGAAGGAGACTCCACCACACTCCTTGGCAGCAAATTCCACTGCCGAACAGCTCTTACTGTCAGGAAGTTCTTCCTAATGTTTAGGTGGAATCTTCTTTCTTGTAGTTTGAATCCATTGCTCCGTGTCCGCTTCTCTGGAGCAGCAGAGAACAACCTTTCTCCCTCCTCTATATGACATCCTTTTATATATTTGAACATGGCTATCATATCACCCCTTAACCTTCTCTTCTCCAGGCTAAACATACCCAGCTCCCTAAGCCGTTCCTCATAAGGCATCGTTTCCAGGCCTTTGACCATTTTGGTTGCCCTCTTCTGGACACCTTCCAGCTTGTCAGTATCCTTCTTGAACTGTGGTGCCCAGAACTGGACACAGTACTCCAGGTGAGGTCTGACCAGAGCGGAATACAGAAGTACTATTACTTCCCTTGATCTAGATGCTATACTCCTATTGATGCAGCCTAGAATTGCATTGGCTCATGGCAGGATTGTCCCAGCACAGAGAGGAGGCGCACATTTTTTTACTGGATTCTGCATTACTGCTTAGAAATCAGGCGGTTTCTGTGGTTTCCTTCCTTCCTCATATTGACACCATTGCTTGTTTTTCTAAGTAGGAAGGGCCACTCCATGTGTCCATTTTGGCACAAGTTGTCCCTTGACTCATGGCATTCTCTGAATTTGCTGCAAAACAAGACACCCCCCCCCATTACAAAAGAATGTGTCAGAACCAAGGGCATTTTACATAACGCCTTTTCTGCTAGAACGGGCTTTGAAAACTGCACAGGGCTCTCTTATTAGGGTATATTGTGCTGAAGAAGAGGATGAAGCAGCGCCTTCTCTTTCTGGAACCTCTTGCTCGTTTCCTAGAAATAAGCTAAGTCACATGCACTTGTTTTGCTGCTCTTCAGGAATTCCAGTTCCTACGTTGGATGGATTGTAAACAAGGAAAGCTGATCCCTCCAAGGACATAAACAGAGAGGGAACAAGATGTCCATAGAAAGATACTGGAATGGTTCCAAACACCACACTGCTTTGTATTTGCATATACCATAATTTCATACCCAGTTGCATTCCTAAATGCCTTGCAGAGAGAGGAGGGAGGGAGGGAGAGGCAGGGGTGGAGGAGAAAGAGCCTTCAAAGCAAAAGACAGAGATTGCTTTCCCAGGCACTGCAAATGAATGGTCTGTGTCTCTGCTCGCGCCTTTAAGAACATGTGTACATACATTTCTGCAGGCATAACATCTCTGTCAATGCTGCTGCAAAGGTTATTTATTTTATCTGAACCGCCCTCCCACAGTTGACAGCTCCACGGCACTTGACAACAACGTCAAACCCAAATGTGGCAGAAAGAGGAACGGGTGAAAACACAAAGAAAGGGCAGGAAAATGAAAAGGAATCAAAATGACACCAGAGTAGGCACAAAGTTCCTTTGGAAGAGCTTTCTGTGCCCAGACAAGCTAGTGAAACAGTTTCAGCATGGGCACAATATGGCCCCTCACCCCCAGTTCTTGTTAGCAGCATATGAGCACTGCTTTTTCCTGGTTTTCACACCAGGGAGTCCAACTATTACATTTTTGTGGTTCAATTCCGGTTCAGTTTCACCTGCACCTCAAGTAGAATAATAGAATTGTAGAGTTGGGAGGGACCATGAGGATCATCTAGTCCAACCCCCCTGCCCAACGTGGGGTTCGAACCCACAACCCTGAAATTAAGAGCCACATGCTCCACTTTCTTTCTGATTCAGGCCAATAAAGATTCAGTCACCAAGTCACATTGTACTGATCATTTGCACAAATCTTGACCTGGCCTTGGCTAACAGAAAACAGACGCAGAACTCACGCTGACTAGGTAAGCCTGTGTACCTAGATAAGAACTTACAGTGCTTAAATATTGTTCCAAAATGGATTGTGTTCAGGTAAACGTTTCTTCATTTACCTTTGATTTTCTGCTCTTGACCTTCATTAGCAGGCCAATAATGTGAAGTTACGTTTGGATTCAACTTGTGGCCCTCTTCAGGCTGCGGACCTTCTAATGTGGCCCCCATGTGCCAGAAGGTTGGGTACCTCTGCTGTAAACCATCACAAATGTAGTACAGAATGATTAGATTCCAGCACTCTTCTAAACCTCTGGCATGTTATTTGGCTGTTGTTGATCGTTTGCACATCAGCGCTTAGCTGATACGCAACCAGTTTTTCAAAGAGTATCATTCTGTGTAAAGACATTGCATAATTGACCTTGCAGCAGGTCCTCGCTGATGCAGAAACAAGGAATACCCCTATATATATATATATATATATATATATATATATATATGGGATGAGTTTATAGCCATTCAAGTTCCAGGGGAAAACATGTAGGCAGTTTGTGCTAAAGGCCTAGAAACCACAGGAATTCTGGGTGGGTCGTCTTGTTTTGGGAGCCCTTCCAATGTATTACGGTATGCAATGCAGTGTCTGGGATCAAATTTTCTAGACTACAGTCTGGTGGCAAGAATCATATAACAACAAACAATTAACATCTAATGTTCCCGTAACTTCATATTGATAATGTTTTTCTTACATGGATTTGGTGTACATGTTTTCCCTATAGAAGCCTTAAATCATGGCTGAGAAGCTGAGAAGGCCTGGGAGAACAATGAAATTTAGGGGCAAGAATGGAAAACTCTTCGGCACACCAAGCTTATGGAATAATAGTGCTAGACAGAAGCTCTCATACAATTCTTACATTGCCATTGTGCCATGTTTATGTGGCAAAGCTCACTGCCGCAGGGGCAACGTTTGTAACGATAATATACAGTTGAATGGACATGCAATGTGATTGCAGTGCAATGCAAAATGCCGCTAGTCCTCAAGTAGGTAAGGAAAGGAACCATATCATCTGCACATCTTACAGGGCTAACCCAAGATATTTTGCTGCTTGAGGCAAAGGACAAAATGCCTTAAATCAAATATATGAAAGGATGCCATATGGAGGAGGGAGAAAGATTGTTTTCTGCTGCTCCAGAGAAGCGGACACGGAGCAATGGATTCAAACTTCAAGAAAGAAGATTCCACCTAAACATTAGGAAGAACTTCCCGACAGTAAGAGCTGTTCGACAGTGGAATTTGCTGCCAAGGAGTGTGGTGGAGTCTCCTTCTTCGGAGGTCTTTAAGCAGAGGCTTGACAGCCATATGTCAAGAATGCTTTGATGGTGTTTCCTGCTTGGCAGGGGGTTGGACTGGATGGCCCTTGTGGTCTCTTCCAACTCTATGATTCTATGATTCTATGCCCTTCCTGTTCCACATATTGAAGGCACCTGGACTGGCACCTGAATCTCAGTTCAGCACTGGCATCTGAGGAGAGCCAGCTGGTTTAAGGGTTGGAGAGCAACCTTGGGGGGGGGGGGAGAAATCTGATTTAGATTGCATTTGAAAGCAAATCTTTCCAGTTTTCACTTTCTGAAACAATATGCAAACCAAAACACAGCCATCCTTCTAAATTTGCAGCTACCCTAATTTTACAATGCAGTTCTCCAATGAAACCGTGTTTACAAAAACGCACGTACTAGGAAAACTTGCATTAAAAATAGCATACAAAAATGCATTATATTAAGGGAAATTGCTTGTAAAAATGTGATTATTAGGCATAAATTCACACTAAAATACTAATTCATTTTTATGATTTCTTATTTGAAAAAACAACAACATCCCAAATCGCTACAAAACATGCAGAACTGAAATTAAGATTAGAAAAATGGGAAACAGAGAGAAGTGAAATGGACAAACAGTTCCTTCCATCCCTAAGAGCAGGTCCTGTAGCACACCCAGTTATATCTCCTCCAACACCTCACCATGGCTCTCTGTCTGCCTGAGCCAGTTGTCTTCTCTGCCTAATAGTAGGGCCCAGCCCTGTGCAACACCTCTTGGTATGAATTTAGCACAGCTTCAGCCCTGCACTCTTGGCCACCCATGGTGGACTTTCGATCCTGAAGCAATGCTGCAGCAAAGAATCTAGCCTCCACAGAGGGTCAGGGGGGAGCTTTATGCTGCATATGGATTGTCCCTTGCTAGTATGATCTCTCAATGATACAACTGTACACCTTTTGCTGGCATGTTCACATTTGTCCTTCAGAGCAGTGCTAGAACACTGGAGCTGATTGCGCCGATAAAGTTGTGATGGATGATCACGCAACACTGCTGAGTTAAGACATCTGGGAGTGGTTAATTGCCTCCCCTTCCCATCTGGACCATAATTTTTCTCTGTACCAAGAATGTGTCTGCACTTTTTTGCAGCTCCAGTTCATTCTCTCAGTTGGTGCTAGCATCAAGATATGGAGAAAAAAGACACAGTCATTTTTGATTGCTCAAACAACAGTCATGGAAAGCACACTTTCCAAACAGTGACAAGACAAGCCAGGAGAAAGACTGAAGTGTTGGATTCTTTTTGGTTACATTTCTTTTTAAATAGATGCTATCTCTCCACCTTCAGTACTACCTATCGCAGACGAAGAACACATTTGTTAGTAGCAGGCTGAGTACTTGGATGGATGGGCAGATCATTCTGTTTCTTTTCCCTGTCCATTTTCACTCATAAGCTCATAGCATCCCATTTCCACAACAATCCACAATCAGAAAACCATCAGGCTGCGTTCTTAAGATCTGTCCTCCTGATCCAAATGTCTGACCCCCATCTTCAACCTGCCCCATTCCTTGAATCTATTTACAAACACACACATGTATGCATATCATATCCTACACATTTACATGTATAAAGTCTTAAAAGAATTAAGAACCCATACCGAAAGGTGCTGAGATGTGTGTGCATATAGTCACAGCATGATTCTACTGAACGAGGAGCTCTTGAGTATATTTGTCCCAGCTCGAGGACTAAGCCCTCAAGGTTAAGTACTGAACAAGAAGGATTTTGAACAGTGCTGCTATATTCTTTCACTCTGTCAGACGCCAGTGAATGCTCCAGTCCCTTCTTGATAGCTCCTACATTGCACAGGGCCTTTTCTTACAGAGTTGTGGGAGTTTCTATGTGAACGTGTGAATGGGCATGAGTAAGATATTCATCAGCTTTCCTAGATTGGGGATGGGGAACTATGGTCTGGTGGGCCTTCCCCAAGCCCAAAGGCCAACTATGGATAGGTTGGTGGAAGCACCGACATATCAGTCAACTGATGTCATTATGATGTCGGGAGCCTGATAGGTGTGAGTTTCCGCCCCTTGTCAAAGTTGACCTCTGGGGTGGGGGAAGGTTCTCTTTCAAAGACTGACTCTCTCCTAACACTAAGTCTTGTGGGCATCCAGTGAGGATGAATGTTGGAAGATTCAGGTGAGATAAAAGAAAGTACTCCCCCCCCCAGCCATCAGTTAAATTATGTAACTTGCTCCCAGGGGAAGCAACAATAGCCACCAACCTAGAAAGCTTTAAAAGCCAATGCAATTCTGGGCTGCATCAATAGGAGTATAGCATCTAGATCTAGGGAAGTAATAGTACCTCTGTATTCTGCTCTGGTCAGACCTCACCTGGAGTACTGTGTCCAGTTCTGGGCACCACAGTTCAAGAAGGATAATGACAAGCTGGAACGTGTCCAGAAGAGGGCAACAAAAATGGTCAAAGGCCTGGAAACGATGCCTTATGAGGAACGGCTTAGGGAGCTGGGTATGTTTAGCCTGGAGAAGAGAAGATTAAGGGGGGATGTGATAGCCATGTTCAAATATATAAAAGGATACCATATAGAAGAGCGAGAAAGATTGTTTTCTGCTGCTCCAGGGAAGCGGACACGGAGCAATGGATTCAAACTTCAAGAAAGAAGATTCCACCTAAACATTAGGAAGAACTTCCTGACAGTAAGAGCTGTTCGGCAGTGGAATTTGCTACCAAGGAGTGTGGTGGAGTCTCCTTCTTTGGAGGTCTTTAAGCAGAGGCTTGACAGGCATATGTCAAGAATCCTTTGATGGTGTTTCCTGCTTGGCAGGGGGTTGGACTGGATGGCCCTTGTGGTCTCTTCCAACTCTATGATTCTAGGGTTAGACAAATGTTAGTTGCTGGGAAACACAGGAGGGGAGAGGGCTCTTGTACTCGGGTCCTGCTTGCAGGTTTCCTGTGAGCATCTGGTGAGCATCTGCAAGAACAAGATGCTGGACTAGATGGGCCATTGGTCCGACCCAGCAGACTCTTCTTACCTTTTCGCATACTCCCAAACTGGTGAGTATTCGATTGCATCTTAACTCCCCTTGAACTCAGAAGGACTTTCTTCTGCGTAAGAATGCTTAGGATCACACTGCGCAAGAGTCAGTACTCTTGGAAACAGCCTTGTAACTTAAACATCTAGTTGCCATGGAGATTTTCGATCTCTTCTTTGTGAAGCCAAGCAAGCATAGATCAAGAGTAGCTGGTGCAAAATGTAGGAGTTGCTGATGGGCGGAAGGGAGATGTTAGAGCCAAAGTTAAGCCTTCTATAATCCAGCTGATTTGGAGCGAGTGAAACATGTCCCATTGTAATCGACAGGACTTAAGAGTGCTTGACTTTGACTGCATTGTATATGAAGCAAGAACAAGGCTGAACTGAGAAAGCAAAATTTAGGCTCTGGAGCAAAGCTGGAAAAGTATGCAGTGTTTGTTTAAAGAATTATATGGTGTTTCAAGTCTCGTTGAAGATATCAAACAATGCAGCAGAAAACTGGCAGCAATTCAAGCAGGTGTTTGACTTGCTCATGAAAGCATGTGGTCATAATGGAAAAAACATGTACAAAATATGGTTGTATTTTAAACTGTAGCTGGCCCTGCAAGATGTAATTGCTTTGAGATCATTTTCCCGAGGCTGCTAAGAATTTGTATTGGCATGTTTGCGTGTGTAGCTTTTGGTACAGCCTATTCTTCTAAGCCCTTATCTGTTGTTGGTGCAGCAAATATTAAAGATCCGACTGTAAGATCAGCAGCGGAGGAAGAAAAGTGATGTTTTTAAGGAGAAAAGGGGACCATTATTTGTCAAAACTTGATCAATAGGCAGAGTATTGGAATTGAAACCATAGATCAAATTTGCAACTGTGACCATCTTACACATTCTTTTATCAGAGAGCAAATTGCATTTGCCAGTAGTAAAAAGTGTGTGTGTGTGTGTGTGTGTGTGTGTGGTGCAAGAATTTAATCTGAATTTGGAAAAGGCATTCAGAATCTGTCAGGCTACAGGGCTGAGTCAGCAAGGTTTAAGATCTATGAAACAAAAGAGGTGACTACCAATGAGTCATGAGTGAAGTTTGCAGTGTCTGTAAACCAGGGACCTTGGAGGATGTCAAGCAGAATGTAATCTTGAGTACCGTATGTGCTTCAGCCCTCAAGAGTCTGTTCCAGACCTTTTCTTGGGTCGCCTTTCTACAAGGTGAATGAGGGCGCAAGGAGAAGGGGACGACAGAGAATGAGATGGTTGGACAGTGTTCTCGAAGCCACCAACATGAGTCTGACCAAACTGTGGGAGGCAGTGGAAGACAGGAGTGCCTAGCGTGCTCTGGTCCATGGGGTCACGAAGAGTCGGACACGACTAAACGACTAAACAACAACAGCATGCCAATTAACTCACCAACACAACAAAGTACACTAAAATGATGCATTTAATAAAACGTAACGATCACATTGCAAACTGCCCTGGGAGTGGCAGTGATGGTGAAGATCAGTAGTGTCATGTGATTAAAGTTCCAGAACTCACATGGGGAACCACTTCAACCAAAGCAGTGGGTCACATGGAGCAGCTTCCCTGCACAATTATGCTCTAGTGTTCTTGAGAGGGTGGTGGTGTATGTTTCACAAGCCACATTTTATGTGTTGTCTTCCCCATGCAGCACCAGTGTAAATGTCGGCCGCCGTCAAGTGTTCACCACTGCATCTGATAAATCACACACCAAAGGAATACTGCTGCTGATAGGGTTTGGCTTTTTTCAAACACACGTACTTTATACTGCACATCGTTTCAGCACATGTTAAGAGCACACCCCAATGAATGTGAATCTGGAGGTAAGTATTAAACATTTCAATACCTCTCTTCATTTTGTATTACTATAGAGCTCATAGATAAAGGTATGACTGAAAGGGGAAGACAAGAAATAGCCCCTCATAGTGAAAAAGCTCTTCCTTCCTTCCTAAGATATGATGGAAGTGGGGGGGGGACTTTTATAGCAATGATGGGGAACCTCGGGCCTGGGCGGGGAGGGGGGATGTGACCTCCAGACTTCTCTATCTGGCCCTTGGGAGACTCCCTACACCACATACTCCACTGAGCCAGACCCTTGCCATCCCTGTTTTGCATTTTCAAGTGCTTTTTCCTGGCTGGAGTGCATTTGATAACGCTTCTTGCTAGCCCGGTTAGAAGACAGAGAGGGGCGCACGCGTTTGCGTACATAATGGCCCTGTTGTACAATGGTAAAATTGTGTCTTTAGCACCACCCACTTTGCTTCTGGCCCCACCCACCACTGAGATGTGGACCCCCCAAGTGGTTGCCGGGGATGGAATGTGGCCCTCGGGAGGTTGTGGGCTGTCCTTCCTTGGAGGTTTTTAAGCAGAGGTTGGATGGCCATCTGTCATGGACGCTTTAGCTGAGATTCCTGCAATGCGGGGGATTGTACTAGATGACCCTCAGGGTCCTTTCCAACTCGGCAGTTCTATGATTCTATGATATACGGTACTGATATACTGAATAAAGTTGGGAAACAGTCAACAATACATTTGTACATAATAACCTTTCATTTCCGGTCATGTGCTCAATAACACAGTTTGCAGAGCTGGCAGCCACCCACTGCTCCAGCTTCAGATCTTCCACAGTTCACCAGAGTCACATGTATCATTGTTGACTTTGGCCTCCAACGTGATGCGGTTCATCTCAAGAGACCCCTTTCTAGGAAAATGATGTCCTTGGCGTTCTATGGCTTTAACCCTTTCACCGGTTATGCCCTTATTTACCTAACCTTTAGTAGATGGTATATACAGTATTGAGAAGAGTATTGAGCAGACAGAAGATGTGCTGTCGTGGGGTGGGTTTATCTTATTTTTAAAAAAGATTAGTGCAAGTGTACTGCTTGAGTGCTCTGGTTAAAATGAAAATCCTTCTAACCCATTATGGGGTCCAAACAAGACAGCAATGGAGAGTCATGGTTCCAACTCAATGAACTGAGTCAACTGTTCCAGGACAGTGAGTTGCTTAGTGGAACTAAGTAGGAATCAATGTACATTGCTGAGATTTTTTCCCCAGAGGTAAGGAACTTAGTTGCCCAATTCCTATTAATTTTAACTGGATTAAAATGTCCCAGTTCCCTTGTGAAAACATCAGCATAGAAAGCATTTTTAAAAGAAAAAAGAGCAATACTATAGGCCCCCATAGGAACAATTTAATGATACAATGATAGATTAGCATGAGACCGAATCCATGGAGACATCAGTGGGTACAGTTCTACTACAAGTTATACATATGCATGCAAAACCGGCCGCAGTTGAGCAAAATAGGCCAATGAGTGATGAATTTGGCCTCTTTCATTATGCAAACATTCTGAAAAGGGTTGTGTGGGTCAGCATGTGAAAGCAACGGCGGAGATACAGGAGGCAACACGTATCTGAACAACAGACCCAACGGTCTTATTTAAAGCTGCCAAATTGCCAAATTGCTAACTATTGCTGTAGGTGTTTACGCCAAAGATTGAGAATGTATACAAGAGAAAGGAGAAAGAGAAAATAAGAACCTCCTTCTTCTGGGAACCCATTAGAGAAAGGAGGATTTCATCCAGAAGCCTGGACTTTATTTGTATTTTACACATTTTGCAATCAGATAAAGTATGACAATGGGCAGGAGATTGATTTTTTTTCTCCCCCTCCCCTCATATTATTCCAGTGATTAAAAACCAGTTTTGTATAATTTTTCATGCCATAAAATCACATAAAAGTCCACAACTCAGTACTGTACAGCAAAGCAGGGTGCATCAGCATCAATGGCAACTACCGGTATGTAGATTTCTATATGCACTCCTCACTGGGCACCTTTAATGGCTACAGGGTGTGACCCAAACCACCATTATATGGAAGTTGATTTCATATTTTTCATGCATATTTTTCTGCAAGAGGTACACTTATTAAAATGAGACCCATCAGCTCTGGCCTGCCATCTTACATGGCCATTTACAGGACTAAGGCTAGCTACATTTCACACATTGTTTTGCGCTTCTTTCCCCTTAATGATGGTGATAAAGATACAGAATCCCATATCTTTCCCCCAGTGGGTGGGAAAAGTAGCTGAGGGGAGGGATAATTTCGACAAATGGTAGGAAAGGATTATGCAGTCTCTCTGCTGTTTTTTCCTGATGCTTCCAGTGGAGGGGAAAAAATCCTGTCAAGGTAGAGAAACACACAACTGTATGTAACACACAGTTTGGCCTAGAGAATAGCTTTCTTGTCATGAATGCCAAAACGAGCAACCACAGCAAGCAAGCCAAACTATTGGAAATTTCTTGCCACTTAGTTTAAAATCACAGTTTTCCCATTTGTCATCCTCACTGACTTTCTATGTTCATTCAAGAGTGCAGTCCCCCCAAACATATGGTATTACTCTTCCTGGAGCACAATAAATTGATTTCTCAATAGCAACTACAGTTACAAAATACCAGCAAAGAACAATGTGTTAGACACGGACTACGAGATGCTCTGCCTTAGCCACCGATTGCACCTTAGTAGGATTCCCCCTCCCCACCCCCGCTCTCTAAGTACCAGTTAGCCACCTTTTTGAGCAATTTCATACCTGCCAAGTCTCCCGCAGAAAAATACGGGATCAGCAGCAGCAGCAGCACCGGAAGTTGCACCGGAAGTTGTCTGGCGGCCATCTTGGGGGTGGCCATGCGGCCACCTCCAAGATGGCCACTGCCATGTGGCCACCCCTAAGATGGCCACCAGGCATGCGTAGAAGCTATTTCTGGCACCAGCGACGGCCATTTTCTGGTGCCCAAACCGGCACCAGAAAAATGGCTGCCGGCAGGAGCGGATTTAAGGGAGATTTATGGGAGAGGAGCTCAAACGGGAGACCGCTGGGAAATGGTAAGGAAAAACGGGGGTTTCCCGGGGAATACGGGGTACTTGGCAGCTATGCAATTTCCTTGTCATCAATGATTGCATTCATTTTTGTAAGAGTTGGAGCTGCAGCATTACCTTCCTGACTCCCGATACAGATGTGCCTTCAGCCCTTTTTCTGTGTGGCGCTGCGCTCACTGCAGCAATGGCAAGGCAGAGGCAGGAGAAGAATATTCCCTGTAATCGAAGCTCTCATAGATGGACACAGATTCAAAGGGGATGTCAGAAGTGCTAAGCGTGTGCTGATGATGGAGCCAATCCAGAGACCAGTGAATTCACAAGAGGAAGCTCCCACATAATTTGGCCCAAGCTAGTGCTTCATTTTGGCTGGGGGGGTACTCTGCAGCTTAGACATATGAGTTGAGAGGCCTTTTCACCATGGCCATTGCCTTTGTTTCCAAGTCACCGGTTCCTATATTCAAAGTTTGGAAAAAATGTTCTTCTTTACTGCCCCCCACCCCCCACATAACACATAATGATGGTCTTGAGGATTAACACATTTTATGAGAAGCTCTGAGTGCAATTGTACTTAGGTTTGGTTTGGTTTCCTTTGCTTGAGGGAGCAGTTCTGTAATATTTGCTCTGTTTTAAAAAGCAAAACAAGAAGAGCATACATGGAGACACAAAAATATCTATTCCCAGGGCCAGATTTAGGTTTGATGAGGCTCTAAACTACTGAAGATAATGGGGCCCTTTATATGTCCAGCTGTCCTTTCTCAACAACAAATTGTCGCTGTTTTTTTGTGTTGAAAATATGCTGGAACACAATTAAGAAGAAGTATATTAATAGTGAAATAATTATTTAGCTCTAACTGTATGTAGGTTTTATTATATTTGTTTTTATCTTATATTTTGGAAGTGTATACCCAGTATTTTTTTCCTTTAAATTTTTTTGGGGCCCCCAAGAGAGTGGGGCCCTATGCTATAGCTTGTTTAGCCAGTGTGGTGTAGTGGTTAAAAGTGGTAGACTCGTAATCTGGTGAACCAGATTCGCTTCCCTGCTCCTCCACAGGAGGAGTGACCTTGGGCTAGTCACACTTCTCTGAAGTCTCTCAGCCCCACTCACCTCACAGAGTGTTTGTTGTGGGGGAGGAAGGGAAAGGAGAATGTGAGCCGCTTTGAGACTCCTTCAGGTAGTGATAAAGCGGGATATCAAATCCAAACTCTTCTTCTTCATCATCATACTGTACGTAAATCCGGCACTGTCTATTCCACAAAAGATTCTCAGGAGGGGAGAAGGGAGATCCTATGATCTAAAGGTTCCTTCAGCCATCTCTCTCTCTCTCTCTCTCTCTCTCTCTCTCTCTCTCTCTCTCTCTCTCTCTGTCCCCCACCTCCCTCACTGCCTCTCTCCCTATGTTGTTTCATATACACCTGCCTCCTTCTTTTAACTGGGGAGGCCCTGCTCTACGTTTTGATGGCCATCCCATTCAAAAATACAGAGAGATTCGTGTCGATCACGTAGATGCTGTGAAAAAGCTTCCATGCATGAGCAGCACCAAATCCACAATAAATTGCAATGCAGAAGAATCTGACCCCTCAGGAATGTTACTCAGAAGTAAGCTTCACTGAGCTCACCAGGACTTCCTGCTACTGAGTAATCCTGTGCATAGGATTGAAGCCTTATTCTTCATCACATGTACACTCTGTGGCACAACGTCTGTCTGAAGGAAGCTCTGTGGCCATTGTCTTCCTATTATTTCAGAGAGTTCTTGCCCTACATCCAAGCCTGCAAACAGACTTATCTGCCGTGACAATGCAGCAAGAGGCTATACTGACACACAGCTTGTCATCAAGGCTGTGTTTCATCAGCAACAGCGAGGGAGTTCAGAGAATGTGATTGGTTGAGCAGGAGGGTTGTGCAAGGGCAAGGAAAGTGAGGGCAAAGAACGCATGTGGCAACTTCTCTTAAAGACGATGCAGAAAGCAAAAGGAGAAAGGAAGCGGGAAAGGGAGCTGTTCTAGGAGGTTATGTGTGATGTGTGTTTCAGGGGCAGAACAACACGCATGCAATCAAGCCACTTCTTGATGAAATACATACTCTAATAAAGAGGGTAAAGTGCCAGGATGTCCATTCAAGTTGCAATTGCTAGACAATTACTTTTGCGACACTGTTTATTTTTATGGACAACTGCAGATTTTCTCCATATGGAAGAATTTCGATTTAAGGAACACAAAAGCACAGGTCTGTCCTGCTTGTGGGGAATGAGATAATGATCCCCAGAGCTGGTCAGTTTCTTGAAGCAATTCTGTCTGGCACTGATAGAATCCCAAAGTGTTTATACCTAATCCTTGCAATGTTCGTGGAAGCTCCTTCAACTTTATGCTGCCAACCTCTTCTCATGGTGGTGATCATCCAGTCCCAAATGCTGCAGGTTTCAAAAACGAGAGCAGCCGGGACCAAATTGGCAATTGGGCATTTGTCTCGGGTGTTGACCTTATGGAAGTCAATAAACAGTTTGCTGATGGGCACTCCTGTTGCCCTTGAATGCCAAGGACGACTGCATAATTTTGGGGGGAGGCTTTTTCTATCAGCTGGGGTTAAAAGGGGATAAAATGCTCTATGGCTGTCTGATATTAATAGGATATATTTTCCAGGTTTCTTACCATCTCCACAGAATGAGGCAATGGGGACAAGAGGGAAGAGAGACAAAGGCATTCAGTACTCCACATTCATTTGCAATTATATATATATATATATAAAGTCCTCATGAAAATTCACCAGCATTTTAGCCCAAATCTGTCCTAATACACAATTTTTTGTAGCCTAGGATACAAGCAATTTCTCCTCATAGAATGTATTTCTATATCACTAATGCGAGCATTTGAAGGGAAGCTTTCCCAAATGCACAGATTTTTGTTCACATTTCTGGGTTGAAATGCTGCATTTCAGAAGTCAGAGAAATGCAAATTTAGCATGGTTGGGTTTCAATTAACGTATTGGTTCAGCAAGTGTGAATTAGGTAGCTCTGCCTTTAGGTGCAAACTGAACCAATTTTCTCCCCTCACAATGTCTTGAGACCTCCCTGCAGCCTACTTTTTCCTTAGCTGCTTCAGCTCCATACCTCAGCTCCCACCGTTGTTTCTCTGGGTCCTGAAGTAACCAAAATGCAGCCTGCAGCTCCCTTCTCATTTGGATCTTCTTCCTAGTCAGGGTCTGCAGAGAGCTATTGTGGAATCATGAAGCTATCGTGGAATTCTTTTAGAGAAGGCATCGTTCCTGTTTTCTACAATCGCATAACTAGCTTCTCGTTGCCTTCTAATTCAACACACATGGAGAATTTTGCACAGTGACAACAAAGTGTGTTTTGTTCTGTGTCACCCGATAAATAATTTGCCGTCAGAAGGCTTGGATGCTGTTCTTAGAGTCAAGGATCATTGTTCCACTCGATTCAGGAAGTTGGCAGCCTTCCTTTTCCTTCTTCCCAAGAGAATTGGGTCACTCGAAACATTGAGTAACAGTCAGCCTAGTACCCCCCAACAAGATGTTCACAAAATGCCGCTGACTGGCGGGGAGGGAGAGGAGAGCGCTAGCTTAATTTGCTATTCGGCAAATGTTTACAGGCAGCAGTTATTTCTTATTTTTTTGCAGTAGTAGGTTTGTAACTGTTACTGCTGCATTCCTCCCAGTCTTATCGCTCGTAATCATAACACAATCGCTCATGTGATTAGTGCCTGGCTAAACGTCTTGGGTTTTGATGGAGTAAAATGTGTAAATATGTGTAAACACCTGTCTGAAGGAGAAGTCTAATCACTGCAGGAGTTGACATGCTGTTACACCGGCTGTTTAACACTATTTAATAGATATGCCTCAAAGTCAAGGCTGAACTGTCAAATCTCCACGGAACCTAGGGTCTCCTAATGCTCCCAAGGAGCTCATCTTAAATCTCAAAGCCGGCCTTATCCACCTCGATGTCCCCCCAATTCCAATCCCTCTCCTTCATCTCAAACAGAAACGGGTTCTCCTCCTGTTCCGCTAAACATATGAACAGCTCTTGCACATTACATGCATTACGGCCTGCATTATTGTATATTTAATATTATATGCACACTGACACATAATATTCTCCAGGTTTCCTAGAGCAAACAGCACATAAACAGACACATGCAAAATGAATACACAGGGTGGTAGCCAATTAAGTTTTACTCAAAGTAGACCCATCGAAAATAATGATCATTAATTTCAGTGGGTCCCCTCTGAGTAAACCTCTGCTGAATACCACCCACTTCTATTAACGTTCTTCTAAAATTACGCAGCAGAAACATGGCACAGCATGGGGCCTGACTCTTTTATGTGGCTTTTTCTGCGTATAATTTCCCACATAATTAGTCAGCCTTTTTATTTATAACTGGCAGAGTGACAGATAAAAGCATATAATCAAAATGGAATGGGTGTCGGTGGGTGGTAGCCAGATAATATCAAACAGCATTCAGATCAAATGGCAGCAATAACAGCAGCAGCAACATATTCATGTGGCAGCAGGATATCACCAAAGAAGGGTCCAAATAAAATTACCAGGGCAGGGAGTTCCAAAGTCTCCCTGATTTAAATGACAAACACAAGTCTGGGTAGAAAAAGAGAGAGCTTCTACTGTGTTTTCATATTTCGTTTATCAGAAACTGACCTCTCCTCTTCAGGGTTGTTGTTTTTAATCAATTATATCTATATCTTTTTAAAGCAAGCTGCTGTTCGTTGTTCTTGGATAGATAATTCGCAATCCTCTGTGCTTTGCAGTGTGTTACTAATGTGGCTGTGGATTTCCTCAGTATGCTGAATTAGAGGCTGTATTTTGAATAAATCTTTTATCTGAAATGTAGCCTGTTCCACACAGTAGGCATATTCATTAGTATGGCTGACAGTAGACATAAGATGGGATATACCTTGGTGCTTTAGAGCAGTGTTTCCCAACCTTGTGCCTCCAGCTGTTTTCGGACTACAATTCCCATCATTCCTGACCACTGGTCTTGCTAGCTATGGATGATGGGAGTTGTAGTCCCAAAACATCTGGAGGCACAAGGTTGGGAAACACTGCTTTAGAGCAAGGGTGGCCCTCCAGGTATGGTTGGACTTCAGTTCCCATCAGCCTCAGCCAAAATGGCCGATGGTTAAGGATGATGGGCGTTGGAGTCCATCAACTTCAACACAGATTGCCCCTGTGCCTGCTTCAAATGCTGCCGGTGAACCAACAATTGCGCTTTGTTGCATAACGATATCACAAATGCTAAGTCACTTGGCAAGTATTCTTACTGCTTCTTCTTCTCTCTCTCCCTCTTTTTTACATCAAACATGCAAGTTAGCATATAGTTTTGTTTGTTTGCATGCTGCTTGGGCCCCTGGTGAGCCTAGGAGGTGATATTGTGCAACAGTTGCGTTAAAACATCCAGTACATTTCTGATAGCTCTGGCTCTTGTTTGCCAGAACAATTGACTCTGAGCACAGACACTTATCGGCAGAGGCCTAAACAAATTAACTTTATTATTTTTCGCTGACTGAACGTCAAGGTCTTCCAGGGCTGCGGTTGCTGTAGCGACACAAGGGTGCACGCATTAAATGATCAACATCAATGCCAAAGCTATCAGAGTTGAAATGGCCAAAAGTTAAACATTAACTTCAATCTTCTGTTTGCTTTAAAAAAAAAAGTAGAAGGAGAGAGAGAGAGTCCAGATTCATTTAGTTATCAATTGCTCGATGGAACCACTTTGGAAAGAGCTGTGGAAAACATGACCATAGGAATTTTTATATGAATGACTAACCGCTGACTATACTACTCAGGTATCTTCTCTGTGACAGTAACCAGATACTGCATGGCAAGGTGCAAAAAATAGCCATAATGGACTGTTATGCAATAAAAATGAAACGTGAGAATTATGACAGCTATGCCCTATAGCGCAAGCCGGGGATTTAATAATGTTCTATCTTAGGAGCGTTTCTGTGAGGGATTTGAGAATGACGGCTATATGAAGAAAGATAATCCCTTCCTTATCTTCTGTGGAGGCCTCACATCTTCTCAGGATCTGTTGATTACCTGCAATCCTGCTCAGAGAAAGGGCATTGATGATGCTTCCAGCACCATATAGTGTGCATTGCATGATAAACAGTTAGGGACACTACTAGCAACACTATAACCACTGCTAGCACTCCCATAGCGCTGTCCACAAGTGCCAACTCCCAGGCTGAAAAATCCAGGATCGGCAGCGGCGCGGCACCGGAAGTCACGCTGCAGCCATTTTGGAACTGGGCAGAGCAGCACCGGAAGTTTCTTCTCCGCATGCTCTGCCCATTTCCAAAATGGCCGCAGCGCCAGAAATCACTTCTGCACACGTCCAGAGACACCAGACATGCGCAGAAGGAGCCTACCCGGGCCGGTAAGAATCTGGGGGATTTATGGGGTTTGGCTTTTTTAATCCAGGCTGCCAGCGGGAAAGCGGGAAAAATGGGGGTTTCCCAGGGAATACGGGAGACTTGGCAGCTATGGTGCTGTCACTAACTTTATCATGCATACAGCTCCATCAATGTGCCATACATGGCAAGGTAGCTGACAGGAAAGAGTATAGCTTCATCCTGGGCTTGTTTGCTTACTCAAGAATCAAAGGGCCTTTCATCTCCTGATCCTCAGGGTTATCATTAGGAGGCAGTTGCAGCCTCATTGCAATGCCATGCAGAAATCCAAACTTCTCCCCATACAAAATCAGGGTCAGCAGCACAGGGCCAACTGATGCTTGTGCACTGCAGTGTCACGTAGGAATCCAACCCTTAATAGGAGATACATGAAGGCGGTTGGCACCATTTTGAATGAAGGGTGTGTTTTGTAAGCCTCCACGCATATGCTGAGTGGTTGCCTGCTTTCTTGTCAAAGACCATCTCTTAGTCCAGGCATCCCCAAACTTCGGCCTTCCAGATGTTTTGGACTACAATTCCCATCTTCCCCAGCCACTGGTCCTATTAGCTAGGGATCATGGGAGTTGTAGGCCAAGACATCTGGAGGGCCGCAGTTTGGGGGTGCCTGTCTTAGTCAGTACAACACCTGTGGAGATGTCACTCCATGGTATTGTCAAGCTGAGGGCTAGGCCCCATACCACACCTTGACCATTAGGTCTATTTGTGTGTGAAGATAATGGGTTATTCTCATGTTAGGTTTTGTATTTGCCTCCTCTAAAGGAGGAGGTTAGTAGTTTATGGGTGCTCCTTGCTCTAGCATTGTCACTGGTAGTGAGGTGAGGTGAGGTGATAATATTATCCGGAGAATATTCTCGAGAATATTCTCTGCTAGAAAATTCTCCGGAGAACACAACTCCGGAGAACATTCTCCACAAACTGTAAATTCTGTGTCGTCTACACAGCTGCTTTAAATGGACACACCTCATTAATTGAGAATATTCCCCAAAAGATTATTCTTGAGAATTTAATGTCACTAGTCACTGGAGACTCAGGGGGCCTCAGTGGCAATGCCTGTTTCCACGTACAGCTGGTTCACCAGGGGCTGAAATGGTCTTGTGACACTGGTTCATGATCTCAAGTAACTTCACATTTAGACTTCTGCAATGTGTACTGCATAGGGCTACCCTTGGAGACAAGCACCTCGCTGAGGGACTTATAAACAGGCCATGCTGGTCTATGGCCATAATAAAGATCAGGATTGGATTGGATTCTAAACAGGCTGGTGGCAGTGCTACCTAAGGGTCAGTACTGTGGATGTTCACATAGGGTTCCTGACAGTAAGGTCATAAAAACCAGCTTTCCATCAACTCTGATAAAGCAGAGTTATTTGAATTAGTCTTCAAACAATCTACAATGCAAAATAATTTGTGGAGAAGCAAGGCTGTGAGACTCAGCTTGGTGCAATTTATCATACACTGCTGAGTAAACAGACCAGAGCAAAGGTTTCTCAGTGGGAATGAGGGAGACGTGCCTTTTAAGTCAGATGTCCCCACTTAAAGAAGGAGGGTTGGCAAGTATGCCCCATTCCAACCTAACAGTTCAGTCAAGCATTTTTAGGCAGTCTGCTGCCAATGGCCATCAGTTTCAAATCAAGAAAGAAAAGAGAGATCTTCCTTCTGCTACTGTGATACTCTCCTCATGCCCTGTCCATGGTTCTCATTTTAGCACTGCACATCCAACACATTCAACTTAGCAGCCCGACAAACAGATGTGCTCTTATCAGCTGTTGGCTCTTCCTTTTCTCATAAAACTAGGACGCAATGTTTAGCTGATAGTTATGAGACCACCCTTCTTCCCAGCGCTAAAACTCTTGGGTGGTGTTCCTTTTTAAAGGACATAGCTAGAACCCAGGACTTCCAAATTTCATATCTTCATCTAGTTAAGACTATTTCATATAGGAAGTATAAAATAATCAGTGGTGCTTTTTGGAAGAAGAACCAAGAAGTAGCCCACTGTTTACAACCATTCCTGGAACCCGTTTTTTTAAAAAGAAAGAAAAAGGAGAGAAATGCCAAGAGTTCTGTGCCTCTCCATTCCAAAGAAGCACTAAATATAGAGGGGTTTTTTAAAAAAAAAAAAAAACTATGTTCACAAATAAAACTAGCTATAACTGGTAAAAAGCCATTATTTATCACCCATGTTCTGATGTGAATGACTGCATTTAAAAGTTCTGTGAATCCTAAATGTTTTACAGGTGAAGCACAGATGTGGAATTGTTCGCTGGAAATGACTTGCTCTTTGCTCATTATACCTTGGTCTCCTATTCAGCAATGCCTCAGACATGCAGTCTAGATGCAAAAACAAGAACATGACCTCAGCTGTACAGTCTTGTTTTATTTTTTAGAGTAGCAGAAGATGTGTAGCCAAGTGCAGCCATCTTCTCTTGCAGACATTTTGACAGTTTTTGTTAGCTCCAGTGGAAATTTCTCACAACTCCTCCATCCGCATTTTAGTGTGAATTGGCCCCAATAAGCACATTTTTTAAAAATCTTCAGTTTTAACTAGTGTACACATTTTCCCCAATATAATTCATTTTTGTGTGATGGTTTCACTAAAATCTTCATTTTTAATCCCACTTCCCCCTGATGTATGCATTTTTGTAAACACTGGTTACTCAGACAACTGCATCGCAAAATTTGGCTACAGTGGTACCTCTACTTACGAATTTAATGCGTTCCAAACGCACATTTGTAAGTAGAAAAAATTTGCAAGTCGAATCCCATAGGAATGCATTGGGAGAAAAAAAATCGTAAGTAGAAAAAATCCTATCTAAAAATTTGTAAGTAGAAAAAATCCTATCTAAACCGCATCCAAGATGGCGGACGGAGCTCCATTTGTAAGTAGAAACATTCGTAAGTAGAGTTATTCGTAAGTAGAGGTACCACTGTATGTGCAAATTTCGAAGGGTAGCTGGGAGGTGCAAATTTGATAGATTCAACTTTAAATGTGTGCTGAATCAGATGTCTCCTCCATCCCTATCTCCAACTTAACACCAGAAGCAGCAGCGGAGTCTTAGCGCCTGCTTCCACCTCCCTCTGCATTTTGAAAGCAACCCTCACTCAGCAAACACAAAATATGTTTACTGCAGAAACTTTGCACTTCAACCACTGCACTCAGTGCCCTGCCCTGTGTTTGTTCTTTTTATACCTCCACAAGGAACAGATCCTTGCTCTTCTGAGATCGTAGCGGTATAGGGCATTTATTTAAGGCAGATGGAGGGATACATACACCCGCTGTCTCGTTAGGTTGATTTATTCACTTATTTTTAGATGGGTTGGAAAGACGACATGTGAGCTAGCAGGATCAGGAGGCAAGCCAGAGTGTCGTTCATATGGTGCTAAGGGCTTCCCTATCTGCTGCAGGCAGAGAGAGCTCCGAATTCTGAGCACCTCTGCACTAGCTCCCAACCCCAGGGCCCTCTTTTCATTGCAATGCGCAACAGAATATTCAATGAAAATGTGCAATGAAGAGCAGATCATAAATGCTCAAACAACAACAACAACAACCCCACTGCGTTGATTTCCCAGCTGCTGAATTTGCACCATTTACATGCAGAAGAGGTTCAGAAGCAGTAAGAAGGGCACAGGACGAGCTCGTCCACACTTCTGCTCGTCCTGTGTCTAGAAAGCATGGGTCTGAGAGCTTTTCTGCTTGACCCACGCTGCTTAGGCATGGGTCCAAGTGGTTCCCCCCCCTTCCCCACTCCTTTCCTATGGAAAACCCACTGTTTAGTGCTAAACTGGAGGATATGTCAATCTGGAGAAAACCAAATTGCTGTTTGCTCTGATTGAACGCTAAAGAGCAGTTTCCCCCTGAGGAAGAGCAGCAGGACAAGAGGAAATAGGGTGTCTCTGAATGACAGTTGCTGGGGAGAGTGCTGGTACACTCATTTCTCACTTGCAGGCTTCTTGGGCATCTGGTTGTCCACCATGACAACAGTATGATGCTGGACTAGATGGGCCACTGGCAGCAGGAGCTTCATATATTCCTAGTTTCAGAATGCCTGTCGCAAGACTGCCTGGTTAGAGCAGAATTCCTGCAATACCTCTAGGAATGCGGGAGCTGTTTTTATGGGCTAGATCAAGTGTCTGTGCTCTCTGTCCTGCACCCTGAGCACTTCCAGGCAAACTGTTTACTGAGCATTCGTCCTGATTTAGCTATCACTGACCCTGTCACCTTCCAACTTGTGGAGGTTGACAGGGTGGAGGGGATTCTCTTCCTCATTCTCCCTGCTTCTATGCTCATTTTACACATGAGTATGGTGCCTGTGGTTAAACCACTGAGCCTAGGGCTTGCTGATCAGAAGGTCGGCGGTTCGAATCCCTGTGACGGGGTGAGCTCCCGTTGCTTGGTCCCAGCTCCTGCCAACCTAGCAGTTCAAAAGCACATCAAAATGCAAGTAGATAAATAGGAACCGCTATAGCGGGAAGGTAAACGGCGTTTCCATGTGCTGCTCTGGTTTGCCAGAAGCGGCTTTGTCATGCTGGCCACATGACCTGGAAGCTATACGCCGGCTCCCTCGGCCAATAATGCGAGATGAGCGCGCAACCCCAGAGTCGGTCACGACTGGAACTAATGGTCAGGGGTCCCTTTACCTTATGGTGCCTGAATATGATTTTACAAGAAAATAAGCCACACTGGACACAGTGGTACCTAAAGCACCTTTGGACTATCACAATTTTCAGGCAGGAGTAAACTGCAATACAAGGAAATACAGGTTGTGCAATCAAAGGTGATTTGGAGCTCTTACGCAACAAACCTACTTCCCCAGAATATCAGACTTTTTGTTTGAAGGAAAGGGACAGGGAAATGCAACGTCATCTCAGCAAACGAATCAGAACGGATTCTCAATAAACAGGTCATCTGGAAGCAACATTAGTTGCTAGAGAATAGTGCTGGATTCATCACTAATGACTGTTATTTTTTTCTTTTAATAATAATAATTATTATTTATTTATTTATTTATTTATTTATACCCCGCCCATCTGGCTGGGCTTCCCCAGCTACTCTGGATGGCTTCCAACAAAATATTAAAATACAGCAATCCATCAAACATTAAAGCTTCCTTAAACAGGGCTGCCTTCAAATGTCTTCTAAAAGTCTGGCAGTTGTTGTTCTCTTTGACTTCTGGTGGGAGGGCATTCCACAGGGCGGGTGCCACCACCGAGAAGGCCCTCTGCTTGGTTCCCTGTAACTTGGCTTCTCGCAGCGAGGGAACCGCCAGAAGGCCCTCAGCGCTGGACTCTGGGTAGAACAATGGGGGTGGAGACGTTCCTTTGACCTTGATTGTTTTGTGGATTTATATATGCCCTGCCTTTTTTAAAGTCTTATCAGGTTTTTAAAATAAAAGTACATTTTTATACAAGTACCCTGTTTCTCATATTTTAAGACATACCCATAAAATAAGCCATAGCAGGATTTTTAAGCATTCAAGGAATATAAGCCATACCCCGAAAATAAGACATAGTGATAGGCACAGCAGCAATGCCAGCCGCGGCAGGAGGAGGAGGAAAAAATAAGACATCCCTTGAAATTAAGCCATAGTGTGTTTTTTTTGAGGAAAAAATAAATATAAGATGTGTCTTATAATATGAGAAACACGGTATTTCATAAAGCGCCAATGAGAATAAAAGCAACAATGAAACACATATATAATTAAAATAGCACAGCTAAAAGGATTTTTAAAAGCCGGTCAGTATATACATAGTTGTTTTGGTTTGGGAGTGTTTGTTTGTTTTTAAAAAAATCAAATCATAAAAGGCTTTTAAATAAGTTTTCAAAGTGTGCTTCAGAGCACACACAGAGGGGAATAGTTTCCCCAGGGAAATGGTTATGAACAATTAAGTGCGTGAGTGTACGAGGTATACATTCCAAAGGCAAAAAAAAAAAATCCCTTTGCTTGAAAACAAACAAGCATAGGGCAACTATTTGACCCGTGCTGTTGAAATTGCTATAATTATGAGGTACAAAAAAAGGAACCACAAAAATGTTCTTAAAATACAGTGGTGGTTCCTCCCCCTACCCTGGATTTAAACTTGGAGATTTTCAAGAATGGATGCTTAAACCCAAGGTACTCACAGCCAAGAAGAAAGCTATTTCCTCTCGTTTGATTTGGTTATTAGCAGCAGAGTATTGCAGAAGTAAGTGAGCATTCAATTTACATACTATAGCTAATACCGTAGTAGCCATTGACAGATACTCCCTCCAGGAACTTGTGTAATTCTTTAAAAACAGTCTAAGCTAGTAGCCAAACAAGGGTGCCAACTTGAATAAAATATGGGGGGGCCAAGTCAGCCCCATCCTACATAAATGATCACAAGACGCAGTCCACGCACACCAGTTGAATGACAATCCGCATACAATGTCTGGGGGGGGCTGAAGGGAACTTGGCCCCTAGGAGTTGGCTCCTATGTGGCCAAATGAAGCTATGTGTGAATTTTGTAGCTGGTGATGGGGAATCATTTCAGTATAAGAAGAGTTTGGATTTGATATCCCGCTTTATCACTACCCGAAGGAGTCTCAAAGCGGCTCACATTCTCCTTTCCCTTCCTCCCCCACAACAAACACTCTGTGAGGTGAGTGGGGCTGAGAGACTTCAACGAAGTGTGACTAGCCCAAGGTCAACCCAGCAGCTGCATGTGGAGGAGCGGAGACATGAACCCGGTTCCCCAGATTACAAGTCTACTGCTCTTAACCACTGTACCACACTGGCTCTCTAAGAGCTACATCCCCTTCTGGGTAACTTTCTGGGGGCACCTGCCATTGGGGGGCAGGACAAGAGTCAAGAGTGGGTGGAACAATACATGTTAATTGCATTCTTATTATTAGTTGCTTTTTTGTTGCAAAAGTAAACTCAAAGAGACTTACAATCTCATGCAAACAAAAAAAAACAAATATAAAGCAAAACCCTGCTTTATATCATATACCATAATCCTTATGGTAAGGCAGGCCCTGGACCAAACTCCTACCCTGGTTGCATTCACTCAGCCAGCAATCAAAGCCTAACCCACGTGACAAGGGGAACAAACACTCTGACCTGCAGCCCGATATTCCACAGGTCAAACAACCGCTGCAGTGAAAAGCACACACACTTGCTGGCTGGAAGAACAGACCAGTCAAGGGCCAGGATGGTTCAAAGCCAGCCCCTCCCTGCTTCTCTGTGGGCCGGGCCCCCTGGCGGCTCTGCTATTTAATATCTACATGATATATCCAGTGCTATTTAACATCTACATCAAGCCATTAGGAGGGGTCATTAGTAAAGTACCACGGGTATTCAGATGACACTCGACTCTGTTTCTCCATAACATCTGAATCAGGAGACCGGACTGTACAATCCCTGGGCCACTGCCTAGATGCAGTGGTGAAATGGATGAGGAAAAACAAGCTGGCAAGATGGAGGAGCTGTGGGTAAGTAGTCCGGTGCAGTGGCGTAGTGATGGAGGGCAGGGAGGCGCGCCACCCCGAGTGGCAGGCTGGGCGGGGGGCGGCAGGCTGGTAGGGCTGACCACCTTCGACGGCCGCCACCGCCACTGCACGACACGGCTGCCGCCATTGAGGAGAAGCCCCGATGCAAGCGAGACTGCCTCACTCCACAGTTTGCTCGCGGGGTTTGCCGTGGTGCCGCGTCGTATGCCTCCTGTGCACGAATGCGTCATGTTGCATGCGTTGTGCATCATGACGCATGCGTGTGATGGACACACACACACCCCGGCAGGGTGCCTTCAGGTTTGCCGCCCCGGGCATCCAGGCAGCTAGCTATGCCGCTGGTCCGGTGTCCCAGAAATTGATCAGTTGCCTACACAGAAGTTGGCCGAACACATCCTACCCACTAGAGAACATAATATCCAAGACTCTCCAAGTTAAAGGCCAGAAGCTTGGCTGAAAAGAAACATTTTACGTGGCTCCAAGCATGCCTCCCCATGGAGAACATCCCATAAATGGGAAGCTACCACTGAAAAGGCCCAGTCTCGTGTTGTCACCCTCTGCACCTCCCTCAGAGACATTTCATATGATGTTATTCTGCACTGGTCCAGTAAAACGCTTCAGCTGCGCTGTACAGACCAGGAACAGTTCTCTTTGCAGAGCATTAAGCACAGCGGCTGGATTCTTGTTGTGGTAAAATCCTTGTAGCTTTGCAGCAGAAACAACCCACAGAAGCCCAACTTTCGAAGACAGCTTTATTGCAGACAGATAACAGAAACACCTCCAGAGCTTTCAGACATGACTGCTCCACACCCCACAGGCAAACAAAACAAACGCTCTATATATACTGAGCATCTTAACAACTTAACGACTTAACAACTTTAAATCACATGACCTTGCTAATTTGCCAGCGTCTTAGGTTTAAAGTCCTAACATTTTACAGTGCCTAACTGCCCTAGACCTAACTGATCTGCTTGCACTTACTCTTACAAGCCACAGAGCAACCTGCCACCATGTCTTGACATTGCAGTAATCCAGCCTAGATGTTACTGAGCCACATGTGACAGTGACCACATTACCCTTCAGGCTCCTGGATGGTACAAGCATGTCCTTGAAGCCACACAGCCTGGCACTACACAGAGAGCCAGCGTCAAGGAGATAAAGTGGACACACACACCTAATCACACTGGGCACATTCCCTCTGCAATGGGCAATTGTAAAGATTGGTAGATGAACCATTGGATATGCAAGAGATTCTGTGTAACTTAGAAAAATATGGCCAATTCCTCTGGATACAGTAGTTCGTTTAACTGCTATGCAGGATGGCTCAGAGCTGCGGTTCCCCCTTCCCCAAATTGCTCTCCAGAGAGGGGTGTTCATTAGCCTTTTTGGCACCAGGGTTCCTGTATCTTTTGCGGTGAAAGTGGATTTAAATGGTCCACATTGCTTGCTGTCATTATTACTATTACGCTATTGAAGCAAGCCAATCTGCAGGGGGGATTTCAGCCAAATAAGCCCAACGGCCAACAAAACAAAGCATTACATACATCTCTCGTCTGGAAGTTGCTTTTATTTATGTTATTGAAAGTTGTCAGGGTGACGTCTGGGCTCGAGCCCCAAGGTGGAAAAATCTGGAGGTTGCTACACAGTGGATCTCTTTCCAGTTGGGCGGACTCACGCCTGTTATGCTGAACTGCAGGCTGGGTTGCCTCACAACACCACACATGTTTGGAAAGAGACGGAGGGTTGTCTGGTGCCCCGTGCTTTGTGGTGCCAAGGGCACCAGCCATCGCTCTTCATGAGGAGAAAATAGATGATGGCTTTTCATAAGAAAAACTTAAGTCAACCCTGCCCACTTTTCAAAGGGGCACATAATATTTTGGGTTCCCTTGGTACCAGAACAGAGTAATGAATAGTATGTTAAAAGCACATGTTCTTATGTTCTTATAAGAAGAGGCACGCTGGACCATACTGAAGGCCTATCATGCTTCCTGTTCCACACAGTGGACCAACAGTTGCCTTTGAGAGTGGCTGGGGAAACCCAGCTAGATGGGCGGGGTATAAATAATAAATTGTTTTTACATTATTATTATTATTAGAGAAGTCTTTAAGCAGATGAAGGCAATAGTCCTCCACCACTGTTGACCCAGAGAGAGGTATTCAGTAGTAGTATATTGCCTCTGAGGTTCCATAACCACCAAGGCTAGGAGCCATTGGTAGAGCAGAGATGAAATGTGATGTGAGATACATAGGTTGATAACTCAGACCAGCCACTTGTTCACAGCCACTTGTCTCCAAACAAGCTGAAGTCTCTGCGCCTTGTTTCCATATTTATAAAGCATGAGGTCCAAGTCCATGCTTCCACAGAAGAAGAAGAAGAAGAAGAAGAAGAAGAAGAAGAAGAAGAAGAAGAAGAAGAAGAAGAAGAATTTTTTTATTATTTATACCTTGACAGCCGAAACAGCATCTTTTGCTAGAGAACTAGCACAGAGTCATTTCCCTAGCCTAGAGAAAGTGAAGACTTTTAATGGAAGATTAGGCACATTTACACAAGATAGGCCTAGCAGTGAACCTTAGCCATAAAAGTTAAAAATGGAAGGCCCCTCTTTAGAAGCTGTATACCTCTGAGTATCAGAAGCCAAAGGGTATAGTCATTACCGTGGTGCCTTTATGGGGGGGGGGGTTCTCACAATCTTGGATGGCCACCATTGAAAGTAGATGATGTTCTCACTCACTGAAAGCCTTTGATGGCTCCCCTCCCATACAAAATTCAGTACTACACATAAGCATTGAATCCATTGCCAGTCCGGTGGCTCCTTTGGAACATATGAAAGAGAGCCAGTGTAGTGGTTAGACTGCTGGAGTAGGATCTAGGAAGCCAGAGTTCAAATTCCCACTCAGCCATGAAGCTCACTGCATGATCTTGAGCCAGTCACTGGCTCTCAGCCTAACCAACTTCACAGGTTGGGGATTATAAACCTGGGGGGGGGGAGATCTCCTTGGAGAACAAGGTGGGATAAAAATGCAACAAATGCAATAATTGCTGTAAGATGTTCCACAAGGCCTTTCTCTGAGCATAATGGGAGCAGAATTGAAACTCTACCTGAATTTTCAGTTCTCATACAGCCTTTGGGTTATTGCTTTAATTCTTAAATCACACAGAGCCTCCATCTGCCTTGTTTACTGGGCAGTTTGCCAGATCAATAAATAAACTAATAAATAAACACGTGCTTTATTGTTTATACTAAGAAACTCGCTGCCAACTGGCAAGCTGCTGCACCCTGCAGGTCCCTTTGGAACAAAAAAGTTGCTCAAACTGGACTTCAAATGCACCAAACACACCAAATCCCAATTCGGATCTAGGTTCTGCTTCCCAAAGTTGCTTCCGGTGAAATGCCTGCCAGCTGAATTTCACTGAGAAGGAGAAGTCACACTCGCACGAGCGCTCTACTTGTTGAGCTGTGCAATGTCAAAACCACAAACTCACACAAAATCTCAGTTTCCCCTCTCACTCTCTGCAAAGGAAAGAAGGGCCCCCACAATCCACATTATAGCTGTGTTAAAAGGAGGGAGGTTGGTTATTTAGCAGCCATCCCCTCATCTAGTGGAATAAAATTCCATTATTTTTAGTTACTGCTACTGAATACTCTAGTATTAGGTTGATTAAATGCAGTGTGGGTCCCAAACATCTGTGTTTCAGCCCTAATGGTTCCAGTAGCACTGATCCCTCAAAAGACCCCTTTTGACCCCTACTCCTCTTTCCTTAAAAAAAATATTAATCAAAATTGTATTATTCTTATTCAGGTTGTTCTATCTAGCTTGCATAGGGTATTGTTTTGGTCTGTGTTATCTCCCCAACATTCTCTTCAACCATTAATCCATTTATCCCACTGAAGAAAGAAAGTAGGTTGATTGCACATAATTTGCTTTTCAAAATCTCTGTTGACCAACTGCAGTCTTTAAGCCTTACAGTCAAATCCTGCGGTCTGCTATGGAAGACAAAAAAATAAGATCTGTGCAATATTGCAAAATTACACATATCAAAAAAAATAATAATGCCACAGATATTGTATTGGTGTAGCAGCCTAGAATGGTGAAATTGAGTTTGTGCAATTGCAGGATGAACCATTGCAAAAGGGGCGGGGGGGGGGGTTGCAGGAGCTTATAGTCTCCACAGAGGATTGTAGTAGACACACAAATGGGAATGTTGTTCTATGCACAAACACTATGTGAAATAGCTACATTACTAGGCATTGCCGTAGCTCCACTGGCAGAGGAAGAGGAGTGCGGGGGGAGCGCACTGCCCCCCGGCAGCACGATTCCAGTAGGGTGCCATCGTCGCTGCCCCCTCCACCCATGCTGGGCGCCATGCCCCTGCAGATGGTGTGCCCCACCCCCAGGATGCACGCCAGCTGCGCCCCTGCCTGATCTCTGCCCCCCGGTGCCGGAGTATGAAGCTCCGCCACTGCGTAGATCCCATCCAGCTGAAATATTCACAGGCCTGGATAGAGAAATGGGAAGTCATAAGAGAAGCGGGAACTAAGAAGCACATCAAACAAGGGGACAAGTCTGCAAGACCCATTGTGAACCATGACATGATAACCTGGAACCCTACAGATATTGAGACATGTTTCTTTCAAAACTGAACAGCAGCTTACCACATCAGGGTTACTTTCTGTGGTGTAAAGAAAAAAAGCTCCAGAAGGAACATTCACTCCACGCATGCATGCACAGGTGATATTTTTGGAGCTCAGCCATAATCAAGCTGCAAAAATGCCACACTAGTAAATCGATGTAAATTGTGCGTTTCTAAACGATCCTGTCACATAAAGCAATGCCCCAGAATCTTTCCTTGAAAATGATAAATGTGTGCTTTCCTGTGAAAAACCTGTAATTTACAGACAAAACAATTGATTCTAATGGACTGAACATCATTCCTGTTAACAAAACCAGAGCTACATTGTATTATAATAGCAGACATTAGTCTCACAAGGAATTGGGGGGGGGACTATTAAAGAAGAGGGAATAAAGCATCCAAATTTAGCAGTGATGGTTCCAAGAACACAGAGGTGCAAAACATCTGGATAAATCCCAGTGGAGTTTTCTGCTACACGGCTCATCACCAGGACATTAGGAGAAGACGGGAACGGATGGGGTCGCCTATGTGGTGCCCTCTAGCTGTGGAAATAGATAAAGGTAAAGGTAATGGACCCATGGATGGTTAAGTCCAGTCACAGGTGACTATGGGGTGCGACACTCACCTTGCTTTCAAGCCAAGAGAGATGGCGTTTGTCCACAGACAGCTTTCCAAGCCATGTGACCAACATGACTAAACCACTTATGGCGCATGGAGAACCATGACGAGTGCCAGCATGCATGGAAATGCCATTTACCTTCCCACCACAGCAGTACCTATTTATCAACTTGCACTGGTGTACTTTCGAACTGCTAGGTTGGCAGGAGCTGAGACAGAGCAACGGGAGCTCACCCCATCACTGGGATTCGAACTGTTGACCTTCTGATTGGCAAACCCAAGAGTTTTATACCACAATGCCACCCATGGCCTGACAACACATGAGGCCACTACTCTGCTGAAGCTAAGCTTATATATATAGATATACAGTACCTATATACCTTTTATACATACAGTGGTACCTCGGGTTACAGACACTTCGGGTTATGTGTTTTCAGGTTGGGTAGTTTCGCCGCTTGTGCATGCGCAGAAGTGCCAAATCACGTCACATGTGTGTGCAGATGAGGCACTGCTGGATACGAACGCTGTGGGTTGCACTGTAATTCAGTGTACCTATTCCCAGAGAGTTTGCAACACTCCGTGCTACAGAAATGGAAAGGACTTTTAACTTGAGAACTGTGAAGCAGTTGGAATAGAAATCCAGAAATCCATCCCAGTTCCCAAACAGGGCAATACTCTGCCTAAACAGGTTTATTGGCTCTAAGTTAAATTTTGCCCCTCGGCGATTCAGTGATCCAATAAACCTGCTGAAAAACAGAACCCTTCAAACTAAAAGGACAGAATGTTGAGCATTTTAACATACCCTGTTCAATTCCAGAGGTCTGGGAAAAAATTAATGAATGACTAAGTGAACGGGAACAGACCAAATGAGGACCACTTTACAACTAGCTTCCAGAAATAGGAAGCCAACCCTATTCAAACACAGCATCCTATATTAATGGGTGACAGTTTCAGTCACTAGATGTAGTGAATGAATGACCACTGCTTCTGTTCTAAAGGTGTGTTTTTGAGAGTTTCCAGTTATGCAAAGACAGCAGGCTGGAAATGATTGGCAGACTAAAAGGAAGGATGGGTGAACTGTAAGAGCTTGTCCAGGTGATCAAAACTTGCCTTATCCATCTCCTGTGCCACCTGACATTTTAGCCTTCAGGTGATGGTTCTACACATATCCAGTCTACCTAAAATGGTTTGAGCTGCATCTCCTGAGCACAGAATACAGACATATTACAGTGCCCATCATTTCATCTTTTTTTAAAAATGAATAAGATTTGCACTCCAAAGCTAGATAGAGAAACCAACTAAAGAACAAGATAAAACAAAAGGATTTAAAGGAAATCAGTAACCCGGTCTTGTTTTATACAGTGTTTGAGGGAGGCAGGGTTCATGAACACAGGTGACCACACAGAATGGGGCAGGCATAAAACCACACTGGAATGCGGTCACATTGTCTAGAGAACTCCACCGCACACCTGCAAACAAACAAAAACCTGAGTCAACAGAGACATGGTCAAATCCTCCTCACCACATGGGCGATTCCTACAAGCAACCAAGTTCCTCACCCAGTCGAGGGCCCACCACAGGGAGTTCCTGTCTGGTACACAGTCCCTGTATTGGCACATGTCTCCAATTCCAATATGCAAGCTTGAGGTCTGGTACCTTGCACAGGATTTGACACGGTGAAACAAGTGGCTTTAAAGTTATAGTCATGGCTTCAGATAACTCCCTGGGTAGGTAATGCCTACAAAGTCTGGGAAAAGGTAGGTTTGTTGGATCGCCTCAGTCTATATGGTTGCATTGAGATGGGGAGTTGGTTATAGAATAGATACTACCCAGGCACGTAAGTGTGGCATCCCCATGGCATCATTGTCATCAAATGACCCACAGCACTTCTTTTTGTAACATTTACCGGTAATCTGAATTTCTCTTTATTGTGGGAAATCTGATAACTAAAAGTAGCCCGTTTTACATCGGCAGTTACTGCCTGTGTGAAAACACATTGTCTTTGGGTGGGTAGATTTTAACAGGCGTGGGTGGCATCTTGGTGGGTGGCATCTCATATCACACCCCTACATTTGCTCCTCACCTGGGCACAACCTGGCCAGTTTTGTTGCTGCTGACCCAAACCATCGAGCACACTTGTTTCCACCAATTGCTGCATGCTGAACGGGTATTCGAATTTTGGCAACCCAGTTAGGAGGAGCTAGTTTCTAAGCACAGCACATGTTGTTGTTTAGTCGTTTAGTCGTGTCCGACTCTTCGTGACCCCATACACTGGTTTTAAAAAAAGCACATACAGCACATACACTGGTTTTAAAAAAGAAAACAAAATTTACAAGAGACTTTTTTCAAGACATTTTTTAATCACGCTTGTGCAAGCTGTAGTCAGGTAAACGGCATCATTCTTGAACAAGACCTCAGTATTTTTTAAAAAAGTGGAAATGGATATTGTCCCCTTTTGTCCATTGTGAACCCTGATTGCTAAGGTTGGTTGTAGCATAAACACTGACAACTGAGAAACACTGGCCTACGAGTGCTCCAATTGGAGAACAGCCTTTACCAAAGGTGTCATGGATTTTGAAGATAATCGAATTCAGGGAGAAATGGGCTAAGAGGAAGGCATGTTTGGCAAACCCTCACCACGATCAACTCCCACCTGGAAACCTATGTCCCTACTGTGGAAGGATGTGTGGATCCAGAATTGGCCTCCACAGTCACTTATGAACCCACTGTTAAAACCATGTTTATGGAAGGCAATCTTACTTGGCTACGTGTCATCGCCAAGGAGGAAGGAGGAGGAGGAGGAGGAGGAGGAGAAGGGGGGGGGAGCTAAGGCTGGTAATTAGTCCCCCATCTAGAACCTTCTTTCTCTGCCTCTTATAGCATAAGAACATAAGAGCTTAATTGATCAAGCCAATGGCCCATTTAGTCCAGCATCCTGTTCTCACAATGGCCGACCAGATGCCTGTGGGAAACCCTCAGCGCAAGAGAATTCCTCCCCAGCTGCAGTTCCGAGTCACTGTTGAAGATTGCAGGACTTCTTCAGCAAAAAAAAGAGATAGCTGCCGGCATCAAGGAACTTACGTTTAACACCACTATTTTCAGGTGGGATTCAATCTCTTACCAGCAAATTCAGGTTGTGCAATTCTAGTTGATTAGGAGGTCGTGTGCAAATAACCCCACTTCACCTGAAAGATCAGGCTTCTTGCATTCAGGGAAGCGACAGGGAACTGCCCTGGACAATGTGGGAGAACACTTGCTTCAAATCAGAAGCAAATCAGAATGAGTGCTCATTAAACAGCTGGTGGCATCTAATCTCCCTGCAAGCAAAGCAGGGTGGATGCTCAATAAATAGGTTGTCTGCAAGTGCCCAAAGGGAGTGAGGAATGTGAGCAAGAACCTTTACATGTACCTAAGCTTGCTCACAGTTTGGAATGAGAACGAAGGGGTCTGCTAATGACCTTGAGGAAAATGTGGCTTTCATGGAGGGATTGGGTGGGTACAGGAGAGGGGGCACCCCATCCGTGCTGTGGTAGGGGGTTCCTCACACCAGAAGCCATCATGGGCCAAACACCCAGAGGCCAGAGAATGAGCACCCATGGCCTTAAAAATCCTCTGCATGTTTCTTGCATGCATGGCTCCCTGCTCCCCCTTGGGTGCCTGGCTTCCATTTCTTCCTGACTCCCGTCCCCACTTACTTTACCCCCAAACCTCCCGTTCTTATCAATGGATCCCCAATAGCAGCAGAGCAAATTATGCAAAGAAGGAAGCCCCGGGGTGCAAAGGCAATTAATTTGTATGATTTATAGGGAGCCCAGATTTATAACTGGGCAGAGAGGGTTATTTTGGTCCAGAGCACATACAGATCCAACTGTGTGCGCTCTCAGCTTGTAAACGACAGGGGGTTGGCACCTCTCCCGGCTGCTGGGTCTTTTCTCTTTCCAACCAGCACAGACCCACTCTTCAGTCTGAACTGGTGGACCTGTGTTTGTCATCCCTTGGCATAATAATATTTGCAAAACACTTTGCTCCCCTCCCCCCTTAAACCCAAGCGGCCACCAGGGACCATCTCTCTGTTTTCCGCTCAGTAAGGCCTGGGACATGCTGTCCATGGAAAAATCACACTCATCAGAGAAAGAGAGAGAGAGAGAGAGAGAGCAGAAGAGAAAATGAGGCGACTACCTGGCTGCCATTTATAGAATCCTGAATAGGTGCCAATTTGAAAGCAGCCAAGCCCTGGTGTTTATGTCCCACTTACATTTGCTACGGGATGGTTGATTAAATGCCTGGCGTCCATTTGGCACAATCGCCTGATATTGTAATTATACTCCAGGGCCTCAGCCAAGCTGCGGCTGAAGACAATGGGGGCAGTGGATGCTGACAAACAAGGTGCTTGAGGTTTGGGGGGGTTGTTGTTGTTGTGGAAACCAATGAGAAAAATTTTCGAAAGAGAGACACTGCAACTGTAGTGCTCAGCTCTATGGATGTCCAGGAAGCTCAGAATGTTCTGTAAGGTGTTTGTTATGTTCTGTAGGAAGACTGAGCAGCGTGAAATCCATGTGTGTCAAAATGATGTTGCCTAGTTTGCTCTCATTCGTTGCAGTGTGATTAGGCTGCAATCCTAGGCACCATTATTGAAAAGTAAGTCTCAGCGCCTAGGGCTTGCTGATCAGAAGGTCGGCGGTTCGAATCCCCGCGACGCATAGCTGCCAAGTTATCCCTTTTTTAAAGGGATTTTCCCTTATGCTGAATAGGCTTCCTCGCGAGAAAAGGGAAAACTTGGCAGCTATGCCGCGACGGGGTGAGCTCCCGTTGCTTGGTCCCAACTCTTGCCAACCTAGCAGTTTGAAAGCACGTCAAGAGCAAGTAGATAAATAGGCGGGGAGGTAAATAGTGTTTCCGTGCGCTGCTCTGGTTCGCCAGAAGCGGCTTAGTCATGCTGGCCACATGACCCGGAAGCTGTATGCCTGCTCCCCTGGCCAGTAAAGGGAGATGAGTGCCACAACCCCCTAATGGTCAGGGGTCCCTTTACCTTTAAGCCTCATTGAACACAATGGGACTCACATCTGAGCAATCAAGCATAGGATTGAGCTGTTAATATATGTCATTTTTACAGCATGCTGGATAACAAGCTGCAGTGCGTATAATGTTTTCCAGTACTTTAAACTGAGAAGCCATTGTTAGAAAAAGACCAGCCCTATTATCAGGCAGAATGAGGCAGTATCCTCAGCAGGCAATTTCCAGGGGAAGGAGAACAGCAGCAAAAGGTTGGAAGGACAGAGCTGTGTCTGCCCTGAGCCAGTCTTTTGCCCTCAAGTGCAATTGAAGGCACTGTCCCATTACCACTGTTAAAGGGAGTTTCAGTTGCCAGCCGAGTCAGCTTCTGGCCATGGAATGAGAGGAGACACCATCTTGACCTTTGCCTCAGGCAGCAAAATGTCATGGATCAGCCCTGGTTCTTAGTCTGTCCTCAGGGGCAGGGTGGTAGTGGTGGAACGGGACAAGAATCGGGGGGAAAATGCTAAAAGGAGGTTATTTTAGAATGATTATTTGTCTCCATGGCACCTTCACAAAGGCAAACACAGAAAATGATTCCCAAACAGGTGCCAATTTTTTCAAAAAAAATTAAGTGGCCCAAAGTTTCAAATTGTGTGTTGTTGTTTTTTAAAGTCATTACTAGAGACAAATCTGCTTGTGGCAAAAAGTGCTCCCAAAAGCATTCAAGCCAGCAGAGCATAAACCTCTTTCAAGCATCTGTTCAGTGCAAGGTAAGTTCTATTCAGGTAAGTTCCACTGAGTTCAGTGGACTTATTCCCAGGTTGGTGTATGGAGCGGCACAGAATTAACTACTTGAGAGATGAGGGACAGGGGGTTTTGAGAACTTTTTGAGAACTTGAAAGAGAGGGGCAGGACTGTGTCTGGGAGGAGATGTGGTCTCCCACTTGTGTTGGGAGGGTGTATGCCACCTATCACCAAACGGTCCCTTCCTTCTTTGAAACTGCCGTCGGAAAACCAAGCAAGGCTGCCACCCCCTTTGCTCCTAATCTAATGCCCCAAAGCCACTACACACTCCACAACCCTCACTTATGTTAATTCTCAGGCCCACAACATTCAACTTCCTAGCAAATGCACTAGGGGCTGCAGTTTTAGTCCTGATCGCGACTTCTATATCATGAACCATTTCCTCACTTAACATACAACAAGTGTACCTCTGTCAGCTTGCTGAGGTCTTATAAAACACCAAGGCTTCGGGCTTACATAACACAGCAAAGGGGCAGAGTAATCATTAACCTTGCCCCTTTTCTAGTTCACTTTGTTCTCAAGTAACCTGTTTGCCTGGATTAAACATATAGCAATATGTTAGGAGGAGGAGGAGCAGTTCCACAGTGTTCTTCCTACTATTGACCTGGCATGGAATTTGAGGGAGGAAGGACAGGCATTCCCAAGAAAGGTGGCTTAAAAAAAAAAAGCAAGAACAGGAATGTTTTTGGCATTTGATTGGCATCCTATTCTCAAATGTGTGTGTGTGTGTGTGTGTGTGTGTGTGTGTGTGTGTGTGTGTTTTGCTAGTCAAGGCATGGGTCATAGAGTAAGGATAGAATTTTGTTTTATGACCCGGAAACTGCAACTAATCCAGAATGTGGCCGCTAAACTGGTGACTGGGAGTGGCCACCGAGACCATATAAAACTGGTCCTGAAGGACCTGCATTGGCTCCCTGTACGTTTCCAAGCACAATTCAAAGTGTTGGTGCTGACCTTTAAAGCCCTAAACGGCCTCAGCCCAGTATACCTGGCCCAGGTATACTGGCCTCAGCCCAGTATACCTGAAGGAGCTTCTCCACCCCCATTGTTCAGCCTGGACACTGAGGTCCAGCGCTGAGGGCCTTCTGGTGGTTCCCTCACTGTGAGAAGCGAGGTTACAGGGAACCAGGCAGAGGGCCTTCTCGGTAGTTCCACTCTGTGGAACGCCTTCCTATCAGATGTCAAGGAAATAAACAACTCTCATTCCCCTCTCATTCCATGGTCAGAAGTTTTTAAAGTTTGATGTTTTATCATGTTTTTAATGAAAGCCACCCAGAGTGGCTGGGGAAACCCAGCCAGATGGGTGGGGTAGAAAATTTAATTTATTATTATTATTATTATTATTATTATTATTATTATTATTATTAGCGAGATGATGTTTGATGAAATTGGCAACTGCCAATAGGCTGCTGTCGGAGCCAATTTGTACAAAGAGTAGCAGTAGTAATTTTTTAAGTTCTGGTCTGTGCCCCTATACGTGGGAAGATGTAAGTATTTAATGTGCCCTCCTGGGCCAGGTGTGTGGGTGAGGAGGAAACTCACTTTCTATTCTGAACAAGAATGCCCTGGAGAAAACTCAACAGTTCAGATGTGATTCCATCTTCTTGAGACATCGCTACGTTGATATGCTCAGGATATTATTGTTGCGCGGCACCCCAATCTCTGAGCGGTATGAGATTCCAGGGGTTCCGGACGCCTACCCAGGCTTTGTGTTTCCTTCTGGAAATGAGGCACAACGGAGACTGCAGTGTCTTTAAGAGATATGGTTTATTTGCACATATTTACAACCTGAGCCTACGATGGAGGGCTTCACAGTGTCAATACCCCAAGAGCGTCTTGCTTCCTTCATAGGCGCAGCCTAGGATTCCAGCAGAGATCCAATATGGTGTCGCCTGCTGCTTTGCTTCTCAGTCGCATCACTCAGTCGCATCACCTCTCTAAGCTAAGCTCTGATTTTATCTTCTAACTCTGAGCTGGGGGAGGGCCCCCAACCATATGCCATCTCACACCGAGTTCCTTTGACCCTTTGTAGTCTTAATGGCTTCTCTCCCAGGAGATTTCCTGGACATGGGAAGCTTAGCCCCGAGATGCATCATCTTACGCTTGTCTACCTTGTATTGTCATAGTTTTGCTTTCTGTGCAAATGCCAGTGCTAGCCAGTGGTCATACCAACACACTCACAGGGGAATGGGCTGTAGCATTTGCTTAGCATGCAGAAGGTCAACCACTGGCATCTCCAGGTATGGCTGGGAAAGTTCCCTGTCTGAAACCCAGAAGAGCTGCAGCCAGTCAGTAGAAACATTAAATAAGATGGGCCAATGGCGTGTGCCAGAAGTGAAACAGCAAAGATCATTCTGTGTGCAAATTAATGGTTAATTTTGTTTAATGTTAAAGTCAACTAGCCAAGAGGGGAGTTGGTGGAGGTGTTATTTAGCAACCATGCAGGGCGACATGTTTACCAAGGTTGCATGTGCTCTGATTGGCTGTGTGGTCCTGAGGGATTTTTCCTCTGTATGTTTGATTGTATGTCTCCCTGCTATGCACAAGGCCTGAAGTAAGAAAGATAAAACCTCTCTGTTATTGTTCCATTTTCTCAATAAAGTGTAATCAGGAATTCTTTTCTCTCTGGATTTTGTGTCATTTAAGTTAAGTTTCCTAGCAGCTCGACTCAGTATAAGATAGCTTCCTATGTTTCGAAATGCTAGACATTACTATTCTTTCCCATCCACACTGCCAAGGCGCTCCATGGACTCCTGAAGAATATGATTGTGAAAACCAAGAAAAGCGCATCACATCACTTGTAAAATTTCAATTTTCTTTTTATTGTCAAAGTAAATATATTTTATGAAGAACAAAAGAAAAAATATACAGGATTGTAACTTATGTACACTGGCTTTAAAGATATTCTTTTGTTTCAAATTTACACAATTTTCTCATACGTTATTAAAAGATATTTTATATAGATATGCAATATGTACAGTTTTATTTACATACATTCATAGGATGTGAGATAAAAACCAGTCAATAGAAGAAAGATTTGTTTATATACTTGTTTCTTAGACGACAAAAGGAATGCATTCCTAGACGAAGGTAGTGAGTGGAGCTCTTGCTCGAACATGGCGACGTGGTCTGCATTTTGAGCTGGTACAAACGTGTTTTATTTCCCATTTGGCTAACAAAAAAGTTGACAAGACAGACAAGGCTTAATCCTACAGAAGGGAATTGCAACCAAGTCCCATTGAAACCAATGGATCTTCGGGTAGGAGCTACTAATCCCGCCCCATTGCTTTCAGAGGAGTTGAGTCACGTCTAACGTTTGCTGAGTTGTGCTGACGGACACAGGCACCGTCCATGATCAGAGAAGAGACGCAACACGCTCAACTGTATTTTACTTTAAACAAATATTCTCTAATTACCAGATTCTATTTTGCTAGAAAGCTTCCTACGATCAGCTGAGTACATAAAGAAAAGGGGGGAAATGTTTCCTAACACAATAATTTTGCTGCCAGCATTGCATTATAAGTATATATATATAGATATATATATGTATGTACGTATTCCCTTTTTGTTGTTGTTGTTGTTTAGCCCTTGAGACAGCTACTGCACCAGCTGGCTAAAACGCATGATGCCCCAGTTGCATTGCTCTCTGAATAGCAGCCCATGAGAATACTCCACATTTGGGGGGCGCTTGCCTCCTACGGCTCAAAAAAAAAGTGCTTTCGCAAAACATTCAATAAGTCTTTTAAGTCCTCCTTCCCCAGCGACTGGGGGGGGGGGGATAAGGATTTCATTCCGTGCTGTAAACGGGGGTGGGGGTGGGGATGAGTCCAGCATTTCTTCACGCATCCGTCTGGGAAGATGCAAAGAGCCATCCCAGTTACTTCTGTGCCCATCAAAAGCCACGTGAGGAGGAGGTTGTAACTTTTGGCAGGAAGTACCTTAGGCTCCTGCAGGAATGGTACGTGATGCAGGCTGTATGCATGGTGAAAACGCAGGGGCACAGCAAGTGGCAAAAACAAGGTATCGCTCTTACATCCAGTCCTCCCACATCATGATCACTGGACTATGAATCTTTGCTAAAGAGCAAGCATCATTTCTACAGGCCTATGAGCATCACTCCTCTCCAATGAAAAATCTTTTATAGAGCACATTGGCCTGGCTATATTTTGGGCTCCATAGGAAGCCAACATTCAACGCTCTGCCTTAATACCAGCCACACTGACACACAAACAAACCAATCAGCTATTGTACCATCAGCCTGCTTTGGAGGACTGTGACTTTGAGACCTATGATGCAACAGTCAAGAACTGCTCTCAAAGATGGCGTGGGGGGGGGCAGAGTCTGTTCCTGAGATGCACCTCACCCTATGCATATTTATCATCCATGAACTGAATGACTAAAAGAGACTGGTGTTTTAGTAATCTGGATGATTGGGCAAAGGACATACATTCCACATTTTATCCTTTTGTTTCTTCCTCCTTTGGTTGCCAGTTTTTTTATTTCAAAAATACTGACCTCAGGAGGGGCACGGGGTGGAGCCAATACACACTGGTGGAATAGGAGATAACATGGAGGACTCTTGTCAGTCTGGAAAGGAACCAGGGAGAATTAATTTGGTGGCTTATGAGAACAGGCCCGGACAAGACTCCAGCAGACTGTGTACAGAACTAGGAAGCAGCTGGACCTTATGGGTTTTTCAGGCCACAGTTCTGGTATCTGACAGGATGTGGTGCGGCTCTGCTCAAGAGCAGCGAAATACCAGCTGGTTTGCAATTTCCCACACAGAAACACAAATACACACATCCTACACCCAATACGCCCCTTTTGCCCTTCCTCGTTTGATAACCTCTACAGTGGGGCAGCTAGATCATTTTAGACTCTGGACCTAATGGTCGCATGAGGCATCCCTCTTTAGGTGGCAGTGTGTATGACTTCAAAATGTGTGCTGCATTTGGGGGCCTTCCTGCTCATAAGAAGAGCCCTGCGGGATCAGGCCCAAGGCCCATCTGGTCCAACATCCTGTTCTCACAGTGGCCAACTAGAGGCCTGTGGGAAGCCTGCAAGCAGGACCAGAGTGCAAAAGCACTCTCCCAACCTGCGAGTCCCAAAACCTGGTATTTGGAAGCATGTGTTACCTCCAACAGTGGAGACGGAACATGGCCGCCATGGCTAATAGTCATTGATGGCCTTATTCTCCATGCTTCTACTGCTGAGTGGGCCTTAGCCATCAAAGGCCTCTGCCCTGACAGGACTACCAGGCCTCTACAAATTCCTAGCTAAGGAACACCATCACCTCAACAAAATATATAAGCCCACCAACCCACCCCAACCTTGCCTAAAAGGCATTGTTTTAATTTCAAACAGAATTTGCTGTTTCCAAACTGGACAAATAGGCCAACTTAATAATAACACTTTTTTAAAAAATTACCCCTCACAACGAATAGCCCTGTACATGAGCAAAGCCTTCAGGAATGCCAGAACTATAATTAACTAGCAGCAAGTAGCCCATAAATTATCATGGTGCAGGAGAAAACAGCTAAAAATAAAACACTGTAATTTCAAAAGGAAGAAGCAGCAGCAAAGGAAAGGAAAAGAAATAAGGTAAAGGTGGTGGGTGGTTTTTTTTTCCTTTTTCTTTTAAAACAATAGATGTGTGTGAACTCATGGCATCAGCTGTTACAGGGAGACAAATAAATTATCGTGAAGAGGATACCGAAACAAAGTTCTGCCAGTTCCTGTTCTTGGGTAAAGGAGCAAGTAAGACCCCCCCCCCTCAGTTCACTGAGCGCATCGAGCGGCTGCTTCTAGGAAACCGGTGGACTTTGACATGCTTGGACAAATGGTCGCTCCGAGCAAACTTCTTCTCACACACGGGGCACTGGTACGGCTTCACTCCAGAATGCGAGCGCCTGTGCCGGGACAGTTCATCTGATCGTGAAAACCTGAAAGTCAGTAGGGGGGGGAGGGTTATCAGTAGGCTGTTGTGTTTGGTTGTCATCAATGCATGAAAAACCAAAGAACGAAGTCACACAATGAAAAGACGACAAAAAGTGATTTATAAGCTCAGACAGAACAAAACTGCATGTAAAACAAACATATGCATGAATAGGAGAGCTGGCAACTGTTGTGCACCGATTCCAACCATTTCTCCAAATACCTCAGGTTATTCTCTTATTACGACAAGATCTCCTGGATTTCATCCAGTTTCAACAGAACAAAATGGAGAAATTCTCGCAGATGGCAGCTGTAAATCCCCTTTTGAAATCTTTGTTCATATGGTATAGTTCTTCCACAAAAGCTTAACCAAGGTACTTTCTATCCTGTAATCCCTATAATTTTATTTATTTTAGTAGATAGCCTTCCTTTCTTCCAACATGGAACTCAACATGATATACATGGATTTCCTGGCCAGTCTCCCATCAAGGCACTGAGCAGACTCAATCCACCCTACCTTTATCAAGACAACAGTATCATGTGCCCATAAACCACTCCCCTATGGGCCGGGGCTGCCCACTTGTCAGTCACCTGGCATCACAATTACACTCTGTGATCTGTTTTTCCATTGCACTGTGTATAGACACCCCAGTGATCATCAGGGTATCCACCATAAGGCATGGTGCTTTGAAAGACCTGACAATCAGCTGATTGACAGGGATCACAGGTAAAGAATCCCTGACAGATGACTATCCACCCTCTGTTTAAAAACTTCTAGTGAAGGAGAGTCCACAACCTTCCGAGGTGGTCTGTTCCCCTGTCAAGCATCTCTTACTGAGTCATTTGTTTAAGCTATTTGTAGACCAGTTAATTGCCAATGTTTCTAAGTGGTGTACATAAAAATTAAAAAGCATGCAATGGGTAGGATTGATTAAAATTAATCGTAAAAACTGAAAAGTTCCCCTCCAATTGCCTGCTGAAGAAAGGTCTCGTTTGCCAAACACCTTTGTCAAGCAATTCAACAGAGAGGAATGAATGAATCAATCAATCAATCAATAAATGCAGTGACTCACATTCGGCATCAAGCTATTTCCCACATGCCCTAGCAGACCTGTCCCCAAAATGGCGGCAACATGTGGGAAATTCTCCAATGCATTGGGACAAAGTCATTATCCATGAACTACTAGCGGCACAGAGGCAGATGCCGGCCACCAAGCATAGTTAAAAGTTGTCATTTCATATCCACTGGCACTGATTTCAAAGGAGGAAGAGAGTGACACTGTCTTATACAAATGTTCCTCTCGTATCGGAAGGCACAGAACGGTGCCATTTTGAACACAAGGCTCAGTCAGATTGTGGGGAAGGGGGAGAGAGAGACCCTCAGCTAGCAATATAACTCTCTGAGCTTATATCTTAGGCAGCTCCTGCCTAACATCAGGAAAGGGGAAAAGAAAAGAAAAACCCTAAATACTGTCAATACTGAGATGAATTCATAGAGTTGCAAGGCAGGACAATGCTGATTTCTAGTTCCGAGTAATGCTGAAACGCCTATGAAAAAACTCCAAGTGTTCTGCTGCCCAAGAGACTACTGCCCCTTTCGAAAGATGGTGTCACGAAGTGGGTGTCAGCTGGAACAGTAGCAAAGGTTGGCACTGAAAAGAATTCCTAAGAAGTGCTGTCAGCTGTTTGCTTGTAGTAAATGAATGAAGCCGCAGTCATTTACTAAATGCAAATTGGAAGAGAAAGGAAATCTGCAAAATGTGTTTGCCTGAAAAGATAGTACGTAGATTGCTGTGTTTAGGTGAATGCATTTTGTTTTGTTTTTAAGCAACAACAAAAATATTCTCAAAAATTTCTCAAGAGAAATGCAAGTGTGTCAAATTCTTGTGCCATCCTTGTGTGATGCTTGGATTTATTTCTGCATACACAAACACACACAGAAATGCTGAGTCCATTGGGATGAGTTTTTATTATTAGCAATATCAGGGACAGATGTATGAGCACCTCAAAGATATGTGCTCTCTGAGCCATGGAAAGCAGCGTGAGTTAATATGATAAGAATATTCTTTACCTCATGACTAAACCCTGCAGTTGATCAGGTAACAATGTTGCTAGGCTGTTGCCCAGCTCGCTTGGAAAGATCAGCTTACTATACCAGCAGAAATAAACTCCCTGCTTGTTTATACAAAAGAAAAGACTCAAAGGTGAACACATGTGAAACACGTAGAATCCCTTGCGACCGCCACACACTAGCCTTACCAACTTTTGTTTGCTCATTCGTGTCATGGTGCACATGGAATGATGTAACATGTCCTTAAAGAGTTTGATTCAATCACAGGTAACGGTTCTCGGGCCAAACAAGCAGGACACGCGACGGATCCTGGAATCATGGTAGCAAGCTGCCTGGGTTTCACAGCAATTAGCTGAGCCCGGAAAGTGAGAAAGGGGGAGATCTTCTCCCATATGTTAACTGCTCAGAAAATCTGGGTTTTAAAAGCGCTTCAGTGGGGTTTAAGCATGCTTCAATGGAGGGCTGCTGGCAGAGTGAAGCCGCTGCCTCAGGTTGGTTTGGGGGTATCATGAAAGGGCAGCAATTTGTTAGTTATTTAATTGGATGTTGTGCCTTTACTCCCAGGGAGAGGTACCTGTGGATTTTCTATCTCAAGTGCCTCGGATACTTGACTTGGAAGGGGGAACCCTCTGGAACTGGAGGAGGAGGGAGCGCTGCGCATTATTCACCTGTGGAAATGTGCTTCATACCACATATATCTTCTTTACTTGACAGATACCCCCACGTCTTTTTTTTTTAAAAAAATTACGGTAAGGCACATCAAGATACGCAATTTGCTTCGTGTCAGTCAATTGCAGTATTCTTTAGCACCTTCATATAATGCGCAACTAGTCCAGCTTCCTTGTTTTTCAAAAACCCGCCCACATTTTCTTATGTGATGCAAGGTGCTTTAGAAGTGTGCAGACTGGAGCTAATGGACTGCATCTGCTTTCTAGTGCAGCTGTGCTGAATGCCTTGCATAAAAGAAAAGGTACAAGAAGTAGCCAATAGGCATCACTGTGTCTCCATATGCCCTACATCAGTATTCTTCAACCTCGAATCCCCAGGCATTTGTTAGACTACACCTCCTAGCATCCCTAGTCAAGTTAGCCAATGGTCAAGGATGATGGGAGTTGTAGTTCGACAGCATCTGAGGACCCAGGTTCAAATGCTTCTCAGTTAAAACTATTATCGTTCCCCACCCTTGAATTATAGCACTTCGATTGACAAACATTATTTTATTTTTATTTACTTATCAGATTTATATACACACAAAGGAATGGTATTCTGAAGGAAAAGCTGGTATGTTTCAAGTTCCAAGGACTGATATATAGAATTTCAGGTATCACACATGCTAAAATATTAAAGATGGGGGGTTAAATATCAATTTCATAGGTCAAATACCAACCCAGGAATTGGATATCTGCATTCAGCATGAAATCTGAGTTCAACTATGTGAACTGTAGCAGATTCCAAATTGGATTTTTGAATGAAAAATGCATTTTTGAGACAATTATGGTGGTCCAGCCATTAAGTGGATTGATGGCTTTCCAAATTATAAGTCCACAGCTCACTTACATTTTGTGTTTGCCAATTGCTTCATCCCAAGTTCTGGTAACAAGTTCTTGCTAATTACATGCTGCATTAATATAATGTTTTTAAATGCTGGTTTTAAATTGTTTTTAATGATAATTTGAATCTTTTATTTTATATTTTTTGTAAACTGCATAAGAGGTTTTCTTACAATCATGTGGTATATAAATTTTGTTAAATAAAATAAACAAGCAAATAAACACCTTGAACTGCATTCATAGAGTAGGTGCAGCGCAATTGTGGGCAAGCGTCTGTTCCAATGGCAGATATTTGTCATTTTCCTGCAGAGCTTGTTTGATTGCTTTACACAACAGGTTATTTATTCTGTAGGCTCTCATAATGGTACAACAATAACAAAGACTATAAATGGTCCCAGGGTATGGTCTGAAGGCAAGGGAGGCTACTGGCCTGGTGAAGCGAAACTGGTCTGGCTCTAAATATAGGAAGGTGCCTTATTTTGAGTCAAACCAATGTTCTGCCTAGCTCAGTGTTATCTACTCTTGACTGGCAGAAGATATCCAGGGTTTCAGGCAAGACCTGGAGATGCCGGGGATTGAACCTGGGACCATCTGCATGCAAAGCAGATGCTCTGCCACTGGGCTATGGCCCTATCTCATGTACGCTCCCTTGGGTTCCATGATGGAAGAAAGGCAGGCTATAAATGTAAGGAAACAAAGTCACAGCTGTCCTAGGTGTTACTTTATCCAAACCCCAGTCCCAAAGAGTTTTCAACCTTGCTGTGTAACACCCCCACACATCGCATGATGTGGCTATGCTCTTCCCTGCTTCCAGCAGTAGCTACTACAGCAACGTATCACTTGCCTTGCATCAGGTCAGACCATATATGTATCCTACCAGTTTGGCATTGTCTGGCTAGCAGCGACTCTCTGTCTGGGTTTCCAAGACACAGACCTTTCCCGTCACCTGATGGGTCTTTACTGGAGGTGCCAGGCACTAAACTTGGCTCCTTCAGCATCTACTTGACTTTACTGAGGTTTGGTCCTTCCCCATGGAGCAGGAGCAGAGAAAGAGCCGTTTGATTCTGCCTTGCCTACTTTAAATGTGTTTTGGTGCCTTATGAGGAACGGCTTAGGGAGCTGGGTATGTTTAGCCTGGAGAAGAGAAGGTTAAGGGGTGATATGAGAGCCATGTTCAAATATATAAAAGGATGTCATATGGAAGAGGGTGAAAGGTTGTTTTCTGCTGCTCCAGAGAAGCGGACACAGAGCAATGGATTCAAGCTACAAGAAAGAAGATTCCACCTAAAGATTAGGAAGAACTTCCTGACAGTAAGAGCTGTTCGGCAGTGGAATTTGCTGCCAAGGAGTGTGGTGGAGTCTCCTTCTTTGGAGGTCTTTAAGCGGAGGCTTGACAGCCATCTGTCAGGAATGCTTTGATGGTGTTTCCTGCTTGGCAGGGGGTTGGACTGGATGACCCTTGTGGTCTCTTCCAACTCTATGATTCTATGATGTTATACTATGGTAGTAATGCACTACTGCAAGACGAGCAACTGTGGTTAGATAACAGCCTGTGGAGCAAAGTCATTGCTGGTGCTGCAGCCATCATACTACAGACAGAAGGAGGGTCGTACCACACAGCAGCACGGGGTAGCCAACATGGTAGCTCCAGGCATTGTAAGACTCCAGCTCCCAACTTCCCTGAGCACTGGGGCTGATGGGAAATGGTGTCGAAGAACATCTGGAAGGCACAACACTGACTACCCCTGCAACAGAAGAATGGAGAAATGGAGAAGCCAATCTGTAGTAGATGTATTAGAATACGGGCACATCGGATTTCCTGGTGCAAATTGGACACCCAGGTTCTCTTTTGAGGGAAGCCTTTCGGCAACATGACATTTTGTTTTTAATCTCACTGTCTCATCTAAAAGAAGGAGCAGCTTTAGTGCTGTCCATAGCTAAGTTATAAGAAAGGAGATTCCGACCAAACTACAGGGGGAAAACCCTTCTGACACTGTAGGAGCTGTTCAACAGCAGAACTGACTCCCTCAGGAGGTTGTGGTCTCTCCTTTCTTGGAAGTTTTTAAGCAGAGGTTAGATGGCCATCTGTCATGAATGCTTTAGGGCCCTTCAGGTCCCTTCCAACTCTACAGTTCTTTGATTCTAAGTATTGTGTTTCCATTTACACAGACCAGGGTAATTTTCTTTAATTGCTCTTGATGCAGGGTTTTTTAAACAAACGAACACCTGAAAAGCATCTGTTTGGGGAAAAAGGAATCTTACACAAAGAGGAAAAGGAAACAACTGAAGGAAAAATACCAGAAGTGTATCTCTTGGGCCTGTGTGTTCAATACGGGGCGATAAAGAAAAATGGAAAAGAACAGAAGCTCCAGGTGTACTCGGCACACACAAGTCATGTGAGGTCCCAGCTCTCTCTGAACTTCTGGAAAGTAAACATTCTCTGCTGATAAAAGGAAAGCTGTGCAATTCTGGGCTCAGTTAGCTCCAGCTACTTGCCACTCTTTGCCACTTTGATGGCCAAAAACACCACATAAGTGTGCATTGAAATCCTGGACTAATCCTAGAGAGGTATACTGGAAGAAACAAAGTCATTGGAAAATGGGCAGCTGCCTCTTCCTTCCTTTTAACAAATACCCATTGCAAATGTGGGGTGGGAAACCCCGGGTCCTCTCTGGCCCTCAAGAAGAAGAAGAAGAGAAGAAGATATCCCGCTTTATCACTACCCGAAGGAGTCTCAAAGCGGCTAACATTCTCCTTTCCCTTCCTCCCCCACAACAAACACTCTGTGAGGTGGGTGGGGCTGAGAGACTTCAAAGAAGTGTGACGAGCCCAAGGTCATCCAGCAGCTGCATGTGGAGGAGCGGAGACACGAACCCGGTTCCCCAGATTACGAGTCTACCGCTCTTAACCACTACACCACACTGGCTCCCTTTACACGCAACCCACACCCTGCAGTGCCCGTACTCTGCCATCTCCTTGAATAATCTTGCCTGCCTGCAATGTGCCACTGATCTGTTGATCTGCTGTCTTCCATAAGTCTCCATGAGCTAGAGCTGTCAAATGTACATACAGTATCAGCTGATGCAGTTAACATAGGCACTGCTTCAAAATAATAGCTCCCTTCCCAAAAGATTAAAGGGTGTAAGGATCTGCAGGATGTGTAGTTTCTCGAGTAAAGAAAGGGGAAGACCTCTGGTGACGTATGTTATTGATCTTCACAGCTCTTAGACTCTGGATGCCACATACCAGGCCTACACAACCCATGATGCACCAAAGCAGATCACATCTGTGCACTGTAGCCTGCGAGGTGCATGCTGTCCCTTCCCCTGCTTTTTGCAGAGGCAGCAGAAACATGAGAGGTCTATCAAACCTCTGGTAGACAATCATCCATGGCTCGTGTACATCACTCATGTTAGTCAGCTGTTACTCACAAGGACGCAGGCAGTCATAAATGCAAGCACATTCCCCATCCCAGTAATGCAACATATCGCCTGGGCCATATCCACTGCCCTCTCTCCTGTGATAAATGTACAGCTGCCATTTTCTGAACTTTGTGACATTCCACGAAGCCGAACCTCATAAAGAAGGCATCTTACATCTTAGTTCTTACTCTGTTTAAGGGTTGGGCACTCCAGGCCTCTCTCTCTAGCCCTCAGGCCACACGTCCTGCCCTAGCCACAAGCCATCGCTGGCCCATCTTCTCATGAGTGCTTTTGCATGGCTGGAAATTATCCTTGAATTTTGTCAATGCCCCTTGCTTGTCTGGACGGAGGCTAGATTGTGCTGTGTAAGCGGGTGTAGAAACCCACCTACTGCACAAAGGTAACATTTGCATTTGTTATTCCACCCAATTTGCTTCCAGACTCACCCAACACTTGCATGTGGCCTCTGAACAGTGGCCAAGAAGGGAATGTGGCCCACAGGCTGAAAAGGGTTCCTCACTCTTGCTGTAAAGCAGGGGTGGGGAACTTTGGGCTCTCTGGGTGTTGCTGAGCTACAACTCCCATCAGCCCCAGCTCAAGGCTTATGGGAGCTGCAATACAGCAACATTTGGAGGCAAGAGGTCCCCCACCCATGCCCTAAAGCAGAGTTTCCCAAACTTGGGTCTCCAGCGGTTTTTGGACTACAGTTCCCATCATACCTGACTACTTATCCTGCTAACTAGGGATGATGGGAGTTGTAGTCTGAAAACAGCTGGAGACCCAGGTTTGGGAAACCCTGTCCTAAAGCATACTAAAAATAAATTTTAAAAATTGGTGATTTCAGGCTCTTCTCTACAACTTGCGACAGTTTCACCCATTGCCCTCTTGGCATCTTTTGCTCATGCTATCCATGCTCCCCTTGAAGTTAGGAAAATGACGTACATTTGTGGCTTTCGTAAAATACATCCTCAGAAGAAAGGATGGGAAAGCAAAATGGGCTGGAGAGTCACTGAGAGTCCTCAGCTAGGCTTGCTGGGATTTCAAGTCCATTGGCTACAGAATGCCAAAATCATTTTCCTTCACCAGCATTTTTTTTTATAAAAAAACCTGAACATTTGTCATAATTTCCTCACATCCCCCGCTCACAGAAACAAAATTTTCCACAAAAAATATTTGCATTAGGGTTCACTGTCAGGGAGAGCAAATATTTTAAATGCCATGACAGGAAGCCATCAGGACGGGAGGCCAACTGCGTAGTTAATAATCAACTCTTTCCCTAAAAACCACGGGTGAGAAATGTTATGAGTCGTTCCTTGCAGGCATAGGGCAATCAACCTAGGGAAGTGTCACAAATATGGAAATTGAAGAACATAAATACTGAGTCAAGCCAAATGTCCAGCCGAGAATCTCATTCTTCCAGGCATGACCAACATTGCATCCTACGCCATCGGAAAACCACAGCAATTGCACAGCGATTCGTCTGTCTAGTCTCTCTTACTTACAGCCTGCGGAAAACAGAGGGTTTGGAGGCATTTTGACTAAGCCTTCCCCGTCCTGGAGAGAAGCATGCCTATTTCATCCTCAAGTATCCATGCCCAACTGCAACATGTAGTAAGCGCCACCCACTGCAAGATGGCATTTGGCATCGCCTCACAAGTGCAGGGGTGGCAGCCACAACAAAGATGCTCAGCACACGGATGAGATGCAGGTCAACAGACACTTAGCAGACCAGATTTGCAAAGTCTTGTGGAATTTGTGTTGATTCAGTCAGAAGGCATGTCAAGCCATTCAGAAAGCAGAGATTTCCCTGGGTCTGATTGTATGCTTCCACTTAAAGATAGTGAATATGGATATATAATTGATAATTCCCCCCCTCCCTCTTTTTTACTAACTGCAATTATAGGAACATATGGAGCTGTCAAAATACTTTGCCCATCTAGCCGAGTATTGTCATCTCACCTGCCACCCAACCATTTAACTGGAGAGGATTGAGTCTGGGACTTTTTTTGTATTCAAATCCTGTGCTTCACCACTGAACTCTTCTTGGCACCTATCCTTTCCTTTGGTACTGATTGCGGGAAGTGCATCGCAACCAAGCCCATAGCGTACAGCTCGCAATGCCTGTTCTGACAAGTTCAATCTCTCTTTCATGAGCTGAGATGACAACTGTTTTTGTTAAAAAACAAAACCTTTTCTGCCACTAAAGCCCGAGAGGTTGTGGCATTTGATTCATAGATGTTCCCAGCGTCATCTCATTTCGAGAGAACGTGCTTAAATTCTAATGATCGCCAGGTACTAAAGAAGAAGGCACATCCTTCAATTAATCTGGTTCAAAATCACCGGCTGGCAAATAACGTGGAACGAATGGCAGTATTATGCGACCCAGCCTGCCGCCACATCCCAATACTGACCTCCATCCGCAACCGGGCCACGTACACGCAAAGGGTTTCTCCCCCGTGTGCCTCCTCAGGTGGGCTTTCAAGTGGCTGCTTTTGGTGTACATCTTGGTACATCCGGGGAAAGTACATTTGTGCATTTTAATGAGCTCTGCCGCAGGGTTCTTTTGAAACTTTTGACCCATGATGACCCCCGTTTGCCCCTGGATCGTACCTCCAGGCCCGATTGGTTTTGCAGCGATCGGAACTGGGGCTATGCGGACAAATTTGGAGGAGGAGTTCAAGTTGGACGATGGAACAAGCTGTGGCACAAGTGCAAACGTTTGCCCTTGGATGTTGACCAGGAGCTGTGCAATTTTAATGTTCTCTTGCGCCGGTCCCTGTGAACTAGGGCTTGCATTTGATGCTTGCTTAACTTGCACTGGTTGGATTTGGAGCATGACTGGGATCCCCCCATCGAGGGACATAGCTCCGTTTGATGTATCCGTCGTGCTGCTTGACTGTTCGCTTTTGCTATCTTTTAAACTAATACTGGGTAGCATATGATCTTTGGGCTGCATGGAAGCCACAGTTATCTGGCCACAAGCTCTCATGTCTTTGGTCTCACTTTTCGGTCCTTCCTTGAGCTCTGTCTCCATGTTCTCTTCCAGAAACTCCTCGATTTCCTCCAGGGTGGGCTGGAATGGTCCCGAATCCTCCATCTCCACTGTGAATTCGGGCATCCTATAATGCTCCTCCTTCACAAGAGGCTGAAGTCTCCTTTTGTCCCACCAAGAGGCATGGCCATTCCCCAAGGATGCCTGAGACAACAAGTAGTCCAAGATGCTGTCCTGGCTCTCGGCACTCGATGAGCTCCCGCAGCTTGAGCTAAGGACCTGGGAATCGGGACTGGAACAAGAGCAAAAACTCGAAGAGTCACTGTCATCTTCTGACAAGGGGGACGGCAGCATGTGGTACGACCTGCCGATTGCTGTCATGTCCCCAAAGTATCCGAGAAGAGGCCTTGCAGATGAGAAGGACTCATCCGCAGGAAGCAAGTGATCTACCATCCCGGGATAATCTCTTTATGGGTCTCCCACCAGCATGTACCAACAGAGCGAAAGCCTGGATATGGGAAACACAAACACCGAGAGTCAGAAGTCAGGTTTAATCATTCATCTCAATGCACTAAAACTACAAAGCTTTCTCCAGCCTGGCCCACAATCCTTGCTGCATGCTCATGTTGCTACATGTTTTGATATTGCCTGTTATCACCCAAGAGGATTTCTCGAGCGCTCTTTTTCCAAGATTGCACCACATGCTTGCAAAAGAATTCTCTCTGAAACGCCATTTCACAACCATGTGTTCTGGAGATTTACAGCAGCCTACTTATTTCCAAAGGATTGCTGGTGAGAAGAAATATGTCCTTCAATGTCCTTTTCCTTAGCCGTGGATCTTGCAGCCAATGCTAAAGGGTAGAGAGAGCTGGGAACGAGGCCGAGGGAGGAGAACTGTTGAAACTTTTACCATTCCCAAACCTCCATATCAAGTAGAGTGTTTATTACTGGGTTGCCGCTTTCCACTGGCTTTATTTTTAACTTTCTCACATATACAAATATAGGCTAATCAGCGTAATGCAAAGCTTGGGGCAGCAGGAGCTAAAAATATTGGCTAGACTTTGACAGTGAGGGTTTTCCTCTTCGGGTTAATGATTCAAATTTTCTACTGCCATTATCTGTTGCGCTGCTCTTGATACAGGCTTGAACCAAGCCGGACTATTTCATCGCCATACCTTGGGCAAAGAGGGGACCGTTCCCCACCCCTCAGAGAAAGATTACTAGCAAATTTTAGCTCTGAGTCTGCATGCCCACAAGTCCAGTGTAAAAACTTCTCTCCAGCATATTCTCCTGCCTTTCATGTGAAGCACTGCCATGGGATGAACTGAACCATCTGACAGCTTCTAAATTTGGAAGACTCCCGTCAGAATTAGCATCTCAATTCTGGCTTTGGATTTCAAAGCATTGTGACCAGCCTCGTTGTGCCATGTTTCTGACAAGCACCATCAACTCACTTAGCCTCGGGAAGGCCTGGGAGTGAATTTCCCAATGCTACGGAAGCGCATCTGGGTGAGGGGGGGGGGAGAGAAATCATGCACAGGCTGCCCCAAGCGAAACTCTCACAGCAAAACACCCAAAGCTTGTGCTCTCAATTGTGAAAGGGAAAATATACAGTCTCGGGCAGACAATTATTTGCTCTTCCAGTAAAGGCGAACCTACTTTGCCTTGGGGGAGGGTATATGAATTGTGGCGGCAGATCCTTTAAGAGCCAGTGTTGGTGTAGTGGTTAGAGTGTCGGACTATGACCTGGGAGATCAAGGTTCAAATCCCCCCCCCCCTTGGCCATGAAGTTCACTGGGTAGTCTTGGGCCAGTCACTGCCTCTCAAACCTATCCTACCTCACAGGGTTATTGTGGGGAAGAAATGAGAAGAGGGAGAACCTCTTGGAGGAAAAGGTGCAATATACCAACTGCAATAAACTTATAAAATAAATAGAAAACCTGGGTTTGGAAGAAAGAGGAGTGATCGTGAGAGCGTGAGAAGGGGCAATGGAAAACAAAGGAGATATCAAACACACCTTTTGCACACGAAAGCTCATACCAAAATATAAACTTAGTTGGTCTTTAAGGTGCTACTGAAGGAATTTTTTTTATTTTACCTTTTGCAAAGTCATTTCTAGCATGCTCGTCTGTTATTGCTGCGGCAGCCACATTGCCACAAACGGTTGTTGATATTGTCCAGGGGTAAGCAAAAGATGCTTACCATTCCCCGTATAATCTGTGCTTTTTCTGCATCTTTTAACTCGCCCCATCTTTGTCTCGTTCCGCTCAAAGAAACAAAATCCCAAGCACGCACCGCGCAGCTGAGATGGCAAAAGATGAATTTTGCACACATCTTCCATCAGCACCAGCCCACTGACATTCCACAGGAAGCCTGAACAAGCGAAAGTACATTTCTTTGAAAAGCAGCTTCCTGACTGATGCAAGGCTGGGGACGTGGATGACGAGTCCTGAAGCAAAAAAAAGCATTTGTTGGCTTCCCAAGCTGCACACTTTCCTAGTTTACACACAAACGCCAGTCATCTCTTCTTGTCAAATGACTGCACTTATGAAATGTTCACATGTGAGCTGAACGGAGGAAGTTCAATCAAAGGTTAGGCTTCACGGTGCAAAAAAAGATGAAGGCTAACAAAGTTATTATGACATAAGCTTTCATGGGCAACTATCATTAAGTACTAAGTTATATATACATACCAGTATGTGGTTGCAGCAGAATGGTATACTGTGAGATCAGAAGGAAAGGTAATGCCCCCCAAAAGGACAGGAGATAATAATTATATTTTATTAACAGTGATCATTCACACATATAAGTAGTTAAATAATACATGTAGGGTGATTTATTTATTTATTTTAATCCATTGTGTTGGTTCAGTTCACAAGAGATAGCTTTGACCCTCTCAGTGTATGGTAATTTATCCATTCCACAATGCATTTTCACCTCTTTTTGCATAATAATCACTTTGAATACTGTAGTAAAGGGGATTCTTCACCTACACAGGTTAATTGCCTAAGGATGCTACAGATCAGATCTGAACCTCCAGTTTTCTCCTTTGTACTGCTCCAGGTTTATAGTTTAACCCTGTTCATTTCTACCGATAAGTGAGTTCCATTGAATCAAATGGGATTTGAACCCAGGTGCAAGTTTAATCAGTTTGATAGATTAATCAACTAAAGCTTTAGTTAATTAACCGGTAGGGGAAGGGGACCATACATGTGTTTATTCAGGCTGTGGTATATTTGTGTAATAGAGATGGGGGGGGATACCAAAGATGGCATTTATAAAATTATAATTTCACACTGATAAAATCACCCTGATAATGGGCATAAGAAAGGTCTTCTCAGTAATATCATCCTCCTTATTCCCTGATAGAAGCTTTGGTAATATGCCATCAATGAATTTGATCAAAATAGTCAGCAAGCAGAAAATTAATCAACCAGGGATATCAAGAAGAAGAAGAAGAAGAAGAAGAAGAAGAAGAAGAAGAAGAAGAAGAAGAAGAAGAAGAAGAAGAAGAAGAAGAAGAAGGTTGTTAATATTATTATTATTATTATTATTATTATTATTATTATTATTATTTATACCCCACCCATCTGGCTGGGCAAAATTCACACAAGGGATTGTCTTAATCTATGATGTCCTAAGGAAACTTTGCCAGCATACACAAGTGAGTGTACACACCAGTTCAGTATGTTCAGATCTTTGGAAGACACCCTGCTCTGAGTGCCATGTTTTCTGGCGTAAGGAAGGTCTTCGGAGTAGTAGCATCCTCCTTATAGAATCTCCTCCCCAGTGACGCCCAGCAAGCTTCCAGCTTGTTCTTTTTTCTTGTTGTGAATCAAAGCTTGTTTGGAGGGAAACACATCAAAATGCAGCACTAGGCATTTTAATATGATCTTCATTCGCTGCTCTGCAGGCATTCGAGTGCCTCGTGGTGGGACGGAGCATTTCAAAGCAGAGATGCATTAATGAATCCTGCCCCAGTTTGGTCACAGTCCAAAGGCTGCAACCTTACCAGGGAGGGAGCCCCCCACTGAAGCTAAGGGCACTTGCTTCCGAGCAGATATGCACAGTTCACAAATTCCACTGGGGTGTGCTGCAGATGGCATGCAGGAGGGAGGGGGGAAATGGGAAACATATGTCTCCAAAAATGCAGGGAATGCATGCTGGGGCGCACCAGGCTATGCCTCACCAAAGGAGGGCACGCATTTGATTTGCATAAAATCTGCATGAATTCGATTAATATGCATAGATACAAAGTAATAAACCATTGTACTATAATTTAAGTAGAAATACAGTACCTTTTACTACAGTGGGGAAGGTGGCCTGTTTGCCTGCTCAGCCTGCTGCCCAGGGGTTCCCTGTTGACGGGCAACTTCAAGGCTCTTCCTGCTCTTCCTTCTGATGGGCTCTTTATCTTTAAACTTGACTGGGACGCTTTCAACAGAGGGCTGTCCTCCGTAGGACACGTGGCCTCCCTATAGTGTTTCCTGGCAAGGGCCTACGATGTGTCCCAGGGTATTTGGTTTGCACATCTCTCCTTTAGACTTCCATGCTTATGGCCATTCATGCAAATGGACTGAAATCTTACCTAACTCTGTGCTGGACTATGACCAAAGTGCAGAAAACAGCACTGTATCCAGGTTGCTCTTCAAAGGGTCAGGCAAAAGCAGCATTTTAGAAGGAAATTGTCCATGCCAAACATACAGGAAGTGGAGCAAAGCTGAATGGAATGGACAGGCAAATAGGCAGAAAGACAGGCAGAAACTATCAGGTTTGCAAATCCTGGGAGCAAATGCTGTGCTGTAGGGCTTAGTCCTGAACAGGTATGTATAGGATTGCACCTTCAGGGCACATTTTAAACCACGGACGGCTGATTTGTAGCCCTCCATATGTTGCTAGACTACAGCTCCCGCAGCATCCCTGACCATTGGCCATGCTGGCAGGGACTGAGGCCAACCACATCTGGAGAACCAACCATCAGCCAACGCTGTTTCGAATTGTCCTTGTCAGCTCAGGAACTAGCATTTCAAGCAGTGATGAGGGCAATGTTCATCTCTGTGATTTCATCAGAATGCAGGGTCCTTGAATCAGGTTCTGGGGTGGGGGGGGGGATGGAGGGGGAGGAATGACATGAGAGTCGGCAGATGACGAGAATGCTTTCCAGCACAGGGCCAGCTGCTATTCATCTTACATTCCCATATCCATATGGCGCAAATCAGTGCTCTCTCCTCCAGTGAAAGAAGAAATGCGAACAGGAGGCAGAAGGGTGAAACCCTAAAGGCACAGAGGTCAGTAGGCAGATGTGAGAACTTATACCCCTTTCCTTGCCCTGTCAGAGCTGTCACTGGAGCCAAAGGGAATTCTGGGTATTGGAGGAACATGCTGGATTCATCACTTGCCTGCTAATGACCAAATCCTTCTCTCTTTTTTCCTTTTCTCTTTTGGAGATTCTTAAAGAAGTATGCAATAGTAATGTTAGGGTCATGGGGAAAATACATAGCTGTATTTTCAATTACTGAGGCCTGCCCACTTTCAACAGTTTATCCATGAATATGTTTTGTGGGCGTTATTGCTATGGTTTGTTCTTGTTCTTATTATGTATTTTTATAGGGTGTGTCCCCCCCCCCGCCACCTCTGCATCTGAAATGCAGTCAGCTCCGGGGTGAAGCACGTTGATTCTTCCACAGTACACAAGTAGGTCACCAAACCTCTGCAATATCCTCACCATATTGCTTTCTTGCTACTGATCTTTCAGAGCTGCCTTGTTTTGGGAACAACAGTTGCCTGTTTAGGTCACCAGCTAAATATTAAAAGGGCAGCAAATGTACTGCATGCCTGTGCACTGCTGTATTTCAGAGTAAGCATTCAGAGGAGAATGCAGAAAGCTATGCAAAACCTGAGCCGCTTGTCACTCCAGGGAACATTAGAGGACGACTGGGGAGCAGAGAGATGTCGCTGCTAACAGTATAATCCGATTTGGTGCCTTTTAAACAGCTGTGGAAACGCTGACAGCTACTTTCTAGGGTTGCCAACATCTCCTCTCTTTGATGCAACGTAATCCCCTAAACTTATGTTCTCCCTACTACAACCGATTGCACCAAGAGGGATACCTGCGGACGGAATGCACAAATCCCATTGGGACATCATCATTGCACCGTCAAGAAAGTCCTTGCATCAGGTCACTGGAATGCCACAGCCCACGAATCCCAAGAAACAGCAGAATTACTTTGCATGCAAATGTCCTTGCATCTGTATAGGGAAAGCACCAAGTCAAGAAGCCAGTGTGGACCAGTGATTTGTTTCCACCAAGGGAACTCAAGTACCAGCTTCTGCTTGACTGTAGACCTAACTCCCTCCATCCCTTGTGATCTAAGGGTGTTGCATTGCTATCTGTGCTTACCTCCACTGTCCTAACTGGGCCCTAATATCTGTGCGCAGCTGATCATTCACAGAGCTCTTCCATGTGAGGATTTTCCCTCACATGGAGGAGACCTATGTGTGCAGCTCTGCATGCACAAAAGGGCCTACAGTATTATCATTCCACATGGCCTGTAGGATACCTGTGATCTACGCCCTTAGACCACATCCCAGTCTCAGTTCTTCCTCTGCCTTCTCATACATGCTCTGGATACTCTCCAACATTTCTCCGATGAAAATAGGGACGTCCCATTCCATAATGATAATTTTACTATTTATACCCCACACATCTTACTGGGTTGCCCCAGCCACTCTGGGCAGCTTCCAACATATATAAAAATATAATAAAACATTAAGCATTAAAAAAACTTTCCTATACAGGATTGCCTTCAGACAGCTCAGGGGTCAGATAACTCCATACCCTCCAACGTTTCTCAAATGAAAATAATAATAATTTATAATTTATAATAATAATTCATTATTTATCCCCCAGCCACTATGGGCAGCTCCCAACCGAATATTAAAAACACAATACAGCATTAAACATTAAAAACTTCCCTAAACAGGGCTGCCTTCAGATGTCTTTTAAAAGTAAGATAGTTGCTTATTTCCTTGACATCTGATGGGAGGACGTTCCGCAGGGCGTGTGCCACTACCGAGAAGGCCCTCTGCCTGGTTCCCTGTAACCTCACTTCTCACAATGAGGGAACCGCAAGAAGGCCCTCGGAGCTCAGTGTCCAGGCTGAATGATGGGGGTGGAGACGCTCCTTCAGGTATACTGGACCAAGGCCATTTAGGACTTTAAAGGTCAGCACCAACACTTTGAATTGTGGTTGGAAACATACTGGGAGCCAATGTAGGTCTCTCAGGACATCCTAGGGAAAAGCGGGACATTTTGGGATCGGATCAGAACTGGGACGGCTTCTCTAAATGAGGGACATCCCTTGAAAATAGGGTTATTTGGAGGGATATATATATATATATATATATACTAGTGGAATTCAGCCCGTTTAAAAACGGGCGCTAGAACGCTGCTCTGTGCAGCGCCGGCATGGGACGGAGCTTCGGAGGTCTCCGAAGCCCCGTCTCATGCCGGCGCTGCATGGTGAGGCGGCGGGGGGGAGGAGCGCTTCTCCCCCCCCCCGCCGCCTCGCCGCGCACCTCCCAGTGGATATCAGGACGCGGGTGGCGCTGTGGGTTAAACCACAGAGCCTGGGCTTGCCTGTCAGAAGGTCGGCGGTTTGAATCCGCGCGATGAGGTGAGCTCCCATTGCTCGGTCCCAGCTCCTGCCAACCTAGCAGTTCCCAAGCACGTCAAAGTGCAAGTAGATAAATAGATCTGCAGCATGACCAAGATGCAAACATTTGGATGGAAATATGCAAATGAGGAAGCGGGACCAGGCAAAGAAAAGTAGGCTCGATTTCCAAAGGTGGCATCACCAGCAGCAGGAAACAGTTATAGTCCTATGCACACCAAACACCAATGTAACCTGAAGTGCTATTCTTCAGTAGCTACGGTACCAGTTTCCTTCTAGGGAGACAGACACCTGAACTGCTGCACTTGCATGGCAGTAAGATAAGGTTACCAGATGTCCCTGTTTCCCGGGGACAGTCCCTGGATTTACAAATCAGCCCCCATACAAAATCCATTGAAGTTGGATTCATTGAAAAAAATCTGGTAACCTTACAGTTAAGAGCCAAAGCTCTCTTCCACTGTTGAACCTGGATGGCTGAGATCCTACAGATTCCTCGGGGAGCAAGCACACAGGGACAAGCATGTGTGCATAGGCACATGTGTTCATGTATGACACAAGGACAGAGTGGACCTCTTAGGGATCTTTCCAAACACAGACCCTCTAGAAATAACCTAGCCTTTGATAACGTATTTTATTAGCAGCTATTGTAATGCTCTGTAGGGTTTTACGCCCTTGAGAAAAAAGCCTACAGAGCAAAGTGCAGAATGGACGAGAACTGGACTACCAGCAGTGAAGAAATGCAACAGGATAGAAGAGACTGCGAATGATGAGCCAGTTTTAATTCCTCAATTTGTATCCCAGCCTTATTCGCATCAGCTCAGGGCAGCAAATATGAGGTTATCCCATTCCATCCTCACAGTGCCCCTGAAAGGTGCTGTATATTCGGTAGGTTTGTCTGAGAAATATTGGCATGTTCTGGGGGTACTCAAGGACAAGCAGTACTGGCACCTTCCCTCCCCCCCCCTCCCCATGTTAAAAGCGTGGCAGTTACTATAGCAACTTCATGGTTGCACCTTTTGTTTCTTTAAAAAAAGAGACTGGATATGCCTCAAACCACCCACAGAACTTCACAGCTGAGCAGAGCCCTGAGCCAAAGTCTTTTTGTTGTTGTTGTTGCTCCAAATCTAACTTCCCAGACTACAGATTGGGTTGTTTTTAAGCCTAGCTGACAATCTGGCAGCAAAAGAGGTATGTTTACAGCCCCATCGTATGCTCTGCTGTGTGCACTGGGTTGGCATAAAGGGATGAAGGAGATGCATATAGCATCTAATCATCATCAGCGTTGTCGTCATCCTTTACTGTCATCTGCCGTCAGGCTGGTTTAAAAATACGCTTGCTGTTAAATGCGGCAAGAAAGGTTTCCCGATTAAGGAGCCTCCAGCCTGCATAGCACATGACTGCTTGTTGGTGCCAGTTAAATGCTTAAGAGAAAAGGCACATTGGGCAGCGCACAGCAACAACTTCAGTATATTAAGTCAGGGTCTGCTATTACTGCACACGGTTGCAGCTGCACAGAGTGCCAAGGGCAGCTTCTCGATTCCGACCAGCATCAAATATCATTTTACAACACAGGGCAAGTTTCTAGATCTCATGGCTGGAAAGATTTTTAAAACAAAACAAACAAAACCAGGAGCACATCTGCAAATTGAGTTGTATGCAGTGTTGGTCCTGCTTAGAGTGGATCCATTGTAATTGATGGATATGGCTAATGTAGGTCCATTAATTCCAATTTATCTACTCTGAGATAGCTGGATATAAGATATAGTTCCTTGCACACACAAAAAGGTTAAAAGTATTTCCTTTCTCTCCATGGGAAACCCTCCCAGCACCTTTATCCCACCTTACTGTCCACCAAAGAATCATAGAATTTTAGAGCTCGAAGGGACCACAAGGGTCATCTAGTCCAACCCCCTGCAATGCAGGAAACTTTTGACCAATGTAGGACTCGAACCCATGACCCTGAAATTAAGAGTCTCATGCTCTACCAGCCGAGTGCTCTCTCGCTCTCTCTCGGACCTCTTCCCTTCTCCTGATTCCCTCTATTCACAATTAGACATTCAGAATACATAACCTACCTATCTATAGGCTGGTAGCCTTGCAGTAGTCAAAATCCCTGATAATAAAGGAGAAGAAGGTGCTCCAGTATATGAGATCAAAACATGGTCCGGTTAGCCATGTTTACACACACACATAAACACACACACACACACCTCTTTTTCACAGCCTTGTCATAATTTCTGCAGGAGCAGAAGATGATCGATTGGGGGGGGGGGGCAGGGCAAGAAATCCCCTTTCTCGCCAAAAGCCAACTGGCTTTAAAACGCATCCATTCTCCTTTGTTTTCCAGAGGAGGAAAGAGTTTGTTTACAGCAATAATGGCCAAAGACTTTAATCCCGGGCTCTAGATTGTGTACATTCCGCTTTGACATTCATGCTGGTCACACACACATGGAGTCCCAAGCCTGTCTGTGCTAATCTGTCAAGAGGTGAATGGATAAAAGCTCCGGGATTCATTGCACTAAGCATGGGAGGGGGGCGGAACAGAAAGGGAGAAGGGATACATTTCATATGCCTTCAAGAACCAGGCTGTGGTTTTAGTGCGCGGAGTGGGGGGGGGGTTGTTTTTGCTTCCTCTAAATAGCCGAGTGTGTTTAACCCAACCTCAGCTTCACAAGGCTGGGTATTAAAGAGCCTGACTGAACACACTGTGACTGGTGGAGTTCTCCCTCCCTTTGGCCTCTGAAGTTTGCAATGACCGACAGTAACCCTGCAACCATCTCTCTCTCTCCTCTCTCTCTCTCTCTCTCTCTCTCTCCTTTCTTTCAACATTACCATAACAGCCATAGCAGAGCAAAGCAAAGCGCACAGCTGCCTCCTCTGTTTCTGCTGTAGGAGGTTGCTTCCCCAACATTACATCCCCACAAGCCACTCAAAAGTTGCTCAGGGAAACCAGTAAACAGAACCGTGCTGTGTGCCGCAGAACTTCTGCCTCTCTCTCTCTCTCTCTCTCTCTCTCTCTCTCTCTCTCTCTCTCTCTCTCTCTCTCTCTCTCTCCCCCAATATGTCAAATATCTCACACCCTCAAGTTGAGAACATAGGAAGCTGCCTTGTATTCCAAGTCCATCTAGCTCAGCATTGGCCACACAGACTGGCAGCAGCTTTCCAGGGTTTTCAGAGAGGGGGTGTTCCCATTCCCACCTGGAAATGCCAGGGATTGAAACTGGGGCCTTCGGGTTGCAAAGCAGATGCCCTGCCACTGAGTCGCACCCCTTCACTGTTAGAAAGAGGTTGGCGGAAGAGGCAGAACGTTGAAAGTGAAGGGGAAATATTTCCTAATTCTGACAGCAGTTCGGGAACAGAACTGAACCCATCGTCCCCATTAGAGTCATGCTCTCCTCCAGTCACCCAAACAGCTGTTTGGCCGGCTGGGAGGAGCATGAGGATGCATGTTTCAAACTGGATAGCTCCACTGGTAAGAGCAGGACTCGGAATCTCAGGGTTGTAGGTTTGATCCCCACGTTGGGCAAAAGATTCCTGCATTGCAGGGGGTTGGACTAGATGACCCTCATGGTCCCTTCCTATTCAACAATTCTATGATTTTACCTTGCTCCCCATGTGCCTCCCTGCACATCACACTCACGCTCTCAAGCAATTTGTGGCAGTTTTGTTTGGGGGGGGTTGGCAGTGGGAGCAGCTTGGGCATGCACATCAGTGTTGAAGGCCTTCCAGGGCCACGTCATGTGGCCCCTGGGTTACCCACATGTGCCTCAAAGGCAAAACAAGGAAAGTTTTCGATTCACCATCATGTGCTAAAAGTCAACGTGTCTTTTTTGCCATCTGCTTGAAAGCCACGCCATGGACATGTGGCCCAAATGAACCCATGATTTTCTCACATGATGGCATACAGTGGTCTCACATACCCATGCCCTGCACTCCCCATGGAGAAGTCCCATATGGGAAATAGTCCTGGACTTCCTAGGAAAGGTGTGAAGTATCTTTTTGTCAGAGGCATTGAAGGGGAGGGGTACTCAATAGGTATGGGTTGGGATACAGCTGCTCCAACTTTGCCTACTCCTAAGGTAGGATTTGGGGCTGACTACAGGACATGGAGCCCCTTCCAGCTGTCAGGTTGCATGATTTGCCTCCCAGTGAGAAAATATGGCATCTCTTCTTGATTCAGTTACCAATATTGATGTCAGACTGTGCAATCTTTGGAATCGCACAGAATCCTTTATCCAAGGAAAGGTTCTTTGCAGCTCGGAAGCTGCTGCCCTGCCATACCGCACGACACAAATTAGCTCCACGTATAAAGACAGCCTCCTGCTTATTTCGTCATCTCTGCCCTGTTCTCCACTTAACACCGCAACCACAGCTGTCTTGTCCTGTCTAGGCGCTCCACGCGTTACCATAAACTTCGAAGCCACCGCCACCTGCAGCGCCCATCCATTTGTCCCATAGCCATGCATTTGCGTTTCACTTTCACCCCCTGGGGGAGCGGGAGGGGGGTCCAGAGAGAAAACCAGGAGTGAAGCTTTGAAACACACCAGAGTCACTTTTATAAAAAACAACAACAACATGCTGGAAGGAGTCAAGCGTGCAAGTTAAAGGCAAAGGGGGGTTGGCGGGGCGAAGGGAGGGCATCCCTAACAGTACAGGAGGAAGGATCAGTAACCGGATCTTTCCCAGTATGGCAAGCGAAATGCACGCCGTGGGCTAAGAGAGGAAGCGGGGAAGTACCTGCACGTTTATTTCTTATTAAAGGGAAATCGCTGGCCGCCAACCCCGGCACCGCGAAGGCATGTTTCCTTGCTGCTGAAACTCCACAGCCAGCCTTCGCATATGGTGGGGAGCGCCGCCTCGCTCGCCCGCGCCTCCGAAACGCGTCTCTCTCCAGCGCCAGGAGCGGAGATCGGGATCCGCACAGGCGAGGATCTCTCGCCCTTCACGGCCAGAATCCGGAGTAGGAGTCTCTGCCCTCTCTCCCTCCCGCACCCGATCACTGTAAACATCTGAAGGCGCGCACACGCGCCCAGGCACCCACACGCACCCCGTCCTGCCTCCATTTGCTGCCGCAAAGAGGACTCGCCTCGCCTCCCTTCCGTCCACATTCCTCGAATTCTGCGCGCAAGTCGCCCCGGCGGCCAAGCCAGCTAATCGATCCTTCGATCCGGCGGCCCTCTACATTGATCCGCCAGGCTAGAGCCGCCGCCAACCGATCGCCTTCTCGCTTAGCGTTTCCTGCACGCGCAGAATAAAATAAGCATGCTGCCGGGTCCCTTGACTAGAAACTGTCTGCTTCTTCGTTTTCTTCCACTGAGGTTTACCACCCCCCAGTCCTCCTCCTTTCCTTCTCCCCCCACCCGTCCCGCATCGTGCACCCCCCCCCCCTTCTTATGGGTCACAATCGTGTCATTTGCTTCTTACCTGAACTTATTCAGTCAACCCCCGAGGGTGAGCGTGAGGAGGGGAACAGCACACCCCACACAATTTAAACTGCAAAAAGATCCCAGTAGGCAGCAGCTCCTCTTGACATTTAATTCTTTTTTTAAAAAAAGGAGATGGGGGGAGGAGAGAGAGAAGCAAAAAATAAAACAAGGATGGATTAAACCCCCCACATTTCTCCCTCCAAGGAGATGATGGGATGGGTGGCAAGCGGCGTCCTTGAGAATCGCCCGCAGGCAAACAGGGTCCCGATGGGCGGCCAGCAACCCGGCCGGTGATGTGTCCTTTCGCTCTCCTCGCGTACTGTAGTACTATATGGGGATCACATGACTGCCAGGGAGGTTATCACAGTAAAAGGCAGGGGAAGGCTTGAAGGAGGCTCGACCCAAAGTGGCCCCCTCATTGGCTGAGGGAAAGGCAAGGGGCGGGCCTGAGGTTTTGTCGTCAATGGAAGTATCTGGTATGCTCGCTCCGCTCGCCTTCGCTCTCTCTGGTTCCCCCCCCCCCGCTCCTCTCCTCTCCCTCCACCCTCCCCTCCCCACCGCCCGGTCCATTTTTGTATCAAAGCCCAGGCAGGAATGTTTGGCTTCTGCTCCCCTCTGCTTACTCTCTCTGAGCCATGACAAAGAAGATCATGTGAAGGCGAGGTAGAAATCCCTCAGGCGTATATTTAGAAGGCTGTTCTAACTTGGAAGAAACACCCCGCCAGGGGACAAATGTCCTTCTGACAATAGTTTGGCATTTGAATTGGTCTTGTTTTAGAGAAGGGCTGTAGCATCTGCCTCCTCCCAGGTTCGATCCCTGATGTTTCCGAGTAAAGCTGGGAGTGGTCCCGCACCTGCTAGAGGAGCCCCAGCTCGTTAATACCATACTGTTGCACGCCACCCCAGTCTCAGAGGGGTGCAAGATTCCAGGGGTTCCAGGCACTTATCAGGGTTCCGTCTCCTTGGAATGAAGGGCAGCAGAGACTGTGGTGTCTTTATGATATATGGTTTATTTGCAGGTATATGCAACCTGAGTCTACAGTGGAGGGGTTTGCAGCATAAACTTCCCAAGAGGGTCTTGTTTCTCCCCTAGCTGCAGGCTTGGATGCAAACAGATCTCAGCCATGGCTCTCCCTCCACCTTTTCCACTTTTGAACCCATTACCCATCTTCTAGTTCAGATCACTCCACTCTGACCTTTGTCTTTCTAGCTAAACAAGGAGGGAGGCCCACCCATTTGTCCTCTGACACAGAGCCGCTTCCTGGCTGGTCTGGCTATTCCCGCAATTGAATCTGTGCTAGAACAGGGAATTAGAAGGAGGTCTTGGGTATTATAAGGGTCTCCACTTACAGCCAACCCCCCCCCCACAAAAAAACAACAACCTCATAACACTACTGAGCTAGAAGGACCAGTGGTCTAACTCAGCAGGAGGCCGCTTCCAGGATGGGTGATCATACTTCACTGTTAGTTTTTCCTTTGTTAAAACCCGATGCTTTCTCCTTTTTGTTTTTGATTCACCTTGGCTTCTTCACAGTCATTTTCTTTGGGTTAATAACCCCCAGATCACCCCTGGATGAAACATAATGTTGGAAAAAGCATGCTTATTTGAAATTCTAAAGCTTGCATTAGATAGATGATAGATGATTGATAGATAGATAGATAGACTTCAAAAATAATAGACTTGGGTTTTGTTTTTTGCTGATTGCTCAAGAGAATTGACCTTGTGTCCACTGGTACAGTAATTGCCCTGTTGTACCCATTTTAAGGTAGCCTGATCCCTTGTCTGGGCGAAGTGCTCTCAAATGCTGCCGTTTGGACATGATGCAAGGGGATGGCAAGATTAAATCATGCTGGGTGATTTCAAACAGCCTGAATGAAAGCATTTCAGTGTGATTGAGGGAAGCTGCACACATGCCAAAATGTAGAACACAGAGATGACTTTAAGACTGTGATAATACACAGTGATCTGGGAAATGGGTGTGTGGTGAGGGAGAGGTTAAGAAATGGTGCAATGCTCACACGGTCCAAACTTAATCTTATGGTGTCATTCACTATCGTTTTAAAGATTTAGTCCCCTAAACCAGCAAAAGTTAGGTGTGTCTATCCTGTGCATCTTTCATCTGAAGCAAATTATTTGTGCAGTGGAGGCCTGAGCTTGCATTCTCAGCTGTAGATCTCCTTCCGTTCCATAGCGCTTACTCACTAGTAAGTTGGTGCAGGACAACACCCTTAGGGGCAAATCATACATTCTAAACGCGTAGTCTGCCACTGAATGGGGGTGCATTTTTCCTTTAAAATAAAAGTTGGGGTGAGGTGGATCTGGACCACAGCACGGAGGATTGGGTTGACTTATTCCTCCATGCTGCAATCCAAATTAAAATTGCCTCCTTGAAGCTCCGCCCACCCTGCAAATGGCAGCCTCTGGGTTATGTGATTCCCATTGACAGCGCAGTGATGGTTTGTGGGAGGGGATAACACCCACCTCCCTGTACACCAAGGCCCTGACCACTCCATATGGCTAGTATTTTAAAGGGAGGGTGTGCAATGGCAAACTAGGAGTTTTAAAATAGCACAGAGTTTGGCCCTTATTTAGGTTCTATCATTATTAGGTGGTCTTAGAGTAAGCACATTGTAAGTTCCTAAAAAAATTTAAAAAATAAAAATTACACAATAATCCGAAACAAAGCAGCAGTTCCTATTGATTTCAGTGGTGCTTACTTAGACTTGTAGAATCATAGAATTGTAGAACTGGAAAGGGACCCCAGGGGTCATCTAGTCCAATCTCCTGCAATGCAGGAATCCTGCCACAGACAACCCTGGGTGGGCAAGCTGGTCTATAACCATAATAAACAAATGAATGAATAAACCCTGGTTGGGTTCAAACCACCAACCTTCTGGTTAACAGCCAGACACACTGGCCCATACATCCATATTCTTTCTTCCACTGGCCCATATTCTTAACCATGACCAGGAGCGTTCATCAGATCTGGTGAATTGGGGTGATTCGGGGAAGACTTCTATGTTACTGAGGCCGATTGTGCTATTCACTAGGCATGTTGGGATAAGAGGAAAGAGAACATCCAACTTGGCAAGTAACTGTTGCCCTGGATTTTCCATTAAGTTTTCATATAATAATAATAATTTAGAAAAAATCCTCTCCTAAATTGTAAGAAATCATTACAAAAGTAACACTTCAAATGTCTGTCCTTTGCAGAATAACTGGATCCATCCATAATCCTAATAGGAGACAAATAACTTGTTCTTCTTTGAAACATTGTTCTCTATAGCTCATTTTATTTCAGTCAGATATAATTCTGACCAGAAAAGCCTGTGTACAACAAGAGTATTATCAATTACCATCATCATCTTATCTGATGTTCATCATAAGGCCATACAGAATTCTACTTCAAAACTCTATCTTTGTCTTCAAACTATCTCAGAGCTTGCCCTCTGGCACAGAGCCCCTTCTCCTTGGCTTTCCTAATGGCTCTTCACCTTTCCTTTGTCTTTTTAATGGCTCATCTCCCAGGTGATTACCTCATTAGGAAACTGGCCTGGCTTATATTTTAACCCTTGCTGAATCCAGAAGTTCATTGTCTGGCACCCAGGTTAACACTCGGAGCACTGAGTAAATTCTAACACATACTAGACCCAGGAATTTAGAAAAGACTGGCACCCACAAACTCATAGCAATATATATATATATATTTACTGCATATGCATGCAAAAATGCCTAAGTTCAATTCCTGACATTTCTGGAACGGTCTAGGAAAGACTTGCAAACAATGCTGAGCTAGTTGGTCCGATGGATTGAGACAAATCAGTGAGTTTCCTGCCCATGATATGCACTGGTGTACAGCAATGCATGCAATCAGCAGGTGGATATGCCTGAGGCATCAGGATCTGCACCGTGTAAGGAACAGCACTAGCTCAGCATCATCTTACATCAGTTTGTCCCTCATTGAAAATGTGCAACTTGTCCCGTGATCTTTCCTCTTTATTGAGTCTGCCTGCACTGGAGACAAAACATCCAGCAAAGGAAATTGCACTTGATGATTCACTTCTTGTGAATCACCTGTGTCCCCCCCCCCCCAAAAAAAGGACAGGAACCTTAAGTCATGTGTTTCCTGACTCATTTTCTTCTTCTTTTTAGCCAATCTCTTCTCCATCGGATTACAATCTGGACTACGGAATTTCCTGTTCCCTTCTTGCCCTGTTACTCACAATCCAAACTTGCAGTGCAGTCTGCCACCCTGTCAGAAACAAACTTAAAAATAAAGCCTTAAAAACTGCCATGGTTCTGTTATTCGAGGGCCTTCTCCTGTCAGATGAAACTGGCCACACCTTCAGGACATCAGAGAAGCGTCTTCCATTCATTTCTTCACCTTCCCAGACATTGGGAGAGATGCAATGAAGAGGAAGAGGAAGAGGAGGAGGAGGAGGAGGAGGAGGAGGAGGAGGAGGAGGAGTTTGGATTTGATATCCTGCTTTTTCACTACCTGAAGGAGTCTCAAAGCGGATAACATTCTCCTTTCCCTTCCTCCCCCACAACAAACACTCTGTGAGGTGAGTGGGGCTGAGAGACTTCAAAGAAGTGTGGATCCAAGGTCACCCAGCAGCTGCATGTGGAGGAGCGGAGACGCGAACCCGGTTCCCCAGATTAGGAGTCTACCACTCTTAACCACTACACCACACTGGCATTCTCCAGAAGTGCTACCCAGGATATGGAGCTCTCTGCCCCAAGAGATCCACTCAGGTGCCTCCAGGACAGTTTTTAGGTGCCATCAGAAAATGTGGTCATTGCAGGGGGCTTTTGGTTTGGCTAGTGGCATTTCCACCACCCAAAATGTCATATCTGATGCATTATTTTGCTATTTTATTCAGTTTTAATTTACTTTAAAAGCTGCTATTTTATAGTTATTGGTGCTTTTCTGCTGTACACCACCTTCAGAGCAGGGCTGGGGGACTTCCAGATCTTGTTGGAGTCCATAGCTGTCAAGTTCTCCCTTTTTTAAAGGGAAATTCCCTTATGCTGAATAGGCTTCCTTGTGAGAAAAGGGGAAACTTGACAACTATGTTGGAGTCTCAACATTTGTCAGCCCCAGGCAAGCATGGCCAGCAGTTAGGGATTATAACAACTGTGGTTCAGAGGTATCTGAAGGGCCTTAGGTTTCCCTCTGCAAAGCAGGTTATCTAATTACCAATAGATGAATAAAATAAAATATTGTCCTGCCTTCGACCTACCGAGGCTCAATGTTGTTTCACCTGCATTTATTTTATTTATTAGATTTATATACTTCCCTTCCTCATAAGATCTCAGGGTGGTTCACCGAACAAAATACAGGATAAAAACAGTGCTGTTTTTGTAGAAAAAGAGGTGCCAGAACTCACCACGAACGCCTTCCTTGTTCTCTTATAATGGCAATGGCGCCCACCTGAAAGGTGCCGGAACTGAGTTCCAGTACGTTCCGGCTGAAAAAAAAGCCCTGGATTAAAGCAAGTAAATAAGTAAAACCAAACAGCAAACCAATAACCCCTGCTTCCCACAGACACATTTAAAAGGCTGTAGAATACAACTGTACCTTGGAAGTCAAACAAAATCCATTCCAGAAGTCCGTTCAACTTCCAAAACGTTTGGAAACCAAGGCGCGGCTTCCAATTGGCTGCAGGAAGTTCCTGCAGCCAATTGGAAGCTGCAGAAGCCTCCCCGGACGTTCGGGTTCCAAAGAACGTTCGCAAACTGGAACACTCACTTCCAGGTTTGCGGCATTTGGGAGCCAAAACGTTTGAGTCGCAAGGCGTTCATCAGCCAAGGAACAACAGTATTAATCAGCCAAAGGCCTGGTTGAAGAGGGACGTTTTCACCTGGCGCCCAAAATTTTATAAAAGGAAGGTGCCAAGCTAACCTCCCTGGGGAGTGCATCTGACAAATGGGAAGTTACTACAGAGAAGGCCCGTTCTCGTGTTGCCACCCTCCGGATCTCACATGGAGGAGGCATATGAAGAAGGACCTCAGAGGATGAACGCAGAGTCCAGGATGGTTTCTGCATCTGAAGCCTGAGTTGGGATGGTGTGGGCTGAGAAGACAAGCAGTCAGTGTTTTCCCTCCCCTTGCCCCACCCCCCTGATGACACCACCCTCATTCAAGCCAATGTGCCTTCAAAGTCAGTGGCAATTCTGACGAACGGAGCAAGGATCTGGCTGATGAATTTATTCAGTATCAAAAGCACAGGGGTGGCAATTTAAGCGACAGATAAATTTTGGGGGTGTCAGTTGAGGGGGGGCATCTCAACACATGCTGCGTGAACTTCCCAGCTGCTGTTCTCTCCATCACTGAAGGGAGATATACTGTTGCAAGTGATAAATTAATACATTGAAGCAGCTTATACAGTATTTCAAGTCTGGGTGGTATTTCAAGGATAGCCAATGAAGATAACAGTTTCTCTTTCAAACTGGCAACTCACGTGCTCTTTGGGAAATCATTTTACATGAGCTGCCCAAGTTAGGAGATATGGATGCAGCTGGTTTGCAACACACTATCAGCGCCGGAACTCATTCGCAGGGGGAATCTCCATTCAAACTCATTTCAAAACGACATTTGTGATTCATGAAAGTAATGGAAGTTGCCATTTTGAACGAACACGCATCACTGAAGTACGGAAAGGGGCAGCTGGATTCAGACAAGAAAAATGCACAAACTGAGTAACACGGAGCAGATCCAAGGCAGATTGGGCTGTTTCCCGATGCTGCAGATACAAGGCAAATCCCATAGTTGCTACACACCCCTAATAAATGCATTTATTAAATAAACAAACAACATGATTTAAAACAGCCACTATGAAAGTGGCTCCAAGTGTGTAAGAGTGTAACCATAGCATAGGCCAATCTAGATCTGACCAAATGTGTCTTTTCAAATTAGCATGCAAAACTGCAAATACCATTTGCACCTGGAGAGAACAGATCGTTGATAGATTCAGAGCAGACAATTTAACCCCTGCCTCTTCTCCTGAAGCCCTAAGAAAAATCCTTTTTCTGAAGCTTCAATGGCTTTAAAATGGGATTGTACAAATTAATGGAGAATGAGGAAATGAATGGCTTCTAGTCACAATGCTTCTATGTGACTTCCGGTATCAGGGACATTATTTATGCCACTGAATTCCATGTGAGGAATATTGTGCTCATGTATTGCTTTGGGCTTCCAACTGGCAAGGCCTGCCAAGGGATTTTCCTTTGGTACTTTCAACAGGGATAGAAAGGGTTAAAGGCACGGGGGGGGGGGCTGGATGCGGCTCAATCGCCTTCTAAATCCGGTTGTGGATGGTCCAGGAATCAGCATGTTTTAACATGAGTAGAATGTGTCCTTTTATTTAAAATGCATCTCTGGGTTATTTGTGGGGCATAGGAATTTGTTCATATTTTTTTTCAAAATATAGTCCGGCCCCCCACGAGGTCTGAGGGACAGTAGACCGGCCCCCAGCTGAAAAAGTTTGCTGACCCCTGGGTTAAATGATCCCTTTTGCAACTACTTTGATCCCGCTAACTATTTAATTGTGCTGTTTGTTTGTTTGTTATTTTTATTAAATTTGAATACCACCCTTCATCTGTAGATATCACGGTGGTTCATACTTGCATTTTTTTTTAAAGAAACCAGTATTCATGCTAAACGCAAGGAGCAAAAAACAGCCACATTGTTGTGCTTATAAAATTAAGATATTTATTTCAGCCCCTGGTGGCAGGAACTCACAGGAGGCAAAAATGACCCTCTTCCAGGGTCCCTTGGCGGTCAGGCCAAGATGTGTGTGAGACAGGTGGGCGGACAGCTGGCCAAGTGAAAGCATTCAATGCCTTCTTCCAGTTAAGCCTGTAATTCAAGAAGCACCTCCTGGCCTTTAAATAGAGAGGAGGAGGAGGAGGAGGAGGGGGGGGGAAGAAGAAGAAGAAGAAGAAGAAGAAGAAGAAGAAGAAGAAGAAGAAGAAGAAGAAGAAGAAGAAGAAGAAGAAGAAGAAGAAGATCCACAAAACACCTTTCCTGTTCGCTCAAATTCATATCTCCAGAAGGAATACCCTTCCTCTGGTGAGATCTTGTAGCCCATTTTTATTCAGCACAGTGACACATATATTTCAAAGCCAGGAGCTTCTTCAGCTAATAATGAAAGGGTTTACATCCCATTTGTACGTAGGCAGATGGGCTGTTTTGACCGCATTCATTTGCAGTCCTTGAACAGATAAGAACTCCAAGTCCTCTTAATGCTACTGAACTATTGACACAAAGAACGTGTTTATCCTCTGCTGCCGTGCTGCAGCGCAAGGTAGAAAAATCGGCAGCTACCCAAGGATCCATTGTTTATAAGGTTTCTCGAGGGCATTCAGGTAACCTGGCTGTTAATGTTTTCACTTTGACACCGCTTATGCAATTTGGCAATCAGCCAGTGTAACAATACCAGCTCGCAACACTGGATTCCCCTCTGCCCCAAGACCCACGTGCATCATGGAATGTGGTGGGAAGGGGGGTGGGGAAGAGATTGTACCCAGACCACATACCGGTAGCAACAGTGGGCAATATGGGCCCCTCCAGATGTTGCTGGACTACAACTCCAATCATCCCTGACCATCAGCTACACTGTTTGGGCTGATAGGAGTTGAAAGTCTAAGCACTCCTAGACAACTGCAGGTTCTACACCCTAGGAAAGGGATCTTGAGGATGTGGTTGATAGCTCAATGACAGCATCTGAGCCAGTTTTGAAGGAGTTGGATTTCACTTTTGCTTACAATATTGAAGGGGGACAACAAAGTCCCTAAGCCACCTAGGACAGTAAAATAAGGTAAGTGGCACATTCCCTTTCCTTGTCTCTCACATCAGATATGCAGTCAACTTGCTATCCAAGTATGCTCTCTGCATGTGGAGCAGGTGTAAAATCTTCGCCCAGACCAAGGAGGGTGAAAACAGCATTGATTGGTTGATTCTTGTGTCATTCATGAAACCACTCCAACCTCCTTGGAACAGCTTTTCAATTAAAAGATTTAAATCAAACAAACATGCAAAGAAAGGCACACGAAAGTCTGCCTGAAGGCTGGAGGGGATGGTGAAGTAGAAACCAGCACCAAATTTGGAGCAACTTCGTGTATCATTTGAGGAGCAAAATCGGAGGGAAACACCGAAGCATTTTTAAAAAGAAACCGAAAGGCAAATTTGAAGGCAAATCTGTTGGCTTCCCAAACTTAGGGGACACCAGCTCTCTTTTCAGCCAAGACATTTTTAATATGAGCTGCAAGTGCTTCTCTGGCTCTCCCCCCCCCCCAATTGAAATGACTGGAATTCATCAGGGCTGCAACTGTGCGACCAGGGTCCCTCTGCTGGTCAAGCCTGAGACAAATGCTGATTGTGTTGTTTTGGGTTTGATTCATCCTTCCCCCCATCCCTGGGCCATTGCAAGTAAAGGGTTTGTGCTTCCCAGTGATCTAGAGGCAGGGATGCATATTGCAAAGTGGGGAAAGATCCTATGGGACAATAATCTGGGGTCTGGGCTTAGGGGTGGCCACCTTTTCTTCGACCACACATTATTGATAACCACTCTGATACGTCATATCATAAAAAGGAATATAATCTTTTTTTTAAAAAATCAATTATTATTATTATTATTATTATTATTATTATTATTATTATTATTATTTATTGACTTGGCAGTTTTAAAGAAACCACTTCCCATGGAAGCACCCGAGGTTGCTGTTTTTGCTGGCACATTGCAGCAGTGAATGGGTGCTTGGTGTGCTTCCCCCTACGTCAGGGGTAAGCAACCTAAGGCCCATGGGCCAGATGCGGCCAAATTGCCTTCTCAATCCGGCCTGCGGACAGTCCGGGAATCGGCATGTTTTTACATGAGTAGAATGTGTGCTTTTATTTAAAACACATCTCTGGGTTATTTGTGGGGCATAGGAATTCGTTCATTTCCCCCCCCAAAAAATACCCACCACATGGTCTGAGGAACAGTGGACCAGCTCACAGCTGGAAAAGGTTACTGACCCCTGCCCTACATCATGGGGCTACGTAGGGCACAACCTCCTTCCTACTTGTTGCCATGCTATCTATCCCCCTTCACGTATTCAAAGCTCATGCAATGATCCCTGGAAGATCACAGCTCTAAAAATCACACAGGGAACCTGCTTACTATGTGAGCTGAGAAGGCTCTCTGCTGCACAAGTTCAGCCCCCAGTGCAAAGAGATGGGAATAAGACCAGCGGCTTCATCCCCACCTTCATATAATAACTGTAGCGGGAAAGAATGACTGAAAGGGACTTAGAGGTCTCCAGCATTGTCTTTATCTTTCAGACTTCCTATTTTATTGTGTATTTATGGCATTGCTTATATTTCGCAGCATTTGCATTAGCTGCCTTCCCTTTGTCGTCACCTGAAAACTGTGCTATTCAGGCAGGTCTTTGCTAGGTGCATTCTTTTCACCAGCTAATTTTTACTGATGTTGATGTTACTGTCCTTTTGTATGCTGCATACTGCATTCATTCATTCATTCATTTTTTATTTCTTTATTTACTTATTGGGTAACTGTGCCCCTGAAGGACCAGGTGTGCAGCCTGGGAGTCATTCTGGACTCACAGCTGTCCATGGAGGCGCAGGTCAATTCTGTGTCCAGGGCAGCTGTTTATCAGCTCCATCTGGTATGCAGGCTGAGACCCTACCTGCCTGCAGACTGTCTCGCCAGAGTAGTGCATGCTCTGGTTATCTCCCACTTGGACTACTGCAATGCGCTCTACGTGGGGCTACCTTTGAAGGTGACCCGGAAACTACAACTAATTCAGAATGCGGCAGCTAGACTGGTGACTGGGAGCGGCCGCCGAGACCACATAACACCGGTCTTGAAAGATCTACAGTGGCTCCCAGTACGTTTCCGAGCACAGTTCAAAGTGTTGGTGCTGACCTTTAAAGCCCTAAATGGCCTCGGTCCAGTATACCTGAAGGAGCATCTCCACCCCCACCATTCAGCCCGGACACTGAGATCCAGCGCCGAGGGCCTTCTGGCGGTTCCCTCATTGCAAGAAGTGAGGTTACAGGGAACCAGGCAGAGGGCCTGCTCGGTAGCAGCACCTGCCCTATGGAATGCCCTTCCATCAGATGTCAAGGAAATAAGCAGTTATCCTAATTTTAAAAGACATCTGAAGGCAGCCCTGTTTAGGGAAGCTTTTAATATTTAATGCTGTATTGTTTTAATATTCAATTGGGAGCCGCCCAGAGTGGCTGGGGAGACTCAGCCAGATGGGCAGGGTAAAAATAATAAATTTGTTTGTTTGTTTTGCATCCCACCTTTTCCTCCAAGGAGTTTGAGGTAGCGTACATGGCTCTCCTGCTCCTCCTTTAATCCCCACAACAACCTTGTGAGGTAGGTTAGTTTGAGAGGCAGTGAGTGGCCCCCAAGTGAGCTTCATGGCCAAGGTTTTTGTTTTTTTTTAACCCTGTTCACCCAGACACTCTAAGCACTACACCACAGGGGTTCTGGAAGTGAAAATGCAGTCTGTAAATATTTCAATACTAGTGGCTCACCAACCCCTCTGTCATTCCCCCCCCCCACTAACTCTATTCCCACCCCGTGGAACTACTAAATTTGCTTTTCACCTTCCCAGTCCCATTGCTGATTTCCTTCTCTCATCTGTTCTCCAGCCCTGCTTTGCACCCCTGTTTTCACCTTCTCCCCATGTCTATGTCCCCCCCTTTTTTACAATTCCCCTTGCACACAAATCACCCCCAAGGCAACCTCTGCATCTTCCTACACCCACACATTGCAACTATTACAAATCCTTTTCACCTTCTGCCCAGTTATGAAGTCACCATCCCCTCTGCAAATCTTCCAGTGCAGGATTACAGCTTTACATTTTTATGTATCTAGGAAGAAACAAAACAAATCCTTCTGACTAATCTACCTCATAAGGCTGTTGTGAAGATATAATGGCATGACTCCATATATATGTCACCTTTGAAGGAAGGGCTTGGAAGCTGGGGTCTGGTTTTTGTCTAGGGCGCTCAAATGATTTCCGGAGATTGACTTGCAGAATCTCTTTCCGATGTGGTAAGGAGTTTGCAGGCTTCAGCATCCTCCTGATAGGAAAACTCTCTGCTCTGGGTGCACAAGGAAGATTGCAGGCAGGTCCCTTGACTATTAGGCAAGTTTGAAATAACAGAGCTGTCCAAGCAGGTTATTAATCAACTTTCACTTGCTTGAAAGGAGAACTGTAACTACAATTCCATGCACTTTTGCATAGTGCAAGTTAATGCTATGCACCTGGTTTTATGGGCTTGGAAATCCCATTCGGCCCCCTGATAACAAGGCCTAGAATAGATGACGGAAATCCTCAGTCTGGCACCTCAAAAGTAAATGACATATGTGTGGAGGCACACCTTGCAGTAAATCAGGTCAGCTCTCAACAGCCTTGCAGAGAAGGCCTTATCCCCTCACTCTTGCATAACATCTCTGTTGTTTTAAGACATCTGCCTGCAATCCCCACTTTGGACAAACACCCAAGTGTTTTTTTTCTATTGGGATGACGTCAAAACCTGCAATCTCCTCCGCATATGTCATTTCAACACCAGCACAGATCACAGCTTACCCGGCAAGCTCTCCGTCGCTGTCACTGAATGACAGAAATCCCATAAAGGCACTTCGATCCAGGCAGCATGGTTAATCGGTTACCAAATGGCAGCACGTGCGGTCCAGATCACTTTGCCAAAGGAATAATATCTGCTTGCATTGTTAGCTGTCCCTGGTAGAGTCTTTCAGCAGCAGAGGTCAGAAAACCCATGGTCAAAAGAGAAAATTGCTTCCAAGCTGGAAATTGTTCTGAACAGGGCAACTAAAAGATCAAGGGGATGGAGCGGCTCCCCCGTGAAGAAAGGGTGCAATGTTTGGGGCTTTTTAGTTTAGGCCAGGCCAATGGCCCATCTCTACAGTATCCTGTTCACGCAGTGGTGAATCAGATGCCTGTGGTAGACCAGCAAGCAGGATTCAAGTACAGGAGCAGCTTCCCCTCCTGCGGTTTCCAGCAAGTGGTATTCAGAAGCATTGCGCTTTCAATTGTGGAGGGCAGAGCTGGTAGCCATGGACAGACCTGTAGTTCTCCAGCCAAGCGATGTGACCAAAAATACACATACTAGAGTAAGAATGCACAGATTCACCAAAACTGCAAACAAAAGTCAATTTATTAGGGGAAATGACTTTGCAAAAAAAATGTCCATATTAGGGGGAAATGCACACAAAGTGTGTGTGTTGGGAGAGATTTGCTCTAAAGTGCTGGTGCATTTTTATGAGGACCTTAAAAAAATGCACCGAAGTTATCATATTCATCCATCTCTACCTTGAAACAAAATAAAAAAATTCCTTCCAGGAGCACCTTAGAGACTAACTAAGTTTGTCATTGGTATGAGCTTTCATGTGCATGCACACTTCTTCAGATACACTTCTTCTTCAGAATACTTCTTCAGTATCTGAAGAAGTGTGCATGCACACGAAAGCTCATACCAATGACAAACTTAGTTGGTCTCTAAGGTGCTACTGGAAGGAATTTTTTTTATTTTGTTTTGACTATGGCAGACCAACACGGCTACCTACCTGTAACCATCTCTACCTGTCACCCATCAGCCAGGACTGATGGGAGAGGGAGTCCAATAACATCTGGAGGGCAGCAGCTTCCCCATCTCTGCTGCAAGTTATACTTTTCCTCAACTTCTAATACCGGTAAGTTACTGGGTTGGTGGCTGCGGGACGACGACAGTGGCACAACTCTGCATCCTCTCCTTGTAATGGTTCCGTGACAGTTTGATATCAAGCAGCCTTTCTTCTTCAAAATCAGCATATTGACTGAATATAAGGGACTTGCTTGGTGCCCAGTTGCCCAAGGGCAAACCCAGATTCCACAGAGCGGTGGAAGTCAGTAAAGACCCAGTTCCCAGCTCCCAGGCATCCATGTTTTGGTACTGTGTTGAAGGACAACATTGCAGAACTGAATATCAGACTAGACAAAACTGGGGTTTTTTTTGCGGCATCCCATCCCTAAGCAAAGTCTAACGCTTTAAGGACATTTTGATGTAGTCAGTAGAGCTGCAGGACTACAGCAGGTGCCACCATTCTATTTATAGGCTTATCAGATGTCAGCTAAAACTGTTTGCACTTTCTATAGATTATACATCAAGTACAACAAGAAAACACTTCAGTCAGTGCTGGTGGAGGGGCAGGTGCATTAGCCCAGGTTAAAGGCATCTGCTTAATTGAATGCATCTGGGAAAGGACACATGCTCTGGCCCTCTGCCCAGAACTTCTCTCAAGCTCGCAGAAAGCCGAGCTGATTGCTTTACAAACAATATTGGAGGAAAGTTGGAGGTATGTGTGTGCACACTTTTAAAAACGAGGCGACATTATTGGGCAGGAAGCCGTTTTCAGACACCAAGTCCATTTACAGATGCATTAAAATACTACCCTCTTGCACGTGGATTTTGCTGAAGATACTCCAACAGCAGCCACATGCAGTCTTGCATGTGACTCAACAACACCTCTGAATTTTGGAGCTTGCACCTGTGTGGCTTTTCTGAAACCCAATCTGAGTCTGTTATTTCCAAGTAGTAGAATGAATGAGCTGAAATATGTGAGCTTCTCAATAGGTTCAGCTCCGTAGGGGTAGCTTTTCTTCATTCCATACGCATAAGATATTCAAGTTTGCATGTCATCTCTGATACTGAATACACATGAGCTCAGTGTTAATAGGGTTGGAAGCATCCACAGATTTATTTCAGTTGTCAAACCATGACCAGCTCCCTGTCAATGGATCCAGTTTCTCCCAGGCATTCTGAGTGACCATTTTATGACAAAGGAAAGAAGACTGGGAGACTCTGCCATATAATCAGGGACAATTTTACTCAGCTACTTGCAATGGCCAGACTAGAAATGATTGTGTCTAGATCAGCGGCGTGCACTAACCACAAGATTCAGTAAAGACCCCAAATTGCTGCTTCAGTCTGAAGCACTGCCTGTTTGCTTCAGAAGGCTGCCTGATTTGGCTTGGGCCCAAAAGGTCAAATCTGCTTTGGAAAGAAACACAGCTTCATTTCCCCATCCCATTCATTATTATGCGGAAATCAAAACACCCCCTTTTGCCCCTTTTGGCAGAAGTAGGTGAAATTTGTGGGCATGGTAACCTCTCCCAGAGTAGACAAATTACAGGCAGATAGGTCCAGGGGTTCCTATGCTGGACACCTTTAAAATGTATTGTTTGGTTTAAAAAGGGTAAGGTCTATATAACTTTATTCTTTGGTGGAGCTTGATGAAATTTGCAGGCCTAGAGTCCATGTAGTGGTTTTGCTACAATGCAACTTCTACTGCTGGGGTGGTTGGAAAAAGGATTCCCTTAAATCTCCCCTGGTGTTTAATTATAGCCATGACCTGTCAGCCATAACAAAGCTCTCCCTCAGGGGTACTCTGGCATTTGTTCTATTTCCCTTCTCCTTCCCTTCTTCCCCTGGCAGTTTCCTTAAATGGTAAGACTAGATACAGTAGCTTAGCCTTCCACAGACTCTTGTATGGAGGGATTTTTTGACATCTGAGTCGCTAAGGCACCATGAGATGCTTCAGCAGGTCCCCATTTTGACTGAAGGCACCTCAGGTGCAGATCCTGTTTTGCCTCGGGCAGGCTGAGAATCCCACTGAAGCATTCCACATTGGGTTGGGAGTCATTGAAATCTGCTGCACACCCTTATTCAGTGCTATTTTTCTTGACAAAGAGGTGCTGGAACTCTCCATGAACATCTCCCTCGTTCTCTTAGAATGGCAATGGCGCCCACCTGAGAGGTGCCAGAACTGAGTTCTGGTGAGTTCCATCTGGAACAAAAGTCATAGAATCATAGAATCATAGAATCATAGAGTTGGAAGAGACCACAAGGGTCATCCAGTCCAACCCCCTGCCAAGCAGGAAACACCATCAAAGCATTCTTGACATATGCCTGTCAAGCCTCTGCTCATAGCTGCCAAGTTATCCCTTTTTTACAGGGATTTTCCCTTATGCTGAATAGGCTTCCTCGCGAGAAAAGTGAAAACTTGGCAGCTATGCCTCTGCTTAAAGACCTCCAAAGAAGGAGACTCCACCACACTCCTTGGCAGCAAATTCCACTGCCGAACAGCTCTTACTGTCAGGAAGTTTTTCCTAATGTTTAGGTGGAATCTTCTTTCTTGTAGCTTGAATCCATTGCTCTGTGTCCGCTTCTCTGGAGCAGCAGAAAACAATCTTTCTCCCTCCTCCATATGACATCCTTTCATATATTTGAACATGGCTATCATATCACCCCTTAACCTTCTCTTCTCCAGGCTAAACATACCCAGCTCCCTAAGCCGTTCCTCATAAGGCATCATTTCCAGGCCTTTGACCATTTTGGTTGCCCTCCTCTGGACACGTTCCAGCTTGTCAGTATCCTTCTTGAACTGTGGTGCCCAGTTCAAGAAGGATACTGTATATATTCCCACCAGAATCAGAGGCTCTGTGCTTTTGAATATATTGCTGAGGGACAATAGCAGGAGAGAGCTATTATGCTCATGCCCTGTTTCTTGGCTTCCCACAGGCCTCTGGTTGGACTCTGTGAAAGCTGGATGCTGGACTAGAATAGAATAGAATAATTTATTGGCTAAGTATCAACCATACTTGGAATTTTGCTTCAACTACATTGCAACGTAAAGAAAAAACGTACCTCATACAAACACTATTCCCCTCACAATACAACAGCACAGTGAAAAGTCCCCATACCACCAACTGGCCTCCCTTCTGCCCACAACTACAGATTCAACAATTTGATGGCACAAAGCCTTTGTTATGATCCACCAAGACCCTTCTCATGTTCGTAAGCAGCACACAAGTCCATGGACATGTAAATTTTCTGCGGTGATGCCTAGCGGTCCACCATCAATCCTAGTTGCGGTTTTTAAAAAATTAATCTGCATTTGCCACCATAATCCTAATGAATAGAGTTGTAAATCATGCCCCAACATGGGTTTGGGGGAGGGAGATGCTCCCCTCAAATATAGGATGGCTATTTTTAAAATCACCTCTTCCCAACCAGGAAGTGCTGGATAATGGTAGGTAGGATTTAGTGCAACCATGTTTGGGATATATTGAGGACTAGTCTGTCAGCGAGGTCCTGTGGTGCTGAGAGGCAAAGAAGGAAGGAAGCATATTGTCCTTATAGGTATAAGAATTATTAAACCACAAATGAGAAGGGAGGAGTTATAGTGGCAAAATCCTCTCCGGTAGCAATTATTCCTCTTATCACTATCCAGGGCGATGACCTGCTGTACAAGCTGCAGATAGGGAAAACTCAGGCAGAGCAACGCTAAATGCAATATTGACAGAAGAGGCTGTTTTTTCTGGAAAACAGCCTTCAGGGTTTGCTGACATCCTGGTTCACGGAACTCTGTACTTCTAAGCAGGTGTGGCCTTGAGGAGTTCAAACAATTGGCCATGGAGTTGGATATTAAATATTACTTCAGATCAAATCAAGGTTTTTGGCTGCTTAGATGTCTGTGTAAAGAAACAGAAAAAACCACCCCACTTATTCCTGACCAAACGACCCAAAGAACCGGCATAGGCTGTTCCTGTGCCCCTAGCATCACCTGGATCAGCCGAAATCAGCAGATGACACTATCCTGCAAGGAGATAAATATTAGCACCTGCAAATATTTGAACATGGAGGGTAATTGAGTGCAGATCTGGCAAGTTAATTATATAGATGCTCCTGAAAAATCTAATCATGGAATCTGAAGGTGGGGTGCAGAGGCAACAACCACAACCCCTAAAGGGTGCATCTTAAATGGAGCTTCTCTAACTCAGCTTCCCACATGGCTAAGAAATTAGGATTCAATGTTTTCCCAGCATTCCATACTTCACTGCACAGACATACTGCCCTTATATTTACCACTTTAAGCATTTTACTCATTCCAGCAATGAGCCTACAAGGAATTCCAGCCAATGAGCCTGCAAGGAATTAAGAAAAAACAGAACAAAATAAAGGGTAAGTTACAGTCTCTTTCAGGGTGCCAACTTGACTCAAATATGGGGGGGGCAGATAAGCCCTGCCCCACATGGTGGGGTGCACACACACCATTTGAATGACAAAGCCCATCAACTGGGGGCAGGGGCAAAGGAAGGCTAACCGGCAGGGCCGGCTCTAGGTAGAGTCCCATTGACGCGGTGTGCTAGGGCACCGAGCCGGTAGGCAGGGCGCTGCGTGGCAAAGCCGCACAGAAACCATGCTGCGCTCTGCAAGGGCGGGGGCGCTGGAGCGCTCTCCGCCCCTCAGCGCCAGGGCGCCCGACCTGCTCGAGACTGCCCTGCTAACCAGCATCCAGTGCAGGGTGTTGGGGTGTGCAGTGCAAACCGCCCGGCAGCGCATGCGTGTGTGCCATACATACTGCACATGTGTGTGCGCTGTACATAGCATTCACAGTGCATAGCAGAGGTTTGCCAATGGCGCCACTCCAACGGGATCCCTCTGCCGTCGCTGCCACCGCGAACAGAGGATCCTCCATGCGCAGCTGCAGCAGCGTAATGGCGGCAGCTTGCGCCGCCACATCCAGGGGCAGCGGGGCAAGCCCCCCACGGGGTGCCTTCTTGTCACCCCCCTTAGAGATGGCACCTGGGTTGGACTGCCCCCCGCCTCCTTCCTCCACCACTGCTGGGGGGGGTGCTCAAATATTTTATTTTGGGGGTGAAGACCCTTCAATCCCTAGGAGTTGGCCCCTATGATCTCTTTACAGAAATAAGTAGTAAAACATTTCATTTTTTAACCATTTTTACAGTATTGGTGTTCATAGATTTCTTAAGTTTCCACACATCCTAACATCACTGGATGCAAGAATTTTGACCTATGGCAAGAAGAGATAATTCAGCACGTTTTCTCTTCCTGAAGCTGCTATGAGCATACAAGATAGCAGGGGTTTTTTCATCACATCTACAGAACACTGAGGGTTCCACAAAACAATTTAAAAAAAACCCATAGTTCAGTGGAACCTTTAAAAACTAATAAATGTATTGTTGCATCAGGATTTGTAGGCCAAAGCCCTCTGCATCAGGTGCATGGACTGCTATGCTTACCTAGCTTTTCCGTCTTTGTGTGTATCTTAATAGACAGAAAGGGAATGTTATTATGAAGGAAAACCAGAAGATCCAGCAATGCAACACATAGGTGTCCCAACACTAGACTGAGCAGAAATACAAACAAGAGTAAAAGATTTATTCAGAGCGGTGTATGTAACCCACTTCCAACTGGCGTTGCTTTAACCCTAGCCCTTTTCCCTGGAATTTATATATTTTGTTTTCTCACTTTCTACTGAGAATTCAGAAAACATTGCCAAATCATTGCCTTTCTGTGTTTTGCTTTGTTTTAGCTGATTTGTGTGACCTTTCTTCCAAAAGGAAAATAAATGTGATTGCAGCAGCAGCCTTCCCACTGTGGAGTGGCAATGTGCTTTTGAGGCTTTCAATGGCTACTATACTTTTAAAAAAACTTACCAGTTCTGCCTCTTTTAGTCTTTCTGTTCACTTCAGTTGATTGATAATGGGACATTTCATTTGTATTTCCCCAACCATACCAAACAGAAAACTATAAAAAGAGATGAAGCTGCAAGAAGGAAACATTTAATTCATATAGTAGTGGGGTTTTCTGAGAAGGCTTCCTTGTGAGTAAATGCAGAAGGATCTTGGCTGGTGCTAGAATGATTAATATAGCACTATATTAAGTGTTGAGTGTAATCCCTGTTTTACTTCCCTTTGCAGATAATTTTGGGGAAATGCCCCTTCAATGCCAAAAGCCTTTAAGTAAGGAAGCAACCCAATTATCAACTGGCAAAGCAATATGATTAATGTCAAGACATCCCTTAAGAAGGGACAATAGCTTTCTGTGGGGAGCTTGCCACTACAGTATTAGCCAAAAGGCATTGCTTATGGGGTTTTTTTTGGGGGGGGGGAGACGGGAGCTTTTAAAATAATAATTATGTCATATGAGGTACATAAGGTACATACATCTCTCTGCAAACCGCTTGTGTTCCATCGTTATTGAAAGCGGCCACCATTATCCCAGTCCCAAAGAAAACAGCAATTAACTGCCTAAATGACTATAGACCCATTGCATTAACATCTGTAGTGATGAAATGCTTCGAGAGATTGGTCCTTCAACATCTTAGAACATGTTTTCCACCTGACTTTGATAAACACCAGTTTGCTTATAGGAGAAATAGGTCAATAGATGATGCCATTGCTACAGCTTTTCGCCTTGCAGCGAGTCATCTGGAGAGACCAGGGAATTACCAGTATGTCAGAATGCTGTTTATTGATAATAGCTCGGCTTTCAATTCCATCCTTCCAGACATTCTCATCGGAAAGTTAAGGGACCTGGACCTTTCTTCTAACATCTGTGATTGGATTAAAGACTTTCTGAGAGATCGGACACAAAGAGTGAGGATCGGACCTCTTACATCTACCTCCCCGAAGCTCAGCACTGGCACTCCACAGGGATGCGTGCTAAGTCCATAATACCTGTATTCATTGTATACATATGATTGCATTTCATCTGACCCATCTACTGCAATTGTTAAGTTTGCTGATGACAGCACCATAATGGGTTTAATTGGCAGAGACGAATCTGCGTACAGGGGGGAGGTTCAAAAGGTATCCACATGGTGCTCAGAGAACAATCTGCACCTCAACATTAGCAAGACAAAGAAGATGGTGTTGGACTTTCAGAGGAAGAGAGGGTAGCTAGCCCCATTGTATATGAGGGTGGGCTGTGTGGAGAGAGTCTCTTCCTTTAAATACCTGGGAGTCCATCTTAGTGAAGACCTAACTTGGAAGGTCAATACAGCCCAGGTGGTTAGGAAGGCCCAACAGAGACTTCATTTCCTTAGGGTCTTGCGAAAGGACAAGGTTGGACATCAACTGATTATTTCCTTCTATGGGTCCATGATAGAAAGTGTTCTCTCATACTGCATTACGGTTTGCTATGCTGGTTTGAGAGCCATGGACAGAGAGTCCCTACAGAGAGTGGTGAAGACAGCACACGATATCGTGGGTTGTCCCCTAAGTCCGCTAGATGTTATTGCGGGAGACCCGTTGCCTCAGAAGAGCGAGGAACATTCTCAGGGATGACTCACACCCTGGCCAGCACCTTTTTAATCTCCTGCCCTCGGGCAGGCTGTATAGAAGCATGATAATCCGCACCAACAGGTTAAAGAACAGTTTCTACCCATGGGCCGTGAGGCTGCTGAATTGAAGATAGCAACATTGCAGCTGACGTTCGGGGTTGGTGGTCTTACGACAGCACACAAGACTGAGAGATTGGGGGAGGGGGGCTCATTTAATCTCACTGTAAATAAGTGGTACAGTGAGAATAAAGTATTTCTATTGCTATTGGTTCTCACTGACTCACTCATTTGGTCTGATTATTACGAAGAGGAATGACATTTTTGTTCAGCTCATAATCAGAAAATAGAAGATTCTTCCTTAGTGTGTGTGTCTTTTTTTAAAAAAGATATCTTAAATGTTTAAGATAACCTTTGTGGGGAAAACAGGCTTTTTTATTAGGAATCATAGGTGCATAAATACCAAAGGAGCAGAAAAGACTATTTATGTACGCAACGACGGCTACGCAGATGCTTTTTGCCCAGAGATGGAAGGAAGATAAAGTCCCAATCAGAGAAGAAAGAATAAAAAAGGACTATGCCAAAATGGCAAAAATGACTGGGAAGGTCAGAAACCAAGAAGATAGAAACTTTAATAAGGAATGGGGAAAATTTATAGAATATTTAGGAGAACACTGTAAACAATTAAAAACTTTAGCAGGATTTTAATAACACTTGTAATGTAACAAAAACTAGGGTAAAAAAGGAAGTTAAAGAAAAGATAGATTACATTATGTGATGCAGTTGAAAATGATAAACAATGGAAACCATGGAGGGGCGTAGGGAACTCCAAGGATTCAGGGAATCCTATATAATATGTATGATGTTGATTTATATTTGAATGCAAATGTTATTTGTAAAACTGAATAAAAATATATATTAAAAATGCAATAAATAAATGAATATTAGAAGAAATTTTAAAAAGGAACCGTAATTGCTTACCCATTATCTCAGCTGCCTTATACAAGTCAGACCATTGGTCCATCTAGCTCAGTACTGTCTACATGGACTGGCAGTGGCTTTCCAGGGATTCAGGCAGGAAATCTTTCCCAGCCCTACCTGGAGACAACAGGGATTGAACTTGGGACCTTTGGCATGCAAACCAGATGCCCTACCTCTGAGCTACAGCCCTTCCACAGTGAGCTATGGGTGCCTAAAAACTATGGCATCCAAACACTTAGGAACATAGGAAGCTGCCCTATGCTGAGTCTGACCATTGGTCCATCTAGCCTCAGCATTGCCTACACTGACTGGCAGCAGCTCTCCAGGGTCTCAGGCTGGGTTCTCTCCTGGATTGAGCCTGGGATCTGATGCATGCAAAGGAGATGCTCTACTGTTTGACTATGGCTGTTCCCCTAACATAGGAGGCTGCCTTATACCAAGTCAGGCCTGTGCTCCATCCAGTTCAGTGCTGTCTGCACTGGCTGGCAGCAGCTCTCTAGGGTTTGAAGCAGGTAATAATTCCCAGCCCTACCTGGAAATACTGGTGATTGAAACTGGGACCTTATGCATGCAAAGCAGATGTATCTTACTTTCGAATTTGTCTCCTTTACAGATCTTCTTTAATGAGATTTTAACGTCCATGATGATGATGGTGGTGGTGGTGGTGGTGGTGGTGATGATGGCTTGCTGGATCAGGCCAATGGCCCATCCTATCCAGCATCTTATCAGCGCTTGTCAAATTCAGCCTAAGGAATAAGAAGCAGCAGAAGCAGCCCTGGCCTGGCCTCACTGAACCCCCTTGAAGCTTACGAAGAGTACACTCTTATGTGGACTCAGTGCAGTCAGGAGCCTGGGCTGTTCACAGCTGTGTTCAGCAGGATCCCTCTCCATTTAGGTCCCCAATATTCTGTAAATTAGGTTACAGCCCAGAATAGCCTGGCCTGGCCTGAACCACACAAGAGTCAAAGTGCCCTGTGTAACCTCTAGAGAGGACAATCGAGCATAGGAGCGTGCAGTTAGTAGCCCTTTCAGCCCAGTTCTCTCTCTGTTTATTTTTAACTGCTGAAAAATGGCTGGAAGAAAATAAACACCCAGAGTGTTCATTGGAACAGATGTGGTAATTCACTGACAACCATCTCAAGCTCACTCTCCACCCTACCAGCTTAGTGGCTGTTCTATACACAGAAAAGAGAGGAGAGGAGTTCTGTTCTATTCCAGGTATGCAAGCTGGGTTTGAAACAAGCAGCTGCTTTGTGGAGGGCTCAACAGATTTTTTTAAAAGCCAGACATGCCCTTTTCCAGAATACTCCATTCGTCCCTAATAGCCATGATCGCTGTGCACTGTTATCCATTGCCAGAGGCAGTAATGCAGTGCCAGATATTGTAAGAAGGGGATAAGTTTAAATGTAAAATAATTACTAAGATTTTTAGATCCAAATGGCATTTTGAAATATTGGGAATGTGTGGCTAAAAAGCATCAAGAAAAATATTTATAGACAAGTTTATTAGAAGAAGAAATGGGTTAAGAAGTAGAGAGTGCTATTATAGATATAAATAGAAACGTGGCGGGGAGGGAGGAAGTCGACAGAATAAGAAATATATTTGATATTTTGTTAAAGAAATGTTTTTTCCTTGTATCTTTTGTATTTTTATTTTTGTTGTTATCTTGTTTATGTATTTTTGTGGGGTTTTTTGTAAAACTAATAAAAAATATCTTTAAAAAAAGTAATGCAGTGCCAGATTTAGGGCAGCGCCGGCACTTCCCCCGCCCAGGGTGCTGAGCTGAGGAGACACAAAATAATAAAACCTACCTATATTTATAAAGGTACCTATTGAGAAGATCCACAACCCAGGTGGACCCAGGTGGCGCTGTTGTTAAACCACTGAGCCTAGGGCTTGCTGATCAGAAGGTCGGCGGTTCGAATCCCTGTGACGGGGTGAGCTCCCATTGCTTGGTCCCAGCTCCTGCCAACCTAGCAGTTCGAAAGCACGTCAAAGTGCAAGTAGATAAATAGGAACCGCTACAGCGGGAAGGTAAACGGCGTTTCCATGTGCTGCTCTGGTTCTCCAGAAGCAGCTTTGTCATGCTGGCCACATGACCTGGAAGCTATACGCCGGCTCCCTCGGCCAATAATGCGAGATGAGCGCGCAACCCCAGAGTCGGTCACGACTGGACCTAATGGTCAGGTGTCCCTTTACCTTTACCTTTACCTTACCTATATTTATAAGGGTACCTATTGAGAAGATCCACAAGAAAGCCATTGTACCAAAATTATTATTATTTATTTATACCCCGCCCATCTGGCTGGGTTTCCCCCACCAATCTGGGTGGCTTCCAGCAAATACCAAAATACATTAAAATATCACAGATTCAAAACTTCCCTAAACAGGGCTGCCTTTAGGTGTTTTCTAAAAGTCAGGTAGTTGTTTATCCCCTTGACCTCCGATGGGAGGGCGTTCCACAGGGCGGGCGCCACTACCGAGAAGGCCCTCTGCATGGTTCCCTGTAGCTTTGCTTCTCACAGGGAGGGAACCGCCAGAAGGCCCTCGGCGCTGGATCTCAGTGTCCGGGCTACACGATGGGGTTGGAGACGCTCCTTCAGGTATACAGGACTGAGGTCATTTAGGGCTTTAAGAATTGTTGTGAAAATGAGAATTTTTTAAAGGGGGGTGGGCACCAAATTTTGTTCTCATTCAGGGCGCCATATTACCAAAGTCCACCGCCCGTGCAATAATATTTCTGAATACCAGTTGCTGGAAGCCACAGGAGGGGAGAGGGCTCTTGTGCTCAGATCCTGCTTGCGGGTTTCCTACAAGCATCAGTGCTGGAATGCTGGAGAGCCACTGCCAGTCGGTTTAGAGTCCAGGCATGGCCAAACTTGGCCCTCCAGCTGGTTGGGGACTACAATTCCCATCATCCCTGACCACTGGTCCTAGGGATGATGGGAGTTGTAGTACCAAAATATCTGGATGGCCGAGTTTGACCATGCCTGGTTTAGACAATAGCGAGCAGCGGCTCTCCAGGATTTCAGGGGATTGAATCTGCAACCTTCTGCTTGTGGGGCAGATGCTCCCACACTGAGCTCTGGCCCTTCCCCATGGACCAGAAGTCAAAAGCCTGCAAGGGACTCCCTACATGACTAACTTTATCACCAGGAAGGGGGCTTCTAGCAGGGCTGCATGCCACTTCTCTGTGGTGACATGAAGCAGGACCATTCATGTAGCAGCACAAGTGTTACTGTATGCCATCCCAGCAGATACCACAAAAAACCTTCGGGATTTTGGTGCCTGTTGAATGTATTATTATTTTTTATCCCAGCAGGCCTTCCCATCATTTTTCTTCCACCTGACTTGGTCACTGTTCATTTTGGAACAGTAGAAAGTTAGTGAGAGTTTTAATACAAAGCTATTAAGATGTTTTCTAAACCAATCACTTAATATAGAGCTGCCTCATCATGCAGAAACTCAGTCCAGGGTAACTAACCTGTGGCCCTCCAGAGGCGGCTGGACTCCCAGCTCCTTCAGCCCGGCCAGCATGGCCAATGGTAGGAAATTATGGGAGCTGTAGTCCAGCAACAACAACAACAATAATTTATTTATACCCCGCCCATCTGGCTGGGTTTCCCCAGCCACTCTGGGCGGCTTCCAACCGAATATTAAAAACAATACAGCATCAAACATTAAAAACTTCCCTAAACAGGGCCGCCTTCAGTTGTCTTTTAAAAGTAAAATAGTTGCTTATTGCCTTGACATCTGCTGGCCGGGGCTGAGAGCATCAATACTGGGAGCGCCACAATTTAGTCACCGTGATCTAAATCTTTCAATGTCCACACACACACCAAACAAAACACCTAGCTAATATCCTCTCCGCCTCTCTCTTTCCTCATCTCTCTCCTTTTCTCTCCCTCCCTCCCTCTGCTAAAAAGAGACTACATCCCAACATCAGATGACATCCTGTGGCAGATTTGGGCAGTGCGCTTGTTAGAAGTGGAACAGCTTTTCTGAAATCCACTGACGGAGGTTTCCACAACAAAACAGCAAGGTCCCTTCCTGTATCACACCCCCCTATTGACATTTAAAGGAACAAAGTTTAGGAAGCTGCCAGAAAATGACTTTGAACCAAGGACAGGCATCATTTTTGGTGCTTACTGAAGACCCTTTCTCTTCCAACAAGACTTTTAAGTGGGCATCTTTCTTAGTCTGCATCTATACTAGAATTGTTTTTAGATTTTTTAAAAATTGTTTTGTTTTGTGTGTTTGCTGCCCTGGGCTCCTTCAAGAGGAAAGGTGGGACACTATTTTTGAAGACGACGAAGCTATCTGAAGGATCAAGATGTCAGTATGAGATACACCCACGTCACCAGAGTTTTCCTATGGTTTTTATGCATTTATTATATTTTTGTTAAGCTTATCTGATGTTATAAATATATTCACATTTGGTCAGTTTGCTTGCCCACCCTTCAATATTGCCCTGGCCCCTGCCTTAGGCACACACTGGGGGTAAACCTTTATTTAAATAAACATTCCTAACTTGACCCTTTAAAATATTTCAGACTTTATTGCCCAATCAAAGGACTGAGGTCACTGAAGATTTATTCCCATCTTATGGTTTATTTATACATACATAGCATACCTGGAGGTTTCACAGTTTAAACCCATTCCAACAAATACGGCTGCCCCATTATGTTTCAGAGACAGCACACGCTGCTACCTTCAGAGCTCCCAATAAATCCTGCAGTTCTGACCTTGTTCTCAAACTGTCTCAGGTGGTAACTACCAACTGCCTCCTTTGTTCATATCTTCTATAGACCAAATTCGCACATTCCTTAGGATGGAGAGCAAAGGGGCATCCCATTCAGACATTTCCTGGCCATAGATGCAGTCCATCAATAATCATAACAGAAGGCTAACCATGTGACCAGTTTAGCAGTCTTCTTAAACACACAAGAATCACTGGATGAGATCTACCCCCAAACCCATAACAATATTGTGTTGGCCTTGTTTTTGTTTTGTTTTTAAGCTATGGTAAGATTCCCAACAATCATTTTTTTTAAAAAATAATTTTTTATTGATTTTACAATTCAACACAATAAAACAGCATTAAAACACACACACAACATTAAAGGAAAAATACAAACAAAAAGAAAAAAGAAGAATATATAAAACAACTTCTCACACTTTTCATCACATTTTAAAAGGGGGACTTCCTCGGGCTCCCCCCATCCTCGGTTCATTTCTGCTCGTATTTAGCAATTTCTATATCTCAATTTTAAATCATGTTGTTGTTGTTTAGTCGTTTAGTCGTGTCCGACTCTTCGTGACCCCATGGACCAGAGCACGCCAGGCACTCCTGTCTTCCACTGCCTCCCGCAGTTAAATCATATTAAAATCATATTAAATCATATCCAGTCATATTAAATCATATCCAGTCTATATTAAACTTTCCTCAATACATCAAATTATCTAACATAATTCCAAAACCTGCAATTTCTATACACTTCTCAATCTATTCATCTAATCAATTCTACAATATTTTTTAAATACGTTTTAAATTTTTTCCAATCTTCTTCCACCGACTTTTCTCCCTGGTCGCGCAATCTCCCGGTCCCAACAACCTTCATCAGATTTCAGAGCTTCCATCATCTATCAGGTACTGCAGCTTTATATTCTTATTCTTCAATTCCTAGTCCTCTTGAGTTTAAACATTTTTAAAGCATTTCCTACGTTTATAGGATCATTATTTTTTATTGTCATTTCTGCATTGGAAACCCACCATGGCAAAGTAGTGATGTATGTGCACTTGGATGGATTTCTTTAATTCTCACCGATGAATGCCACGGGACTTCTGTGCAGCCTAAACAGATGTTTGCTGTGTTGTTGTTCTCAGAGTTCCACAATCAGCCTCCTTTCTCTCCTTGCTTGTTCCATTCACTCGTTTCGCAGTTTGCTGGCTCCAGTATCTGAGTAACCAGCAATTACAGGAAGCGACGCCTCTGTGACAACTAAATGGAAGTTTAGAGTTTTGTTTTGATTCTTCAAAGAACAAATTGTGCCATTTATTTTATACCATACCGAGCTTCTGCAGGGTCCACAAAATCATCTGGAACATTATTGGCACATGACAGGAAGTGTTGTTTTGAAAAGCTTAGCCACCAGCCTCCGCAATATGAAGGGGGAGGAATGCGTGGCTAGGAATAAATAACAAGGACCTAGGGCTTCAAATACACAGAGCTGTATCCAACTCTCTAGAAGCACAGCCAGACTTCTGTTTCCTCTCCTCACTCACACCCCAAATTTGTTCCAGAGAGTCCCCCAACCCTCCAAAGCTGAATTTGACAGTGCACAGGAGAGGGGCTGGAAGGGACAGGAAAGTCATCGCCAACGTGTGCATAGGTGTCTGCTGCACCACTGAATGCGGCTCACAATTACTGCCTTGAACTTGAGCCCTTTCGGTGTGCCATTTATTTCAGGCCTTTAAAGGTAAAGGTAAAGGATCCCTGGATGGTTAGGTTCAGTCAAAGGCGACTATGGGGTGCAGCACTCATCTCGTTTCAGGCCAAGGGAGCCAGTGTTTGTCCACAGACAGCTTTTCATGTGGCCAACATAACTAAACTGTCACGGAGGACCGTGACAAGTGCCAGAGCGCACGGAAACGCCATTTACCTTTCCACCGCAACTGTACCTATTTATCTACTTGCACTGGTGTGCTTTCGAACAGCTAGGTTGGCAGGAGCTGGGACAGGGCAACTGGAGCTCGCCCTGTCATGTGGATTTGAACCACCAACTTTCTGATCAGCAAGCCCAAGAGGCTCAGTGGTTTAGACCACAGTGCCACCCACTCCCTCCAAGTTTTTACCAGGTATCATCAGAGCAATAGCATTTGACCCTCTTCTAAAAGCAAACAAACAACTTTTTCATGCGCAACACCTAGTGTTATTGGCTTGGATCCTACTAGCCCATCACTGGTTAAAGGGAACTAGAATGAAGTAGAGGCTCCCACTGGAGCAACAGGACAGGATAGCATTTTTCGCCCATCTCCCTATAGTTTCCCTATGCTACCTGTTGTGCTGCTCCTCCAGACTGGGGCCCTGACCCTCCACAGCAGCAAATTCCCATGTTCTTTCTTCCCTTGTTCCCGATGTAGGTCTTCCCTCACCCCTTATTTCCTGGCAGGGAGGAGGATGCAATTTTGGGGTCTGCCTCAGGTGCCAAACAGGTGGTTTTCTCAGGCTTGCGTGTAGCCCCAGCGAGTTCAAGAGAATTTACTTCTCTCCCTAGACATGATTTGCTTTGCGCTCAGGGCCGGATTTAGGTTTGATGAGGCCCTAAGCTACTGAAGGTAATAGGGCCCTTTATATGTCCAGCTGTCCTTTGTCAACAACAAATTGTCGCTATTTTTTTGTGTTGAATATATGCTATATGGTCATTTATGGACCTAATAGGTATCTAAAGCCATTTGCACATGGAGAACATAGGCACCCTACATGTAGAAATGAGCAAACCAGTGATATTTTAGGGAGCAGGGTAGCAGGCGGGGGCCATTACTTACATCATAGGAGCCTACACAACACAAAACACTGTTGCTGTATGTAGGTTTTATTTTATTTCTTTTTTATTTTATATTTTGGAAATGTACACCCATTTTTTTCCTTTACATTTTTTAGGGGCCCCCAAGCTAAGCTATAGATTGTTTAGCTTATACGTAAATCCGGCACACACTGCATATTTTGGGGGCCCCAATTTCACAGATTACTTACCTGTTGCGTAAAAAGGTATCTTTGTTTTGTCTAGCCTTCGTCTACCGCCCCTCTCAGTTCACTGAACCACACACACAGAGACCGAGTTCTAGTATTACCATCTTATTATTACAGCATAACAAAATAATTCGAGGCAAGGAAAGCCTGTCTCTCCACTGCTGCGCCCCTCTCCGCAGTCCCCTACCCAGGTATCCCTCCGGAATGACGCGGCGCTTCTTCCTTTTATGACGTCAGCATCTCCCGGCAACGGGAGAGAATGGTTGCCTTGGCGACGTAAACAATAGAGGAGAACAATGGTAAAGGCAGAACGTCGGGACACCAAATCGTGCTTCTGGTCCAGAAGAAGTGCAGCTGCGCTTGAACGCAGGTGGCCAAAGGGACTTTCCAGACGCCGAGGATTATTGCTTGCAGTTAAATGAAGCGTTTAAATGGGGCAAATCTGAACTTTGTTTTCCTTCCTTGTATTTTTCACTTACGGTGTTTTTTCGCCCCTCCAGTCGCAACTGAGAATTCAGGGTGAGCTATGTGCTTTGTTAAACCTTATATGCATTGGTGAGAGGAGATAGGTCTCTGAGTTGTCTGAAAGCAGGGAAGTCGGCAGGCTAAATGGATGTTTTAGAATTACTGTGACTTTCGTGGAAGCATACCATATCCTCAAAAGAAACTAAATTCTTGAGGGCTTTACTCCATAGCTGCCAAGTTTTCGCTTTTCTCGCGAGGAAGCCTATTCAGCATAAGGGAAAATCCCTGTAAAAAAGGGATAACTTGGCAGCTATGCTCAGCGGTAGCATTACACACACATCCGCAAATATTTAAAGTTGAAGATCCAGCTGCCTGTGGAATAAGTTTCCCTTTACATCTATGGTCATTCATCTGCCTCTTAAATTCCCGTCAGGGGGTTTAAAAATATTTCCAGTGTTTTCTCAGCCCAGTTGCTGTTTTTGCTCTTGACAGCTGATTTATATATTTGTACTTTTAAGGACAATATGCTCATTCAAAGCACCAATATTTTAATGTTTATGTTTTGTGTGTGTAACCTTTCAGAGGGAGGGAGAAATTATAGACCTTGGGGGTTCAGGTTGCTTTTGACATTTCTCAGTTTGGCATTTAGAAGGCAATGGAATCTATTTCATTTCTTAAGATTTTACATTGTAACCTGGGCTCAGCTTTTGGGAACGAGTAGGCTATACTGCATAAACATCTTTAATCTCTTGGCTCTGCAACTGGTTAAATAGAATTAGTTTGCCTTTTTTTAAAAGGAAGTTAGCAGGCTGCAGCTGTATATGGGCTTAACTGGCAAGAAAAGCTGCACCCTATGCACATTTACTTAGCAGTATGGCCTCAGTGACATTTGTGGGGAACGGCTGTAGCTCAATGGTAGATTAAATCCTTTACCTGTAGAAAGTCCCCAGTTCTAACCTCTGCGAATATCCCTCGTCTGAAAACCTAGAGAGCTGCTGCCAGTCACTGTCAACAATGCTGAACTAGGTGGATCAATTTTCTCACTCAGCATAAGGCAGCTTCTATAATCACATGCCCCATTGAACACCAGTAGGTTTATTTGTGTGTAAACAAAGATCACGCAGCTTATCCCATTGAACACAGTGGGACTTCCTTCCCTGTAAACCTGATTTTGATTGAGTGGTGTATGAAATCTGACAATGCTACTGTTTGTTAAGTAGTTATTATCTTAAAGAATTACCTCAAAATATTATAATATGCAAAGCTAGTCTTGAAAATTAAGAATATCCTACAAATTATAGTTGCAGGTAGGTAGCCGTGTTGGTCTGACGTAGTCGAAACAAAACAAAAAATCCTTCCAGTAGCACCTTAGAGACCAACTAAGTTTGTCATAGGTATGAGCTTTCGTGTGCATGCACACTTCTTCAGATACACTGAAACAAAAGTCACCAGCAAGGGGTGAGATGGCTAAAGAAAGCTTTATTATGTATAATGAGATAAGAATCCAATGTCTTTATTCAGACCAGGTCTCTCCATGGTTTTAAGCTTGGTAATGAGTTGCAATTCAGCAACTTCTCTTTCCAGTCTGTTTCTGAAATTTTTCTGTAATAAGACAGCTACTTTGAGATCTTGTATAGAATGTCCTGGGAGATTGAAGTGTTCTCCTACTGGTTATAGGATTGGTTCTATCAAATGTAGTGATTTACTTGTGGTTCAGGTCCTGCAAAGACTTTGTGCACATTTCATCAGGAACTTTGTTCCATTTCTCTGACTTAACTTGAATCGATTCAAGTAGCTTGGAAAGATAAGACCTGTTGCTGTATGAATATGTAAGTTTCACCCCCATAATATTTTATTTCACTTTTGGTACACAAATATCAGTACAATATAAAAGAGTGCATAATGCATCCATGGGCATAGCCGGGGGGGGGGGGCAGCTGCCCCCTTGGATCACAATACAAACAAACAGAAGTTAAGGGCATCTGTAGTATTGAAAGAAGTACGGAGGCTTTTTGCATGTGACTTTTCATTAAGAAGGACTGTTCCTAAATGTTTTGTTGGAAGTGCTTGTGTAAACTAAATATTTGCATATTGTGATAATAATTAATTGTCAGGAAGAATAATTGCCTCACTGAAACAAATTGCAATTTTACATATTTGGGAGGAAAAATCCTATCCTAAAGTTTCCCCATTAAGAAGTTTTCTTTCTCTGCTTCTTTCAGATGGGAAAACTTCTTAATGGGAAAACTTTTCCCTCAGTCGTAAAAATTTTGGGTCCTCCTGTTAATTCAGTTGAGTGGGGCCCTGGACTTTGGCTCTGATGGCAGAAATGTCTATGTGGTGGTCTCTTCAACAAGGCTGGGGGTCACTGCCTAATGAACATGACCACCCATGGCCCCTGCCTAACCTTTGAAATCAAATCTCTGATGCAGCGCACCAGGCCCTTTTAAGATTGCCATTAAGATATCTAAAACGATTATTCGGGCTTTTTGTGATTAATGTTTTTGGGTGCTTCCAGACAGTCACTATTTTCGGGAGGGATTCAATCACATATCTGCAAATTCAGGCTGCACAATTGTTGTTTGGGGGGGTCTTGGGCAACAAGCCCTCTTCCCCAAAAGATCAGACACGTTGAAATAATAGAAGCAATGAGGAAATGCACAGAAATATGAGGGATAATACATGCTTCGAGGCAATGCCATCTAACTTCCCCACAAACTCATCCGAATGAATGCTCCTTAAATAGCCAATGCCATTTAATCTCCCTGCAAACAAATTGGGGTGAATGCTCAATAAGCAGATTGTCTGGAAGTGCTCTTGTGTAAGTTATGTACCTTTAAAGCACATTAAAAAAAACATTTTCTCCCTCAAAAAAATGGGCACTGAAGTTTGTAAAGGGTTGTTGTTGTTCATTTCATTTCTAGACCGCTTTATATTTATAAAGGCTGCTTGGAATTGCAATTCTCTGAGAGGTAAGCTGCAGTGGACAGAATCCTTTGGTGTGGGGAAAATTTGCTTTGAATAAGCTTTAAATGTATAGTGTACACACGGCCTCAGTAGGAGTTTTTACTTGTCCCTCTGAATATTTATATATCAATTTTATTTTCTCTTCCTACAGAGACTGAGCAACATAGGTGCAGTTGGCTCTCCCCCACTTGCCGACCCTGGTGCATCCATTCTGTTTTTCTGCTTATGTTCTAGGAAGTGAAGGCAGCATACGGTTTGGGGAAAGCCAACGTCCAGTGTAAACCTTACCCTGTATTTTATTAAGGCAGAACGTCGCCAACATGTCTGGAGTCTCTTTTGCTCCTTCGGATACATCTCTGAATGCGGAGAGCTCTGAAGCAACTTACAGTAAGTTTCTCTTTCTTCCTCACCACTTTAGTTAATTGGCTTGGCACGGTTGGTTTGCAAACTCATGTCGTAATCTGAGGAGCTTCTGAAGAGTACAGAAATCTCCAGGACGTAGACATTTGTGGGGCATATTTTTTGTATATCTCTGTACATTTTGCCTCATATCTAAGGTTCTATCAAGGCTTACTTTAAAAAATAGAGAAGGAATATAAAGAAAGCTGGAAATCTGGGGCACTAAATAAAGCCCCTGTGGGACGCAGGTGGCGCTGTGGGTTAAACCACAGAGCCTAGGGCTTGCTGATCAGAAGGTCGGCGGTTCGAATCCCTGCGACGGGGTGAGCTCCCATTGCTCGGTCCCTACTCCCGTCAACCTAGCAGTTCGAAAGCACATCAAAGTGCAAGTAGATAAATAGGTACCACTACAGCGGGAAGGTAAACGGCGTTTCCGTGTGCAGCTCTGGTTCGCCAGAAGCGGCTTTGTCATGCTGGCCACATGACCTGGAAGCTGTACACCAGCTCCTTTGGCCAATAACGCGAGATGAGCGCCGCAACCCCAGAGTCGGTCACGACTGGACCTAATGGTCAGGGGTCCCTTTACCTTTACCTTTAAATGAGGTAAAGGTAAACCTTTACCCACAGGAACTTGGTAGGGCACTTCTGATCTGCACAGTCCTCATGGTACAGGTCCTATCACTTGAGCATTAGTTCCAAAATCTGAAGCATTACCCTCACAGCCTCGCTTCCTGAATCCTCAAGTCTTTTTTCCAACTCCTAAGATATCCACCATGACTAAGAGTGGGGTTGATTTTTATTGTTCCAGGAGAAAGGCTGACATCTCAACAAGTTGGGGATGTGTTTACAATTCCCTCAGTTCAGTCAGGTGAATCGAAACCAGGTAAGACAGTCTTGCAGATTTTTATTATTTCTGTTTTATAATTGCATCTTTGTTCCAGTTTCCCTCTTAAGTTGTTCAAGCTGCTGTAGCTCCCCTTCCACCTTTTATCCCAGGGAACTCTGGGAACTGTAGCTCTGGGAGTTGGACATAAGGGTCTACTAAGAACTTCTAGCACCCTTAACAAACTACAGCTCCCAGAGTTCTTTGCAGGAAGCCATGGCCATTTAAAGCAACACCACAGTGCTTTCAATGCATGGTGTGTGTGTCACCTTTGATTACACAACCTGAATCCCATCTGCAAAATGGAGACAAGTCCGGAAGCAGCCTGGAGAGAAAGAGAGAGTGAAAGCGGAGATACCCTAATTCAGGCATGCCTAACCTCAAGTAGGCTGCGATCTACTATTCAGCATTAAAAACTGGCAGTGATCTACCACACCCTCCCATTGTCATTAAGGGAGAGGGGTAAGGTGTTGGTGGCCAGGAAAAACCCCTTTCTTTCATTTGCACAGATTCACGGTCGATTCCGTCACTGCCTTCTATGTATTGCCCAAATGCAGGCGACACCTGATTAAGCCACAAGTCGCTCTGTATGGAGGAGGAAGGAAAGGCGCTCGCCTTTTATGCCGCCTCATCCCGAAGGCAGAACATCGGCACCCGGCACCCCAATTTCCTTTGCTCTTGAGGGGGAATGCTGCACCTCTCCCCGCCACACGAGTGCGGCCCTGCAGCATCCAGCGAGGGCCGCCCAGCCGAGGGCGGCCTCCTTATCAGAATGAAGTGAGAGAGGCACGTGCTCCAGAGCTCATGGGAACCGCAAGCGACGGCAAAGTCTGGCCTGGGAGGGCGGAGTGCTGACTGACTCCAGCTACAAAAGCAGAGGCTGTTGAACATTGATATTATTGTTGTATCTTTGGTCTTAGATCTTATGATTTATGTGGAAATTGTTTCCCTTTGGCTGTGTACTTTTTGATACATTTTATTTATTGTTTAGGACTTTTCTTAGGTTTGTAATTTTGTAAATCTTGTCATGTTGTAAGCCGCCTTGAGCATGGAAAGGTGGCATACAAATAAAATGATGATGATGATGGTAATGATGATGGTGATGAAGTCTCTCCCTCCTACAGCTGCCTCGCAAACCCCATTCAGCCCACCGGCTCATGGGACCACAGAAGCAAAGGTGCAGCTCGTTCCCTCCCACAGCCGAGCCCTGGCTGCGAGGAAGGAGCAAAGGCTGGCCACATCGCGATCCATGGAAATCCATTTAAGGATCGATCTGTTGATCCCGATCGACACCTTGGACATGTCTGCCCTAATGTATCTCCATCGGCATGTCTGATGTGGTCCTGAATTGCACTGGACTTGAGGGTGGTCAAGATCAATCTCATTCTGGCCTGCAAAGAAAGCTTAGGCAGCAACTTTGCAGCAAATATAAAGCAAAACAAGAACAATACTCAGTTGCCCTAACAGGGATGATGGGAATTGTAGTCCCAAAACAGCTGGAGGGCCAAGTTTGGCCATGCCTGCAAAGAGCCATTAATAATTTTGGGGGGTTTTTTTGTTTGTTTGTTTTTTAAAAAGATTTAATCTCCCCATCAGATGGGGAGAAACAATACTTGTGATGGGGGAAAATACTTTGCTTTTATATGCTACATGCATATAAAATACAAATATTAGAATGCTGTATGTGAGAGAAGGGGGAGGGAAGTCTCTTCTCAGGTGGTTCTTACTACCTGATATTCGTATATATTTTTAAGTTGCCATTTAAAACAAAACCTGCTGCTTTGTTAATTGGGGCTGTATGCAGTTCTACTCCATCAAATGTTTCTGTGTTTAAATGGGTTTAATCCAAGCAATCGATCAGCTGCTAAACATTGCAGCATTGCAATTAAATACAGAATCTTTCAGGTGCTGGGGTGCCATCCATCTGTGGTGGCTGTTCCACACAAGCAGTTCACCAATTAGCATCATGCAAACTTCCCCCCCTGAAGGGTATCTGTTCCCCCATCTCTTCCCATCCCCCCCTAATAACTTCCTGTTTCTTGCAGCCTCTAGTGGTGCCACAGACTTTCAGTTAGACAAGAACCCGTTTAAGATCCCTTCAGATATTGATATCTTCTTGCTGCGAGACAGGCAGAAGGAAAAGGCAAAAGCGGTATGTACGAATCACAAGAGGTTCCTGAAGGAAATCTTTCTTAACCACAAGCAGTGTAGCATTATTGTTATTGTTCATTAAATTTCTGTCTCCCCCAGGGCAGTAAGGAGCAAAGCAATACATTTTAAATAAATTAAATTAAATTAACACAATTATAGATCATAGGTCAGGAAGCAAGTTGCGGGAACAATGCGTTCACATGCTACAATTTTGCATATATCCAGGGAAATCTCTAAAATGAGGCTCTGAGCTCCTTGGAAAGTGAGCTGGAAACAAATGCTATAAATGCTCATAAAAATACAGAAAAGAGCAACCCAACTGATCAAATTCTTTTCTTTCTTTAGGGCAGATAAAATAAAGTACCACTCTGTGCAGTACAAAATTAGATTCCAGAATATGCTGCCCTAAAATGTAGCGATAGCCACACATTTAAAATACTTTTAAAAAGGGCATTAGCTGAATTAATCGAGGATAAATCTCTCATCAATTAGCCATAAGAGCCAAGTAGAACCTCCATGTTCAAAAGCAGTATACCTCAGAATACCCAATATGTTGGGAAGAAACTATGGGAGAGGGCTGTTTCCGAATCTGGAAGTCAACAGCACTGAGGTAGCTGGTCTTGGGGCTAGAGCTCAGCGCTGAGTTCTGAGATCATCCTTGGGCTTGCTGGATGACTTTAGGAGATGAACTGTGGCTCAGTGTCTTGGATGCAAAAGATCTCAAGGTTCAGTCCCCAGAATCTCCAGGTAGGACTAGAAACAGGTCCGGCTCTAGGCCCGCCCCCGGTGGTGCAGGGCGCCAGGCCCCCAGTGGCACCGCTGCACCTGCTGAGAGGCGTGGCTGAGGCTGCCCCAGGTGCGCCTCCGCTGTTCAGCGGCTTCAGGCCGCTCTCTGGAGGCGCGCGGGCCTTGGGCCACCTCCGCCGCGCGCAGGGGCGTCACAACAGGGGGCGGGCAGCGCCCCCTGGCCCAGGGCCTGCCCTACGGCAGACTGGGTGGTGCAGTGCAGCTGTGCCTGGGGCAGCCGCCCGCCCGCCCGCCCCCCGTGCTGGGAAACTGGGCGCCGGGGCGCCGGAGGGATCCTTCACACCATGGCGCCAGGGCGCTGGGCATGCTTAAGACGGCCCTGACTAGAAAAGACCCTGGCGAGCAGCTGCCATTCAGTGCTGACAATATTCTGGCTCGTTAAAAGACAGCTTCCTACGTGCCTATGACTTTGCAAGTAGAATTATCTCGGTGTCAAGGCACGTGAGAATCCATATGAGCCATCACCTCTGAGACATCTTTCGCCCTTTACATTGTCACAATCGGCTCAGGCGTGAGCCCACAACCAATTTATGCTGTCTGGACATTCCTTTCCCCCCATAAATAGTTTTTAATTTACCGGTAATTTTAGAAGTATAAAATTATAACAATATCAAATACATACTCAGATTTACATACACCATGCTTTGATGGTGTTTCCTGCTTGGCAGGGGGTTGGACTGGATGGCCCTTGTGGTCTCTTCCAACTCTATGATTCTATGATTTAGAGATTTCTATGAATCTCCAGACTTCCCACCATCCCCTCCATGGGTCCTATTGTCATCATTTACAATTGCATATTATTTCATCATCCATATTTTAAGTCTATCCACATTATCCAAAGTCTTTGCTACATTACAAGTGGTGTTAAAATCCTGCTAATGTTTTCATTTGTTTACAGTGGTCTCTTAGATAAATTATAAATCTTTCCCATTCTTTCTTGAAGCTTTTGTCTTCTTGGTTCCTGAACTTTCCAGTCAGTTTTGCCATTTTGTCATACTCCAACAGTTTAATTTGCCATTCTTCTCTGGTAGGGACTCTATCTTCTTTCCATCTCTGGGCTAACAACATCCGTTAGGGCACTCATTCCACACATAAAGAGTCTTTTCTGCTCCTTTGGGATCTTGGTACCTACAATTCCTAATAAAATTTGCTGCCTGGACATTCCTAACCAAAATAGGCATTAGCTGCTAGAGGATGGGCAGTCAGATCTGATTTCTGCAGAGGGTCCATTCATACCTGTCCCCCTAGTTGGTCAGCATTGGCCGCCACCACCCATTTGATATACAGTGGTACCTCGGTTTAAGTACTTAATTGGTTCCGGAAGTCCATACTTAACCTGAAGCGTACTTAACCTGAAGCGAACTTTCCCATTGAAAGTAATGGAAAGTGGATTAATCCGTTCCAGACGGTGAAATAACACCCCCTCAAACAGCAATTTAACACAAATTTTACTGTCTAACGAGACCATTGATCCATAAAATGAAGGCAATAATAAATGTACTGTACTATAAAATAAATAGGACAGTATTGTAGATGAAAAAATTAACATTTACCTCGGGTTAAGTACTTAATTGGTTCTGGGGTGCCATTCATACCCCAAAAAGTACGTAACCCGAGCACCGATAGCGCATATGCGCAAAGCATCGATAGAGCGCTTCTGCGCATGCACGAAGCACGCAGATAGCTTCTGCACATGTGCGCGCAGCGGAACCCAGAAGTAAACACTTCTGGGTCTACGGAGTTCTCAACCTGAAAGTACTCAACCTGAAGCGTACTTAACCCGAGGTATGACTGCATATATATTCGAAGCAATCTTGGAGGTAACTGAAAACTGGATGGAGATATAAGCCTACCCCCTTTTTTACCCTTAGGAGCGAGAGCGAAGGAAGACTTTGAAGGTTCACGAGAAGATGACCTGCTCCACGCTGCAAAGCGCCAAACAATCTGGGTTCAAGAAAGAAATCCAAATGGAAGAGGAAATGGAAGACCGAGAGTTGGCTGCGGAAGCAGAGCGCCTCAAAGCTCTCCGAGAAAGCATCTCTTGGAAGATAGCAGTCACTAAAGGTAGGGATCTTTACAGAAAGTGTCCAGATCAGGACACAACCAAGAGACTGACGGCAGTTTGAGTGACAGAACACACACTGCTTCAGCCTCTAGGCTCAGTTGCTGACACATCTCCAGTAACAAAAGACCTCAGGCAAAAACAACCCATGATGTGCAATTGCGTACATGTTTCTCCAGTATGTTTCATTTTTCAAACTGAAAGCAGCCATAGGATGTTGCAGTCTTTCGTAAAGGGTTTGGGTGTGCATAAACACATGTGCTTGACCCTTTCCCTTCCAGCTTTTTTCCCATTCAGAATTGTGGGCACCTGCATCTCTGCTTCCACAGACAGAAAAGCAACAGTGGGTTGGGGGGCAGACACTCTATGGGGGAAATATCCATGAAGCTCAGGGGTGAGGAACCTTTGTTTTAATTCTGAGAGCCACATTCCTTTCTGGGCAACCTGGGGGGGCGCATGAGGGTGGGCAGGGCTAGATGTCAAAGCAGGCAGAATGCTGAATGTATGTTTAATCCAGGCACCCCCAAACTGCGGCCCTCCAGATGTTTTGGCCTACAACTCCCATGATCCCTAGCTAACAGGACCAGTGGTCAGGCATGATGGGAATTGTAGTCCAAAACATCTGGAGGGCCGGAGGTTGGGGGTGCCTGCTTTTATCTTTACGCAGCAAGCTGATTTAAACGGATACTTACCCACAGCCCTCTCTATCCTCTATCCAGAAAAGAAAGAAGCAGGTTCAGAGTTCAAGGGCATATTTCCAACGAGGCAAAAATGCTCACGGAGGTTGTGAAACTGCGCCAGTGAGGGGTGTAGCCTTGGGAAAGTCTCAAAGGTCAAATCTAGAGGCCAGGGCCTGAGTTCCTCCACCCCGATGTAGCTGTTTATAGACTCTTAGTTGCAAGTACATCTCAGCTTCTTGGGGAATTGATACTGATTCTTGAAACTCTCTGAACACAGCTTTTTGCACATGGCCTGCCTTCACTTTGCTTCGCAGCTGCTTGTTCTATCTCTAGTTTGCACAACGGTCTCTCTCCCTCCTCCCTTTCTTTCTTTTTCTAGACCAGGTCGTCGAAAGAGAGAACATGCACGACTACATCAATCAGAAACGGCAGATGTTCTTGCTGCAGGTATATGGCTTCAGCTTGGGTGGAATTTGATTCCGAGCCAGTAGAGGGCAACAGTCAAAGCAGTGGGCTTGGCTTGGGCCAGCTGGCTTCAGTCAGGGTGCTCAGTGAGTGGACCTGGACAGGCCATTGTTTCCAACTTTAGAATGTTGTGAAGGTATAATGGAGGGAGACTACATACATCTTTGGAGGAGGAAGGGCAGGTTACAGTTTTTTGTTTTTTTATAAATCATTTCTATTAGTTTTCCAATAAGAACATCCAATTAACAAATCCATCAAATCATAATCCAATTTAAAAAACAAACAGCCAAATTACAATCCAAATGATTAATTATTTATTAATTTTTTGGGCATCCCACAGTCTGGACCTCTGAAGTATATCTCCAGTATTTTCATGTCTGCCTTCTTCTTGGTGTTCTCATATTTTCTTCATTCCAACCTTAACGCTTTAAAGTTCCCCGTCCCTGGCTGTGCAATTCTCAATCATATTAGAGATCATATATCCATTCATCCATTAGGTACAGTTTTATTTGTGTATATATATATATTTTCAACTGCCGGTTTGCCAGCGCAGCTTTTCCTGACTTCATTTCAATCTTCCAGTCTGGGCTGTTGTCCAAGCCTGTCATTTGAAGTTTAATGACGCAGTAACTCCCAAGTTGTTAAATTGTTACTGTTCCCAATAAGTTCCCAATGTTAAGTTGTTAAGCATACTGATTGCAATATTGCAATGTAAATGAACTGTATTCCACAGATGTAAATCATTTGGCGATTGATCAGCTTTCCCGGAGACCACACAATCCCCCCCTCTGGGCCCTAGAAGGGGGGTTGCTAGACATCCACTTAGACTTCTCTCTCGCTCATAATGAAGAAATTCTGCAAACAGATGCACTGTATGTTGTCCCAAATTGCTATCTCAGGTCATTATAAAGTCAGCTAGCAAATATTTCCCACTTCCCTCGAAAAAGGGAGGAATTCTCATTTTTCCGTGCTGCGTCATACTAACAAGCGCCATCTTGTTTCTTCTTTCATCTTTATTAAGTCCAAGTAAAGCTGTGCAGCCGAACACTTAATTATAAATAGGAGTCCATCTGTATTCCATTTTTTAAAAAAAAGGTTTCTTAATGAGGCTTGGCATAGAAAAACAATTATAGGTATAGAAAAGAAGAAGAAGAAATGTACCAATCACCTCCGTAAATCCAAGCACAATGATGAGAATCTCTTTGAAGTCCAGGCTTAAACACCAGGGACTGTGCAATTCTGCAGATATTTTCTCTAGTCTTCTTCGGTCCAGACTATGTCTGTTTATTGTCCAGTGGAGCCTGTGGGTAATTATTTTATGAAACAGGTATCTCCGGCTTGTGAGAGTGACTTTGGAGTGCCAGCTGTGCCGTGCTCAAGGACCCAGCATCCTTGCTGCTTGCACCCTGATGCAAGCTGACAAATCTGGGACGATCTGTGGGTCTACGAGACAGTCCTTCCCCACCCTGGGGAGTCTGCCAGGGCTAATTACCCCCATATCAACTCTGAATTACTGGCATGGCTGAAGTCCGATCGTGTGGGAGTCAACTATTTCTCACCACCGGAAACCAGAAGCCCGGGCAGGTTACAGTTGTGATCATACGTGTTTGTGCTAGCTTTCTTCCAGCAGGGAGACTTTCATGTGAGAATAGAGTCTGATATAGTGGCCACTGCTGGCATCTTACAGTGGTACGATCCTGAAAGGACTGTACCGTGTGCTTATTTAATTAGCTAGGGTTGCTATACGTCCAGAATTTCCCGGACATATCCGGAATACTGCAGTTGGAAGTAGTGTCCAGATGGAAATCGCTAAAAAAAATGTCTGGGAAAATCCAGACATATGGCAACCCATGTCGGCAATGTTGGTTTGGGCGATTTCCCTTAAAAATAGCTTTAAAACCACCTCCTCCTCCTCCTCGTGAATTTGCCAGAAAAGCTCAACAAGTTTTCTGTCCGGATTTTCACTGTTTGAAATATGGAAACCCTAAATTAGCCCGTGCCTTGATCAGGACCAGGTAATTGGAAGCTGCTCTTTAAATATCCCACATAACAACACACTGGAGCACTGTGGGAAATAGCAGTGCTGATCCCTGATATGCCAGGGGAATTGTGGGAAACAAGAATGAAGACCCCTATCATGTCAGGAGCATTGGCAGCTCCCAAGCACCTGGAGCTGATCAGAGCTCCAGCAGGAAGTATTTAAGAGGGACTTAAGGCAGGCATCAATTGCATACCTGCCAAGTTGCTGTCGGAGAAATAAGGGACCGGGCGGAAGTAGCAGACCGGAAGTAGCGCTGCCGCCATTTTGGAACTGGGTGGAGCATGCTCAGAAGTGACTTTTGATGCTTCTTTGCCCAGTTCTAAAATGGCCGCCACGCCAGAAGTCGCACTGCAGCCATTTTGGAACTGGGCAGAGCAGCATCAAAAGTCGCTTCTGAGCATGCTCCGCCCAGTTCCAAAATGGCCGCCACGCCAGAATAAACCGGGGGAAAACAAAAAAATCTGTTTTTTTCAGCTAGGAACAGCTGGAAAAACGGGGATTTCCCGGGGAATACGGGAGACTTGGCAGCTATGATCAATTGTGGTTGCTGCTGGTCTCCTGAGGCCCTGGTGCCTGACTGAGGATGGTGCGCCTGTTCCTGTCTTTCCTTCTCTTTCTTCCTGTCTTTATTTTGCATGAATATGCTGCCTTTATCTTCCAAGCATCTCAAGGTGGTGTATATGGTTCTCCCTCCTTCCCATTTCATCCTCACAACAACCCTGTGAGGTAGGTTAGGCTAAGAGATGGGGACTGACCAAATTCACCCAGTGAGCTTCATGCCTAAGTGGTGTTTTGAACCCTATCCTACGCCATTATCTGCTGTTCCCCATGACCTCTCCTTCGCAGGCCACAGACAGAATTGATCCAGCTCTAGGAAGCAATGATTTTACCTTGAAGAAAATGTATTTGATTGGGACTCGGAAGACTTGGGGTATGGACTTTGGGCTCCCTACATGACTTTTTTTGGGGGGGGAATAATGCCATCTTTTTGCATTGCTTTTCTTTTCATACGTGACTTTAAAGGGTTGCTGAGCTGAGTCAAGAATTGTAACAAACAGAATTCAGCAACTCTCCAGTGTGGGCCAGTAATTTCTCTCTTCTGTTTGGCCTAAATTCCAGTATGCTGTAACGGTAAAGAAAGATGAGATCCAGAAGCTGGAAAACTTGGCCATTGAAGAAGAAGCAAAGCTGGAAAGAGCCGAGGAAGACCTTGAGAAGGATGCCGCCATGTTTGATGAGTTCCTGAAGGAGAATGATAGGAATTCTGCACAAGCCTTGAAAATGTAATGCTGGAATTTGAACTCTATACTGTCACATTAGATTTACACACACACACACACACACACACACACACACACACACACACACACACACATATGTCCCCATATCCAATATATCCCCAGTGTTTCGCTCCCCAGAATAATATGAGAGAATGGTGGGGATCAAATTGAGATTTAGAAATTGAGGAAGACGCATGAAATGGATTGTGGATCAAAGCCCTGTATAAATCTATTCTGGCATTGACAAGAGAAAGAGCCCTCAAAATCCCACATGGCTGGTATTTAACACCTAGATGTCGAGCTTGTATAAAACTCAACAACTCTCCTATGTGTTGGAGAGGGTGTCCCACTATTGGGACATACAGAAATATGTGGTGGGAGTGTTCAAAAATAGAAAAATTCTGGGGGAATGTCTTTGCAGAGATAGCTTTGATTACAAGGAAAATAGTTCCTACGTCTCCAGGGCTGGCTTTGCTTACTTTTGTACAGTCAGAACTCACCAAGAATTAGAAATAAATATATTATAACCCATTTACTGACTACGGGAAGAACGACCATAGCCAGAACATGGAAGGCAGCCCTGTTTAGGGAGGCTTTTAATGTTTAATAGATTATTTTATTTCATTTTCTGTTGGAAGCCACCCAGAGTGGCTGGGGAGACCCAGCCAGATGGGCGGGGTATAAATAATAAATTATTATTATTACTATTATTACCATTATTATTATTATTATTATTATTATTATTATTATTATTATGGAAAACATTGCAATGTTGACCATGGATAAGTGGTATGAAGCAGTCTGGCAGACAGATTTTTTGGAAAAGCTAACATGGTAACAGGTAGCAATATGCCAAAAGAAAAACGATAACTTCTACGCAGTATGGGGTAATTTTATTGAACACACAGGTAGTGACGCAAAAGGGGGAGTAGTGTTTGGGATGGGTAATATAGTTTGGAATACTTGAAGTATACAGTTTAACTTTTCAAATCGTTGCAGATATAATGTATTCCTTCCTTTCAATGAGATTGGAGCACATGGTGTGTTGTTTTATGGTTTTTAAGATTACGAGGATGTTTGAAACATGTTGTTGTTTAGTCATGTCCGACTCTTCGTGACCCCATGGACCATAGCACGCCAGGCACTCCTGTCTTCCACTGCCTCCCGCAGTTTGGTCAGACTCATGTTCGTAGCTTCGAGAACACTGTCCAACCATCTCGTCCTCTGTCGTCCCCTTCTCCTAGTGCCCTCCATCTTTCCCAACATCAAGGTCTTTTCCAGGGAGTCTTCTCTTCTCATGAGGTGGCCAAAGTATTGGAGCCTCAGCTTCAGGATCTGTCCTTCCAGTGAGCACTCAGGGCTGATTTCCTTCAGAATGGATAGGTTTGATCTTCTTGCAGTCCATGGGACTCTCAAGAGTCTCCTCCAGCACCAAAATTCAAAAGCATCAATTCTTCAGCGATCAGCTTTCTTTATGGTCCAGCTCTCACTTCCATACATCACTATTCAAACAGCATATGTTTCAAACATATGCTGTGGCAAATAAACTATTTTTAAATGAAAAAAAAAAAACCAGTGTCTAAACTCCGCATCAAGACCTAAGATGCCAAAAGGTGTATATGGGTGGAATTTTAAAAGGCCGCACATATCCTGCCAACGACTGCACACTCAAAGGCAGCACAAGTTTATTATTATGGACCCAGTGCTGCTAATGCCTGCAAGTTTTTCCACAGTGTCCACATGACAACATTCTCGTCCAAATGCCACCCCATTCCCACCCTACCCCACAATTTAATCCAGATTTACAACGCCCATTTATCATCAGATTTCCTGTGGAAACTAAATCTGGATTAAATGGAGAATATGGGGTGGCATTCTGAAGATGCAACTGCAAACTTACATACACGAGCAGTGCTGAGTCCAGATAAGGCTGCCTTGCAAAAGAGCCCTATATGGACAGGGTTGAGCTGGGAGGACACGGAGGCAAGGAAGCTGGAAGAAGCTTCTCTCTCTGTCTCTCTCTCTCTCTCTGAGCAGCTGCATCTGGCTTTTCAGGGAGAAGGACCTTTAGTGCTTTTGAGGACCATGCCTCCATCCCACCGCTGCTTCATCCCCTGCTGCTGTTCTTCAGGTAACTGTTGTTTTGATGCCTCCTTCTTAGCGCCGAAAAGGAAACCAAAGCCAAGCTGGAAAAGATCCTTGAGATCCGAGAACTGACTGCACAAATGATGAACATCCAAAGGTCAGAATTGTTTGGAAAATATTTGGAACTATTGTCAGTTATAGTAATTTTTTTGTAATACTCCAGAGGCTATTTCTCCAGTCCTGATTTGCTACCGGGCCGAGGTGTATACAAAACCCATGATACTTGGGAACCATCTTACCTGTGCAATCGCCTTGCCCTCTCAACCACCTCAGTCTGCGGAACGGGTACCACATAATACCCATTCCACGTCTGTGAGAAATCAACTTTGACATGACACGAGGCAGGCAATAATTTGATTAATCTGAAAAACCTGATTTAGGGAGAGGTTTGTTCCCCCACATTTATAGGCCTGGGGTGGGGGGTGGGCGAGGTCCAACTCTGGCTGTTCCACATCTTTACCTGTTGGGAAACAGCAGCAGTATGACGTAACAGTCTTCTTTTGAGGTAGAAAGTTTAGTAGTTGCTGAAATGAAGCAGCCCCCTCTGTGGCTTTGCCTCTGCCAAGAGACAAAATACATGGGTTGAAATGGTCCGACCCTGAAAGCTTTTCCGATCGGGTGGAGCAAGCCGATTGGGTGCCTGGGGCAGGGTGCATGCCCTGTGCCCAGGGGTGGGTCCATGGGGCGGGGAGAGCGGGGGGCAGGACACTCCATGGGGCCTCTGAGGAGTCTGCCTGCCTCCTCCCACTCATCCGCCCTCCAGCTGGGGTGGGGGGGAACTGTTTAGGGCAGCGTGGAGCCTGTGGGTACCCAATCCACCGCGTTACTCCCAGGAGAGACCCATGGCTCGGGCGTGCTGCAGGCCCCGCGGTGAGTGCCACCCGACATTTTGTCACCCCCCTCAGTGGTGACACCCGGGGCGACCCGCCCCTACCGCACCCCTTCCTCCGCCCCTGCCTCTGTCCACAGAGAAGACTGCAAATGACTCTTGTTCACGGTGACTGAAACCTGATGGAACTTCTCCTCCTCCTCTAGCGAGATTGCCAGGTTTGAAGACACTATGCAAGAGTACGTGGTCTTCAGGGACTTCCTCTTCCAGCTGTCCCCCAAAGAGTGGCGGGAGGATTATGAAAGAAAGCGAATGAAGGATAAAGAAAAAGTGGTGAAAATTGTGCCTGACAAAGATCTCACAGTTTCCAAAAGTAAGAGCTCCCAACAAAGGACAGTCCATTGTTAGTAAACACATGTGCACCTCCCATTTAATTAGCATAATGGAATTGGGGAATAAGGAAAAATAATCTCTGCTTTTCTTTGAGGGGGTTCTTGTTTAATGCTGGCAGTTTTAAATTGATAACATTTGCTTTTCTAATTCAATGCTAAATGCTTCATTTTAATGATGAAAAGGTAAACAACCGTGAAGTGCAAATATTTAAATGTATATGCACCAACACCCTTCACATATACAAAGAGATTCAAAAATGTGTACAAAATCTCATGCTCGAAGTCTTAAAAGTCCAGTATAAAGTGCAGTAATGAAGTCCGATAATCAAGTCCGATAATCAAGTGCTACGATGTATCATGCGTTCTTATCTCTTCCGATGGGCGGCTAGCTTCTTCCCCGTTTCACAGGAATGGTTTCCTCAGGGGGCGGACTCTTTCTTAGGTAGTAAATTTGTATAAATTTATATGATGCACCATAAATGCTTATACATTTCTTTAAAGCATTGTACAGAAATGTTTAAAATTACTCTCATTTAAAGGTTCATGTGTAAAAGCTTAACAAGACTACTGAAGCTCACAATTCTCAAAGATTGATGAAATGCAACAGTTATTTACAAGGTTAAATACAAGGTCCAATCAGTAAATCATTTCAAATCAACCAATCCTTGCAAGAAGTACAACACCAGCAACTCTTAAAGGTATACAACTATTAATAATCTCATGAATAGGATAACAACGTTCCCCACCATATCCTTGAGATTCCTCGTTTATAGTGGGATTTTTTATCGGACTTGATTATTGCACTTTATACTGGACCTTTAAGACTTTGAGCATGAGATTTTGTACACATTTTTGAATCTCTTTGTATATGTGAAGGTTGTTGGTGCATATACATTTAAATATTTGCACTTCATGGTTGTTTACCTTTTCATTGTTTTGCTAACATTACTGTGTTGTCTGTTTCAAAATGCTGCATTTTAGCTGTCTGAAGGCCTTTTGTTAGAGCCCAATATTGTCAGGAGACGCACCACTGACTTAAGTGGTGCTTTCCCCCAGCTTTTTCTGCAGAGAATTGCAGAAATGGTACGTGGTTGATTAAGGACGTGGAAGCAACTCTCCTGAACCCATGCTATCCACAAGACCACCCTTTGCTAGTCTTTGCTATCCTTATATGGTCAGATGAACCTAATAAATTTGGTATTATTTGGTACTGTTGCTTGTCTTGCCTGAGACAGCAGCCTGTATTTTGGACTCTTCTTGTGGGCATGGCTATGTACATCAACATTTATCACCACTGCAGATAGCAGAACAAGGAGGATTTAACAGCAGACTGAAACCCGTAAAGGAGAGTCGATTTGGTATCCAGGGGCAGGCAGTTTCACAGTCTGGGTGCCACAGCTGGTGAGGCCCTGGCAGGGCTGGTGTGTACATTGAAAAACAGGGACATGGGTGGTGCTGTGGTCTAAACCACTGAGCCTCTTGGGCTTGCCAATTGGAAGGTCAGCGGTTCAAATCCGCGTGATAGGGTGAGCTCCCATTGCTCTGTCCCAGCTCCTGCCAACCTAGCAGTTCAAAAGTACACCAGTGCAAGTAGATAAACAGGCACCGCTGCAGCGGGAAGGTAAACAATATTCCATCACAGTGTTCCATTGCGCCAGAAGCGGTTTAGTCATGCTGGCCACATGACCCAGAAAGCTGTCTGTGGACAAACACCGGCTCCCTCGGCCTGAAAATGAGATGAGCGCCACAACCCCCAAGTCACCTTTGACTGGACTTGACCGTCCAGGGGTCCTTTACTACATAAAAGCTCTCTCATGACACACCATTAGGCTCACCTACCTGTAAGAAAGTCCTGTGAACTGTAGGGATAAAATATGTATACACCTCTGCTCAGAAGGAATCCCCATTGAGTTCAATTGCATGAAATGTATTTGTCTGTACAACTTAAGGAGCATTTTCCCATCTCCTGCTCAGGCCGGGATTGGCAGCAAAGGAGAAAAAGCCGAACACTGCCAAAGCATTCCAGTTTTGACCTGTCTGGAACAGATTTGAGCTCCTCCAGGACTCAAAGCCAAGTTTTTTCTAGAAGGCTCAGCCAGGTGTGTTCAAGGCAGAACCTCAGATCCCAGCTTGGCAAAAGATCGTAAGTGTGAAAGGGGAAGGAATTATAAAGGCAACATCAGTGGCCTGCATACAATCGTGCCTGTGACTTACTTAAAATAAAAAATAAAGCTCAGTCTGGAGGCCCTGCCCAGAGGTGCCAGGTTGGCAACTCTTGGTGAAGTGATGAGGCTGGTAAAATGTGGCACACAGGAAAAAAGAGAACTTCTGTAATAAAATCTGCTGGTGTTACACCCACATTTTAGCTTGAGAAGGGTAGTGACAAAATAGCTAAGGGATCTAACCAATTTACTCTACAATCCTACACTCACTTACCTGTAAGTCTAATTGAACTTAATGAGACTTACTTTTGAGTAAGCTAGTATAGGCTTGCAGTTAATTGCGATACAGTGGAACCAAACTTCGGGTTGTGAAAGCGGCAAACCCGGAAGTATTTTTCCGGGTTTCGCCACTCGTGCATGCATAGAAGCACTCTACATGCATGCCCAGAAGTGCTCTGCCGCATCAGACACATGCGCGGATACGCTCTACCGCCTTGTGTGCGTGCGCAGAAGCAGTCTCTCCGGTTGCGAAAACTTCGGGATCCTGCCCGCAACCAGAGACACCACTGTATTTTGTTTTCGTTGTGTGATTTATTTTCCACTGTTATAATAATAATAATAATTATTATTATTATTATTATTATTATTTACTTGCCACAAGCTCTTGAAAGGGGCGGGGCTAGAAACTGATTCCTATTGTATTTTTAAATCTCAAGTTATCCATTGTACAGTCACTTTGTGCAAGCATCTAACTCAGAAATGACCTTTGCAGGAGCATTGCAGGAGACAGGGATACTCCAGACAGGGATACTCCGTCTGAAGATGAGGACGACGACGAGGTGAGTAACCTCGAATCCAACACATTTAACGTATTCCTTTTGATTTACGAAATGGGGGTTTGCTGCGTGTGGTTCGTTTGGCTTACTCTAAAGGAAGTTTCATTAAGCTCAGTTAGACTCACAGGTAAGTAAGTGAGCGTAGGATTGTAGTGGAAATTCATTAGAGCCCTGAACTATTTTGTCCTGGAGCTAAATAAAGCCTAACGAAACTAAATAAGACATCATACTACAGTTTGTATTATTTGGTAAAGAGTTAAGCACAGTAAAGCATAAGGTTACCAAGCAAGACCCCTGTGGTTACTAGGAGTCCCTTGGACAACAATAGACGTGGCCTCTGACAGCCCGGTTGCAGCATCTCAGGTCCATAGCTGCCAAGTTTTCCCTTTTCTCGCGAGGAAGCCTATTCAGCATAAGGGAAAATCCCTTTAAAAAAAGGGATAACTTGGCAGCTATGCTCAGGTCTGAGTTTCAAGGTCTGAGCTTCTGGGTTGAAGCTTTTCCAGCTCTGTGACATCTGGGGCTTATTTCTTATACAGTGGTACCTCTAGTTACAAACTTAATTCGTTCTTAACTAGAGGCGTGCTTTCGCTTTTTTTTTTTTGCTGTCGCTGCGCCACAGGCACACGATTTCCGTTCTCATCCTGGGGCAAAGTTCTCAACTCGAGGTAACTCTTCCAGGTTAGCCGAGTTTGTAACCTGAAGCCTTTGTAAGCTGAGGCGTTTGTAACTCGAGGTGCCACTGTATAGTGTTGCACTATGCTGGCGAGGCTAATTGGTGTCTTCATATCCACATCCATACCCTCCAACATTTTGTGGCAAAAATTTGGGGCATCTTCTCCCCCTCCATCCCCATATCCATCATTCGCCCCTCCCTGCCACTGACCCCTTCCTTGCTCACTCGCTTGCCCCCTCCTTCCCTCTCCTCTCTTACCTTTGCTATCTTTCGGCTTCCTGCTCATGAGACGCAGCATGGCCGGGTGCAGCCTCCGGGAAGGTCGCCCTACCCACCCCATGCTGTATTGGGAGATGCAGCCCGCACCACATTGTGAGACACAGCGCAGCCTGGAGTAGCCTCTGGGGAAATTGGAGCATCCCGGATTGGTATCAGAAGCCAGGGCAGCTTCTGTTAATTCAGGATTAAATCCTGAATTAAATGGGGACACTTGAGGGGTTAGACACCACTGGCATTAACATTCCTTAACTATCCTGATGACCCTGGCACAAAAGCAGCAGCGTGAGAAATGGACTCGGCCTATTTCAAAAGGATATCCACCAGCCAGCTGGTCAGTTTCTCATTTTGATCCTCCCTTTTAGCCCGCCACTCATTTCTGCTAATTAAATGCTGACTACAAAGAAACCGGGGACCCAGGTGGCGCTGTGGTTAAACCACTGAGCCGAGGGCTTGCTGATCAGAAGGTCGGCGGTTCGAATCCCTGTGACAGGGTGAGCTCCCGTTGCTCGGTCCCAGCTCCTGCCAACCTAGCAGTTCGAAAGCACGTCAAAATGCAAGTAGATAAATAGGAACCGCTACAGCGGGAAGGTAAACGGCGTTTCCGTGTGCTGCTCTGGTTTGCCAGAAGCGGCTTTGTCATGCTGGCCACATGACCTGGAAGCTATACGCCAGCTCCCTCGGCCAATAATGCGAGATAAGCGCGCAACCCCAGAGTCGGTCACGACTGGACCTAATGGTCAGTGGTCCCTTTACCTTTACAAAGAAACCATACTAACTCCTGCAAGGGTAGGTTACAATAGTAGGATAATAGCAATGCAAGACTAGGGCCCAGGCCTGCTCTTAGGCATCAGACCGAAGCATGAGAGGGGCAATTGCAGGCATCAGTGTAACTCAGGGGTCAGCAAACTTTTTCAGCAGGGGGCCGGTCCACTGTCCCTCAGACCTTGTGGGGGGCCGGACTATATTTTGAAAAAAATATATGAACGAATTCCTATGCCCCACAAATAACCCTGAGATGCATTTTAAATAGAAGCACACATTCTACTCATGTAAAAACACCAGGTAGGCCCCACAAATAACCCAGAGATGCATTTTAAATAAAAGCACACATTCTACTCATGTAAAAACACACTGATTCCCGGACCGTCCACAGGCCGGATTTAGAAGGCGATTGGGCCAGATCCGGCCCCCGGGGCTTAGTTTGCCTACCCATGGTGTAACTGCTCAGTATATCAAAGGTGTATGGGGATACACATTTTATTTGCAGCAAAGGAGAACATGCATGCTGTAGTTACCCGTATATTCCGGCGTATAAGACGACTGGGCGTATAAGACGACCCCCAACTTTTCCAGTTAAAATATAGAGTTTGGGATATACTCACTGTATAAGAAATACGACCCGGCGTATAAGACGACCCCTGACTTTTGAGAAGATTTTCCTGGGTTAAAAAGTAGTCTTATACACAGGAATATACTGTAACCGTATAGTATCTAGGTATCAATACACTCATCTCTCCTGTCATGCATATTCTCCTGTGTGCGTAACAGAAAGGACTCCTTGATGCTAACACTTTCCTTTGCAGGAGCCGGTGTTGTACTTCACAGATCCACACCAACTGCTGAATCTGTTCACTGAGTTGGAAGAACAGAACTTGTCCCTAATTCAGAATTCTCAGGAGACAGAGGAAACCCTCGATGAACTTCGGCATACCTTGGCTACTACGCGGAATAAAATGTAAGTGATGAAAGGACGCTGCCCTCAGTGAATTTGCACAATACATAGATGTTGTTGCATTGTGAGTAGTTTCCAACTTATATTATCAAAATCTATTCTGAGAAGCATAGACTGGAAAAAGAGGGGGGGGGCAATTCATAGGACATATGACCAGTTTCCCCATTAAACTTTGGAGAGGGGGTGTTTCTCTGTGATAGAATCCATGCAACATTCATTCATCCAGTGCCAGATTTACATATAAGCTAAACAAGCAATAGCTTAGGGCTCCACTCTCTTGGGGGCCCCCCAAAAAAGGGAAAAAAACTGGATGTGCATTTCCAAAATATAAGATAAAAAACAAATAAAATAAAACCTACATACAGCAACAGTGTTTTGTGTTGTGTAGGCTCCTATGATGTAAGTAATGGGCCCCTCCTGCTAGCCTTCTCCCTAAAATATCACTGGTTTGCTCATTTCTACATATAGGGTGCCTACATTCTGCATGGACTGGTTGCATGGCAACATGTGCAAATGGCTTTAGATACCTATTAGGTCCATAAATTACCATATAGCATATATTCAGAAAAAAAACAGCAACAATTTGTTGTTGACAAAGGACAGCTGGACATATAAAAGGCCCCGTTATCTTCAGTAGCTTAGGGCCTCATCAAACCTAAATCGGGATCTGCATTCACCTCATGAGAAGCTTGTATTAGGATTCCCACGCTTGCATAATAGAGACGTCATTTCTCCATGCCAAAAGAATCCAGATTATCTAATATCTGTTTGGTAAGAAGCTGAATGTAAGTGAAGTATCATAGTTAACCTGCCTGCAATTGTTGCACATGATTAGCACATGGTGTGAAAATAAAACATATCAAAACTCCTTAATTTTTTTTAAAAAAATGTTTTCTTCTGAACCAGGGACCGTGAAATAGAGCAACTGAAGCTGCTTACAGTCACTCTTCAAGCCAACATTGTCAAAGAGGAGGAGACTGCAGCAGACCTCGAACTCAAATCCCGAGTCTTTTCCTTTGGAGAATACAAAGCTGACGTTCAGGTATGTATCTGAATTAAACTGATGACTAAACAACCTTGGCCAGGAGAAGAACAGATATCATGTGCCCGGAGACTGTCGCTGACGGGAGCTTGACACCTTTTTCTCTGGTGTGTGTGGGGGAATAATACTGGAAGTGTTACTCCAGAGGAACTGCTGCAGAAGGAATGTGGTAGTTCCAGTCCCAGGTTCGTGGAGGTTAATACTGACTCCTGCCCGCAGGACAGAATGCTGGTGAGCTTGCATCGAAAGGTGCTGGAAGTCTACCGGCGCTGCATTGGGGAAAACGAGGCAAACCTGGGAACCCTGCAGATGCTAACGGTGATCGAGCACCAGCTGGACGACTTACTTGAGTGCCTGGAGAGGGTACCTCCAGCCAAGATAGAAGCAGCCGAGAAGGCCAAGGAGAAGGAGCGAAGGATGAGGTCTGACAGGGGCTGCCCACTTCTTTGGGGAAGGGGCAGAGGGAACTTTAGGAGGTTGGGGGAGGAAAGCACTGTGGGCACCAGCCACAAAATGACTGCCAAGGCGTAATACAAAACAGCCACCCCATTTAAAGAAGAGACAGCACCATCACTACCAAGGGGGAAAGGGCACCTCATCACCAGGCTCACTCAAGAGAGAAGCTCTTTGTTCTTTGTTCAGAACAGGAGCATAGGTGGTGGTATTATTATTATTATTATTATTATTATTATTATTATTATTATTATTGCCCCAGCCACACTGAACGGCTTCCAACATATATAAAAAAAACCAAAGAAAACCTGAAACATTAAAATGCTTCCCTGTACAGGGCTGCCTTCAGATGTCTTCTAAAGGATTTATAGTTACTCATCTCCTTGACATCTGCTGGGAGGGCGTTGCACAGGGCGGGCGCCACTACCGAGAAGGCCCTCTGCCTGGTTCCCTGTAGCTTCAATTCTCACAATATATATGGGCATGTTCAACGTAGGAGAAACTGAGCCAGTGCAAATAAGATCTGAGCAGGAAGAGCACACCTTCCGTCTTGTAGATTTACGAGGGCATATTTCCTGGGTACCATTCACGGATGCTATTGCAGGTACTAGTGAGCACCCTGACACCTGCAGGCACCATACTGCCTTATTGTCTCCAGCCGAAGTAAGAACATATAGAGAACTTGACTTTTGGCGGCTCTGTGCTGGCTCTGCAAGGGAGGCAAGGCCTGCCAGATAGTTAGTTGCTTGTCAGTCTTACTGTTGAAACATACTTAAAACTAAATCAGTTGATCAATTGCACCAATTTATTAAAAAGTGCAATTTGAGAAATAAAATTAAGGCACAGAGAAAAAGTTCACCCCGCTTTTGAAGGCTGAACCACAGCTGCACAGCTCAGAAACTTGTGACGGCAGATTCAGACTGAAAACTTTGAACTACCTCTGTTCAATTTACTTGGACAAGAGAATGTGCCAATGCAAAGTTTTCAACTGGGATTTAGAGTGCTCTGAATACACAATTGTTAAGCTTTCTCCTTCTGGTAGCAGCTGTCTTCCTCTAATAGACAGGGTCTTTTGTCACAGCACCCCATAAAGAGCCAAGGGGCTGTGTCTCAGTGGAAGAACATCTGCTTTGCATGCAGGAGGTCATAGTTTTGATGCCCAGTGTCTCCAGTTAGGGCTAGGAGAGAAGGAGTGTCTGAAATTCTAGGAGAGCTGCTGCCAGTCAGTGTAGACAGTACTAAGCCAGATAAGAAGACAGCTTAGGTTCCTAAGGGGCTCCCAGCAAAAAAAAGGGGGGGATGGCCCCATTTTTGTGTGTACATGGAAGCACTTGGCATGGAAACGCCCCAGTCCCAGTGTTAATTCAACTTAATAGACATCTAATTAGATAAAGTTGGCTTACATGACGTGTTCTTCTAGCCCTTAATCTGTTTCATTTATTTTGCCAGGATGAGAGAAGAAAAGATAAGGCAGCAGAGGCAATTGCAGGAAGAGAGGCTGCAGCGTGCACTGGCAAGAGCACAAGCAGATGTTAAGAGAAAGGTAAATCCAGCAATTCCAGACAACTGGTCCTTGTGCAATTCCTTGATTTCAGAATTGCAGCCGACACACAAACCTTTCTGCTCAGTGTTCTGTCCAGTTCCACGGAACGGTGGCTATAAAAAGGACAGGGCTTTTACTGAAACGCTGCCTGCATCTGCCCATTGCTCGGAAGAACAAGGGATGTTTGCCCAAAGAAACTTCTTGATGGGCAGCTTCACTTGCAACAAGTGCACTTACTAAGAGGTTGAGCACTCAGCAATTCAACAAGTTTTCCTTAGGCTTGCTGAGAAAAGCATGGGTTGTTGCACAGGGTGCATCTCCGCTCGGGGCATCCCACTTCCTTTCGAGGAGCTTGTAAAATATAGATTGCAGTTGCATATGCCTGGGATGGACTCAAGCAGCAGTGGTGCTGGTGGTGAGAGGACAACAGTAGGTGGAGCCCGAGCCAAATGATAAGTCTGTCCAAGATTCTAGCTTTGTCTGTATCCTCCCTCCTTCCCCTGGACTAGGGTTAGATAAATTCTGGGAGAGGGTTCCTGCATTGCAGGGGGTTGGACTAGATGACCCTTGGGTCCCTGCCCACTCTACAATTCTGTGGCTACGCTCTGCCTCCATATTCAGAGAGCTCCTGTATTTGCGAAGATTACTAGATGAACAATAGAATTCTGCTTGACTGGGAGTTACATATTTTACTTTGTAATGCAGAACAAGCCGTGCTGACCAGGCAAAGCTGTTTTTAGCAATTTGGGAGCCAAATAGAAAGAAAAATGGGGGTGGTGAATTTCATAGAAATGGTCTGGGAGCAGCTGATGATTGGCTGATCTTGCTGTTTTTACAAGGTGACCAAATGTTTGTCCTCCCTCCAGATGTTTTTAAGCACCTGGTAGCAGACAGGTTATCTTCTCTTAGACCTCAGCCATTTACTGGGGCCTAGGCTGCAAAAATGTCTGTGGGAACCTGCTATGCACTTATAGCTTCTCTGTGCTGCCTGCTCCTTTATCAGTTATTAATCCTTTAGAGACCTATCAACTTATGCCATTACTGCTGAGCTTACACAGGAGCTTTTGAGGGGCTTTGTTGTAAGTCCAAGTATACAATGCTCACTGGATCACCCCGTGATGTGCTAGTTGAAAACCCTGTGCAGTTTTAAGAACAGTAGGATCTTTGAAGCTGAAAAAAGCAGGAGCTTATCACATCTACTTAGAGCAGTCTCACCTTTCACTTTTCATCTGCTGTTGTTTTTTAAGGCACTTTCATGAGAAGCTGCCTCTTGAGCCAGAGTAATGGGAATGCAAAGTTGGACACACCGATTTGGCAACCCCCCCCCCCAATAAGCCATGGCTGCAAGGTGGTGTAGTGCCAAACCAGCTTGGGCATATATGGCTGAATGGTGCCATTATGGCAGCAACAAATTCAAAGAACCCACTGTGATGCTCTGAGTTCCTATCTTCCCTTTGCTTGCTATTGAGTGCGCTTTCCGTTACAAAAGATGTAGTTGTAGCACGAGGACAATTTTGTCAACTTTCTCTTGCAAGAGTTGCTACCTCAAAGATAACTTCTGATAGCAGTGTTAGTGCCAGACCTCCGTCTCCCTTTTGCATGCCTTCTAAATCAGGTGCACTCAAGAATAGCAGCAGCATCTTAATTTGCAGCAAAGTGCTAACAGGATAATGAACCATTCTAGAGAGGGTTATTGGGTAGTTAGGAGGGAGTAGCACCACATACTCTGGGAGAGGGGAACGTAGAATTAAGACAATGCAGCATCCTACAGATGTTGCTGGACTCCAACTCACATCATCCCTGCCCGTTCATCATACGAGCTAGAGCTGGTAGGAGTTGGAGTCCACCAACATTTGCAGGGCCACAGGTTAGCCACCCCAAGGATAAAGTTGCAGTTGTGCATCCTTTCTAGAGCAGCTACATGCGTTAGCCCTTTCGCGTTTCTGCCTTCAGAGAACCATTAAGAAGAAACCACACTAGTGGTGGTTCATCTTTTTCTTCTGCAAAGAAAAACCAAATACTGCAGTTGGCTCTTCTTTTGCATTTGTACTTTTTAAATGTGCTTTTTTTTTAAAAAAAAAGTACACTTAGAGCTTATGAGTTCGGTATACAGTAGTTTTAAATATCGCAATTTGCACACCACACATGAAAATTACTAATGCCTGTCTTTAATGTGTCTTTTAGTCTGGCAGAAGGTTGGTATTCCGGTCTGAGCCTCCTGCCTACAAAGAGAAGGAAGATGAGGACCAAGGACTTATAGACAAGGAAAAGGAAGAGCTACTCTACTACTTTACTTAACAGCCCCGAAACCGTAAGAAATGGTGGAGAAATTTTTTGGTAGTTAGTACACTTTATCAATAATTTGTTCACTACTTTAATCCCATTTCCTCATTCTGGTTACATGTACAGCCCCCAGTAATCCAGGACAGATTACAAGTCAGCTTGTACACTGCTTTTAGTTGGACAATTCAGTTTTGCCTTTTTGTAAATAAAGCTGCTTTTAAAAAATCTAACAGGCCACCATGGTGAGCAAGAGCAAGCAGTCCGATGCTTTGATTTCAGTCTTGAGCCCTGGAGATACAAAAATGAAAGGATTTCTGCTATTCAGAGATTTCAAGTCTCCAAAATTAGAAAGGTGTTTACAACTTTGCTTCTCTTGCAGTTAAGCAGCAGCATCCTGATTGGAAACAACAAAAAACAACTGAAATGGAGAAACTGGACATTAGGATTTTTTATTAGTCCCTTTGTCTCACCAATTCTTTAGATGTCCAATGCCAGCAATGGACTTAGGCAGAATAAATCTGATGTTGACCTTTAAGCCCTTACCCTTCAATGTTTACTACAAATTCCATTGTAGGAATTTACAAAGCCAAGTACAGTAAATGATTTTTTAAAAAGTAGACATGTTTACAAGTCTCAGGGAAAAAACAACCCACATGTGACTTTTTCATAACTCTGCAAAATAGAAGCACCACGTTTTGATGGGCCCAGTTCATACCCTTACCTAGGCTGTGATCCTTTCAGCAGTAAATGAATGTGTGACTGTCCCCACCCCTCCCTACATCCAAGGTGACTGCTTACCAGGCACTCTATGTAAAAAGCTGTAGAGGATTTCTTCTTGCTCAAGAAAGGGATGAGGGAGTAGAAAGAACAGGAGATGAAAAGGCCTCATCACAGAGCAGCCCAAGTTACCTCTGAGGATCACTGCCAAAATGAAGTGTATGAACCAACCCCACAGAATAAAGAATTTGAGCTGACATTTTTTTTGGGGGGGGGAGCCTCCAATGCTCTTTTAAGCAAAGTCATACATTTGCAGACCACTCACAGAGTCTTAGTTTCTCTTAAACTGAACTTTAGTGAAATAAAGGAAGGTTGAATGAGTTAGCAGTTTCTTCACTCAGTTCATCTAAGGCAGTGGTGGAAAACCATAGTCTCTTCTGGGCAGGCTGCTAAGCGCCACCTGCCAGCCTTGAGTGGAGTCAGAGGCAAAAGTTGGTGGGGGGATTAATATTCATTTCACCTTTGTACAGTAAGCCAGTTTCCACACACTATGAGTACTCATAGCAGATCCACTGAAAATAGACATGACGTGACTTAAGGTTATCAATGTCAGTGCTGCTTCTTGGAGTAACTCTTAGCTGAATACAACCTGCTCCTCTCGATCATCCACCCAGGCAAACAAGAGGCATTGTCACGGTTCAAGGATACATTCCAGCCATGCAAAGACTCAAGGGGGGGGGGCTGGTGAGGAATGTGGCCTGGAGCCAGTCCCAAGGGCCAGAGAAAGAAGCAGGCGGGCAGGGCAGTATTTGGCCCCATGGTTCCCCATCCAGATCTAAAGGAAGCAAAAATTAACTATAGTTCTTCATTTAGTGAACTTAGTATGACAGGGAAAGGCAGTAATCAGGTAAGTTATACCACTGGCAATTAAGAAATAAGCTAGTTAAGAATATTTTTTTTTAAATACCCATAAATTAAATCTGAAGTGATGTATAATCAGTATAAAAATGCCTTAAAAATTTCAGGGAGGGGAAGTAAAAAGGCACAGGAATCAGTACATTTCCAATTACTTAATCTTAATTTGGAATGAGCTTATGGAAGAAGCGATGCATGGTCCAATAATACCAAAAAATCATTTCCAGGGCCATTCTAGTCATGTTGTGCTCTTGATTACATGCTATGGAGCAATAATAGGTTCAAGCAACACATCTCCAGGCATTAGGGATGTACCAGGAAAATCTTCTGAAAAGATGAAAGAAATCTTGGTATCCAGAATGCTACCATCAGAGGCCCTTGGACCAGCTCACCTCATTGCCACTGCTGCCAGGTAAGTCTGGGTGGCTGCAGAATTAGTCCATTCCAAATTGTGTATGGGCTTCAGAGGCATATAGGCCTGGAGAAGGGTCCAGTCTGGGGAACTCTTTCTTATCACCACCACTCATGCTTTTCAGCTAGCTACCTTCTTATTAGTGCATCCCATGACTTCAAATAAATATATGCAAGGTCAGATCACAAGTGTTCATCTGCAGGATATCATACTTTGTAAAAAATAGAACTGCATATGCACGCTCACACTGCAGGAATAAAAATTCATACATACACACGCTGCTTTTTAACAAAGTCCTATATATAGATATATATAATTTTACAGCCTTGTGGCACATCATGAAAGGTATGTGTAAAATTCCAGCCTGAATGTTTGTTGTTGAACACCAAGGTGTTATATTCTATGCTCAACTGAAATCTTGACATTTCCTTTTTAAAAGTCTACAGAACTATTTTCCTATCAACTAAAGTAAAAAAGGCAGGCTCCTATGTAAATTAAATATGCACTTTCCTTCTGGGTCAGTAACTCACCTGCATCTCACATCCTATGACACTAGCTGGAAGCTCTTTGCTCAAGTAAATGGCAACATGGACCAAGAGTGCAATCGTATGCACATTAACTTGGGAATAAATTTATTTCCAAGAAAACATGCATGGGACTGGGCTATACATAATGAAAGTGGCAACTTCACAGGAATTGGCAATACTGTTTTGTATTACTGTAAGCATATTCAAGGGGTAAGAATGAGTATCTGCTAGGCAGCCTCCTCAAAGGTAGAAAGTGTATACTGCACCATATCAGGGATGGAAGGAGCAAGGAACTATATGGTCCAACTTCTGCTACTCCCAAGAACTGTATTATCATTCTACAATTATTTCCTTAAAATTGTATTCAATGTTAACAGTTCGATAATAAACACTTCAATGGCCTTAACTGCTCTTCCTCCACTCAAGTCCAATATTCAACTAGGGACACTCATTATGTGTATGGGTTTTACACTGCCAAGTGTAACTGTTGATACTGCAGAAGTATAATCACAGCATGTCCATTCTAAGATAGGGTTTCAAAACATCCACTGCATAATCTAAATAATGCTTCCATAATCACATTTTTCTGACCACAAGACAGAACATACCAAGATCTCCAAAGCCTTATCAAATAAAATTTACTGAACAGGTTTCCATTGCACGATAACCATCAAGTAAGCCAAAAAGTAGCACTGATGTGTGCCCACTCCTATTTTTTCCTTCAGAAGTAGGAACAAGCTTCTGTTTCTCAAGATACTGTACTTGAATGTTTCTGTCCGCAGCACAATCATTCAAGGTCTTGTAGATTAATGGTGCTTCCTGTAAACTGAGAATTATCAGAACTGGCATCCTCTTCGGTAGAGTTGTGTGGCTCCTGTACGAAAGCAGAATAAAAAAATTCACACAGTGACATAGGCATTCCAATTTCCAAGGTTCACAGATATATATGGCTAATTTAATAAGCTTCCAAATTCCATCTCTGGGAAGATCACACACACTGGATGATTTTAAAAAAATCATACTCTTCTACAGCCTGCTTTTGGTCTTTTACCATTTATCCATCCAATTTTAAACAAGCAAAAAAAGCATTCAGAAAAGGCATCTTTTAAAAACTTATGGCAGCTGTCAATTTGTATCACGCAGGGCAACCGGAATTTGTGTTGGTGTCTCACTTTAAAACACAAAGGGGTTGTACCTGAAGGATATGAACAGGCAAGTCTACTGTCAGCTGAGAATGTGAAGAAGAAGACTGAGAACTGAGCTGAAATGGCAAATCTCCCTCTCCTGGGGAATCATCCTAAAGAGAAAGGAGACAAGATCAGTTTCTAGCCACAGAAAAATCCCAATGACAACCTAGTCTTCTGCTACAACACATGGAAATATTTGAAAGTGGCAACATGTCTAATTATCTATGCATTTTTAAGGCTCTCCATCCTGAAAGTAGAAATCTTAATTATTTTAATGAAATATGTAAATATATAAATCATGCTGCCACCCAATTATGGCCTGGAAACTATTTACAGTCATACCTTGGTTGACGAACACCTTGCGACTCAAATGTTTTGGCTCCCAAACGGCACAAACTCAAAAGTGAGTGCTCCGGTTTGCAAATGTTCTTTGCAACCTGAACGTCTGCAGGAGCTTCCTGCAGCCAACTGGAAGTCACACCTTGGTTTCCGGACGTTTTGGGATTCAAACAGATTTCCAGAATGGATTCCGTTCGACTTCCAAGATACCACTGTACTTGAGTTACTTTATTCACTATAAGCAGACAGTTATTAAAAGGTAATATTCATCTAGCTTATTGTTCCATGGACACCATCCTCTGCATATACTAAATCCAAAAACAAGAGAATACTTTATACAACCATGTACTGATCTAAAAAGTATTCCTTTGCTAAAGGAAGGCTTTTTGACCCAGTGGAGCTTTCAGACAGCAGAACAAGGATTAAGGAAATCTTCAGGTACCTCCCCCTCCCTATACCACCACTTCTTATGCTGTTCCAAAGGGCCCAACCCCCCTAAGCACAGTATGGGGGAGACAAGAGGGCTACAGGGGGAGAAAGAACCACTGAAGATGGCCCTGTTACCCTTTATGCCAGGCATCCCCAAACTGCGGCCCTCCAGATGTTTTGGCCTACAACTCCCATGATCCCTAGCTAGCAGAACCAGTGGTCGGGGAAGATGGGAATTGTAGTCCAAAACATCTGGAGGACCGAAGTTTGGGGATGCCTGCTTTATGCTGACTGGAGGCTCAGCTGGATCAAAGAACCTTCTGTCATCGGACACCAACTGGATACAGCTGACATACTTCAGTAGGTACCCCAACTGAATTAAATGGGATTTGCATACTAGGAAAAGCATAGTAGGATTAGGCTGTAAGCCTCTATCAGACTCTATAAATACGAATCAAGGGTGAGCATTTTAATTCTTTCAAGCTGTCTCTTCCAAGACCACTTTCTATAAAATGACTTATCAAATGCACATCAAACCTGTTTTTATTAATCGCCATTCACAAATTGGTTACACTTATTTTAGACAAAGGGGTCACTTCACCTGGTACATGCCAGTCTACTGTATACCCGTTCATCTTCCCCCCTCCACCTTGACTTCACCACCAACTGTTTGTTTCAATGTGTTGCTGCCCATTTACTGTTTTGTTTTAACATATTCCCAATCCATTTCACACATATATATTTCAACAGTTTTCATTTTCTGGAAACAAGTGAGGGGAGGGGTTATCATGTGATGGGTAGAGAAGGGATTTGAAAGGTTGAGTTTAATCATCAACATCAACTTTTATTTGTATCCCGCCTTCCCCGGCCAAGACTGGGCTCAGGGCGGCTAACATCAAATATATAACATTGGTATAAAATCAAACAATAATTAAATTACCTCCTAAAAACAAGTCAGGATAGTTTGCAAGTTATTTTCTAAACACCCTCCAGGGATGCTGCATCTGAACTATATAATGGATCATCATGCACACTAAGAACCAATTACCAGTTGCATAAAAGTAGATGTACAGTGTACATTTCTAAATACATAATTTAAAAATGAAGTGTGTAAACGAAGTCAGATAGTGAATTCTTACCTGAAGTAGCTGGATTTGAACAAACTGTGTACCAGCAGAGGAATCTCTTACTGTTAGGTTTCCATTTGGCAAAACACTATTGCATGACCGATTCCCATGGTTAGAAGAACTAACTTTATCACTTTTGCCTTTTCTTATGCCAGAGTTAGGGCTTCCTGAAATAAAGTAATTGACATGTGTGTAATACAAAGTCATGTTCCAAGTAATTGAACATATGTACTTCTAAATAATGTATTTCAAAAAAGCTTTTAATATAACAATATATGCTTCTCACTGAAGAAAGTAGTTAATTAGCTAGTAGTTAATACTACACATGGCTTATAAAAACATGGAGCTGAGCTAAATCCTGCTATCCCATTAGTGGAACTCAGCTCACAGAATCCTGTACCGCATAGCAGTGTTCAAAACTCCCATTGTTCTGGGTGCATTTTGCGACAGGGAATTTCATTAGTGCAAGCAGTTTCTAAGCTCTGGGTGCAGCACTGCACCTAAGATTTAAGATTAAAATTGCAGAGTGGAAGGAAAAGAGGACTTTTTTCTGCCTCCCCACTTGTAGTTACTCTCTGAAGACTGGAGAAGAGACCCTCGTAAGAATATTAGGGAGGTGGGCACAGAAAGAATTAGATCATGTGAAAAATGATAATAGTATTTTAGCTGCATTCTTTCTTTTTCAGCCTTGTATTCTTGTTATAAAAAACATTCCGTTCTAGTGCCTATATAACCTAGGTTTAAGGTGCCATTTAGCTCCTAGCTTTCATATCTCAGTTTCTAACACTGCCTCATAGAAAAAAGGGGTTTCCTCCAATGCTATTTTGAGGAACCAGTCTCTATCCCCCATATACTCCAAAAGAAGTGAGGGAACCTCTGGAACAACAGTGGGAAATTGGAGAAAGTTACCTCCCTTTCAGTGAGCTATAGCTTCTGAAGGATCACCAGTCCATTCACTCACAAAAGAACTAAATAACTACAGTGGTGCCTCGCTAGATGAAATTAATTCGTTCCAGGACTCAATTCGTCCTACGAAAAGTTCGTCTAGCGAGGCACCATTTCCCATAGGAATGCATTAAAAGTCAATTAATGCGTTCCTATGGGCTCGGGGGAAACTGGTGGCGGCGGCGGCGCTTGTTCTCTTGGCTCGGGGAAGGCAGGCAGGCGCTTCCCCGAGCCAAGAGAGCAAGCGCCGCTGCTGCCAACGACAGAGCCGGATCGGACAAAGCTTCAGAACGATCCTGCGCCTTTCCCCCACCTCTGCCAAGCCCCATGCCGGCGAGAAGCGGCGGCGGGGGAAGACGTTCCCCCGCCGCCATGTCTTGCCTGCCTCCCCCGACATGGAGCGCGGCTTCGGGCACCTCCGAAACGGCGCTCCATGCCGGCTGTGCACGGCAAGACGCGGCGACGGGGGAAGACGTTCCCCCGCTGCCGTGTCTTGCCTGCCTCCCCCGACATGGAGCGCGGCTTCGGACACCTCCGAAACCGCACTCCATGCCGGCTGTGCGCGGCAAGACGCGGCGATGGGGGAAGACGTTCCCCCGCTGCCGTGTCTTGCCTGCCTCCCCCAACATGGAACGCGGCTTCGGACACCTCCGAAACCGCGCTCTATGCCGGCTGTGCGCGGGAAGACGCGGCGACGGGGGAAGACGTTCCCCCATCGCCGAGTCTTGCCTGCCTCCCCCTTGAATTGGGGAAGGCAGCCAGCGAAAACGTCCCCGCACCGGCGCGCTTTGGCTCCAGGTGTGATTATAATCAATGTGTGCATGCCCAAGGGAGGATTAGTAAACATGGTCAGGATTGGGTGATAAGGGTATTTTACAATTACCATTTCATACAAAAGCAAACATTTAAGAAACAGAGAGATTCATTAAGCAATATTTCCTCGTACTTCAGTGTTCTGTCATCCATGTGCTGCAGAGCATATCCACTACTAGAACATAGCAAAATTACCCCAATTTGAGCAAGTCTTCTAAGAAGGGAGGCTTTATGCACTAGAATAGCCCCAAACTAACCATGATACTACCTTAGTAATCTATGATGGCTTGTACCAGGCACACACACGTTTCCAAAACAATTTCACTTGCTAAATTGCATCCTGTGCTGGAACAATTATATACTCACCTATGTCATTCCCATTTTCTTTCTGTTTTCTTTTCTTGGCAAGCTGAATGGCTCGATAATCTGTTCTTGCAGACCCACCACTCTCCTAATGAGAGAAGAAGGTTTATGCATGTCACCAATACAACAGGATTCTTAGGATTTTTAGGTTCACATTTCAGACAATATGCTTTTCCAAACATCACTGAATATATCCCTAGAAGTCTCCCTGCATGGTCTGAACTTTTTTTATGCTAATCAGCTTAACAGTTTAATGGGATAGTGATGCAAGCATAGGGATATGCAATATTGAGGTCACCCATTTATCTGACTCACAGGGGATTGGAAGTACTGTGTTAAGAAGACTACCACCGAAACCCATTTTGGAAATGCAGCTCAAGACTATGGTCCTCTGTCTTCCTCAAACTACGGTAACATGAGTGTTTAATTCAACTACCAATCAGAAACCCTATTTTAGCTGCATGGGGGATAAGAATAATAATAATGTAAGGCAAGGATCAGAAAAGAAGGAACTCTTCAAGATACGGAAGTCCATTTTCCTTGTTCTGTAAGCAGCGAACGGGGCACTCCTTTTTATTTAGTCAGTTCCAAAGTCAACCATCACTCACTTTCAAGTACTTACAACAACTTGGGAAGAGAGGTTAATAGCACTAAGCTCCAGCTGGGAAAAGAAAAAGCAAACTTTCCTTCAAATGTGATGTAGAATGTGTAACTGGGTTTAATACTTTCACAGGCAACCACAACTTATACCACTTACGTTGTACAAAATATACGACGACTTCGTTCGTGGCAGACATTCCACAAACCCATTTGATCTGGTAGAAAGGATGGCTCATATACGGCAATATAATATCCTCAAAGCTAAGATACTAATGAAAACTACAGTTATTGAGAGCTACTGCATACCAGAAAGGAGCTGCCAGTCACCGTGCTCAGATCAGTTTCTTTCTGTGCACTGTAACTTCCTGGAGGGTTGGAGAACACAAACTGAGTCACCACTTTACTGCCTTCTTGCTGTCCCACAACATCCAGGCTAGGAAGTAAAGTTTGCTCTGCTTTACTTGGAGCCAGTAATTCAGATGCATTGTTTCCACCAAGGCTGCTTGAAGGGGTTAAAGTGGCTGTGTCGACTGACAGGTTATTACTGGAAGTCAAACCATGCAGGTCTTGACTGGAACTCCTTGTGGACAACGATGCTAGGGAGCCTAAGGCTTCTGCATTCACGGTCTGTACATCATCCAAATTTAAAGTGCTTTGCTGTAAAACTGTGGCAGTGGTTCCCAGCAGAAGAGAGCTGTCCAGGCTGTGTGGAATGTCACTGCTAGCCACTAAAATCAGTGGGTCAACCGTCTGACCAAGAGAACTGCTACCAACAGAAAGATTGCCTCCAAGCGTGGAGCCCACGGAGGCAACATCTATCGTGAGAATTCCAGAGTTTATCAGAGCCATGTCTGTTGAAATTCCAGAGGTGTTTCCAGAAACACTGGAAAAAAGGGACACAAGGTCCACATTGCTGAGGTCACTTTGTCCTGAACTGGCAAGTTCGCTGCTAGGCGTGAGGGAACCGATAGTTTCCATCTGATTTAAGAGATCTGAAACAAAGATTTAGCATGTTAGTACCACTGTGCCCATGGAACATGGGACTCAAAGGCCAACAATGAAACCCACCTGCTGCCTCTACTTCCAACTTGGCTGCCCTGCCATTCCTCCAAACATCCTGCTGTTTAACATCCAGCCAACATCCACCTCACTTTGCAGAAGCCAGTGTTAGCTAGGACCCTATTTCTGCTTGTCACTATTCTGGTCTGTCCTTTCGGATCATTTTCATGTGGTCAGGGTGCCACATACTATGAGAATGGCTTGAATCAGTTTCCTGTATGTTATGCAGACTGAGAGGTACAAGCTGCATTCCCCCAGATTCTGGCACCATTACTTACCACTCAGTTTGGCTAAGCCACATAGGAAACAAATTCATGCAGTTCTCACAACCATGTAGAGCAGGCATCCCCAAACTGCGGCCCTCCAGATGTTTTGGCCTACAACTCCCATGATCCCTAGCTAACAGAACCAGTGGTTGGGGAAGATGGGAATTGTAGTCCAAAACATCTGGAGGGCCAAAGTTTGGGGATGCCTGAGGTAGAGCTTCTATCATACAAAAGCAATTTTCAGTGGCAAACAAGCCACTAGTTACAGTATATTCCTGCGTATAAGACTACTTTTTAACCCAGGAAAATCTTCTCAAAAGTCAGGGGTCGTCTTATACACCGGGTCGTATTTCTTATACAGTGAGTATATCCCAAACTCTATATTTTAACTGGAAAAGTTGGGGGTCGTCTTATACGCCCAGTCTTATACGCCGGAATATACGGTATATGGAATTGATCATAAAGTGTCTGGAAGGATGAGATCAATGTCTGAGAAAACCACAAGTTGACACCAGTATCAGTCACTGCTCCTGCTATAAGTTAGGAAATACTATTATAAATTAATGCCCACCTTTTAAAAGGATGCAACACCCCATAGTAATTAAATGGCAAGGACTTAGGAGAAAATCATTTGAAACCACAACTTACTGGGCTTTCTAAAATAACCACTGTTTCAATACCAAAAATAAAGATATTATGCTTTAGATATAACACATACCAGCCAAGACTTATTGCCAAGCAGTCAGTCAACGGGTCATACCTGCACTAAAATTGTGTTGCTTGACCATGTGTGTTTTCATACTATGCTTGGAAGTGAACAATTTATTACAGCTGGATACAGGGCAACGTGTCTTCAGTGAATCCACATCCTGGAGGTGTTTTTTGGAGTGAATATACAGACTACTACGTGCTGAGAACTTTGCACAACAACCTGAAATAAGATATCAAAGTTTAGATACTGTCCCTTAATTTACATTTTAAACTTATATCCTCTTTTCATTTAGATGCCAAAGGCAATTATCAGGATTCCCATTCCACAAAATTATCTGTGTCGTGATTTTTTTGTATGTATTGTCATAAAAAATGTGGAAATGTTAATAATACAAAGTAATATAATATGGAAAATCCATTTAGACTGCAATCCTATAATCACTACAGTACTTGAGAATAAGCTCCACTATAGGACTTAACGGTACTTCTCAGCAGACGTAGGCTGTTAGTGTGGAAACCTTAAAATGTCACAAACAAGCATTTATACGGTAGGGTATTCAAAACTGCCAGAACAAAACAAAAAAACACCTTTTTAAAAAGTAGTTTTGGAGGGGAAAGGGTTTCTCCTATCCATGCTGTGCTATGAACGTGCTTTTCTCCCCATTGTACAATTCAACAATTCAAACCTGATGCACAGAGCAGCTGCCATCTTCTCTAATTTAACCCTCTCTGCATGACTAGGAACAAAGGAGATAAACACAAGCATACAAGAGCACATATACAAATAATACCTTCTACTGGACATTCAAATGGCTTTGTGCCAAGATGAGTTATACTATGGCCTTTCAAGTGTTCAGCTCTTGTGAAGGATTTTCCACAGCCTTCTACAGAACATGTAAACCTTCTGTCATCTTCATGTTTCCTACAAAAAGAATTAAATAAATTCAATATAAAATACAAAGGGCACTGGCATCAATGATTATAGGTTGGCTCCTAATCATTTTAGCTGAACATGTGCATATTGTTCTACTGTACTTGGAATACTTAGACCAGAATTCCACAATCTGGTACCCTTCAGCTGTTTTAGACTACAACTCAGATCAACCCCAGCCAGCGGGACCATGCTGGTTGGGGCCCAACAGCACCAAAAATAATCTTCCAGATAAAATGCATATGCCTTTCCCATGGGAAGCAAAGCTTATTTATCTTATTGTATTCATCTCTTTCCCTTTGCGCACCCTCCCAACTTGTTATTTTCCCCAATGAAAAAGTTTAAAGTGCAAGCTCTTTGAGGACCCCTAAACGGTCATGTACTGTCAGGTAATTTACCTTTTGTGCCTTAATAGCTTGGACATGCTAGTGAAAGACCAGCCACAACCTTCAAAGTCACAGATGAAAGGTCTTTCACCTGGAGGAAAGCAAAAGAAATTTTTTAAATAAAAAAACCAAATGCAATTACACGACATTTCTGATTTAAGAAACCCACAACTCCTCACACTCACATGTTATTCAGGAAGTCTAATAATTTTATGTTTACTACTGATTTAATTATTCTGTTTTGTGCAGCTTATGAGCTACTTTGAGAACCTTAGCTAAAACCAGTTCATTAAATTTTAAAATAAATAGAAGAAACATTCTCACCCATCCACTGACCCTTCTGCCTGATTCCTCTCTTGGGTTAAATAGCTATTGGTTCTTTAACACCAGAGATTCAGAGCAAGTCATGCATATAGCTTACTGTTCAGGGAGGCTTTTAATGTTTAATAGATTATTGTGTTTTATTTTTCTGTTGGAAGCTGCCCAGGGTGGCTAGGGAAGCCCAGAGACGGCCAGATGGGCGGGGTATAAATAATAATAATAATAATAATAATAATAATAATAATAATTATTATTATTATTATTATTACATTGCTCAAAATGCTGCTAACCCCAGGCAAGCGATATGCACAGTTGTTTAAAGGACACTCTCCCTATAAATCTGAAATATAAATCTTACTTTTATCAATCAAACATTAAGTTCTATTTGCTTCCACCTCCCACTCACTTAAGCTCAAGTTTGCTGGTTTTATTTACCGTAAGTAGAAGTTTACATGCTACTCAAGCTAGCAAGCTAGCAGTGCACACAAGGACAACAGAATACCACCAGGATTCAAGTAAATCAAATAGATTGGGGGAGGGGAACCCACACACAAAACTGTGTTTATTCCTTAGTACCACAACTCCATCTAAGAATCAGGGACACATTTCAATTCAACATAATCTGTTTATCTATTAATGACATACCAACTTTAACTAATGCCCTAGCTTCACACCTGTGTGACTTCTCATGTGGATTTTCAGTCGGCAGGCTTTGTCATACTGCTTGTTGCAGCCGGGGAAGGAGCAGGAGAACAGTTCTTGTTCCCTGAAGTGGATTCGATTATGAGAAAATAATGCACTCACTGTTATGAAGGTCCTTTCACAACCTAGAGAAAGAAGGAAGAACCAAACTGCTTTAGTGGAAAACACCATGAACTACTAGAATATATTATTATTATTATTATTATTATTATTATTATTATTATTATTATTATTATTATTATTATTATTACCATGATCTAGAAAAGTTCGTGGTAATAATAATATCATTTAAATTGTTTTAATGTTGTATCTTACTGTGTATATTATGTTGACATATCATTTCTAAGTACTATGGGGGGGAGGATTGCCTGAAAAGTGGCCTACAACCCCATTAAGTAAGTAAGTAAGTAAGTACCTCATTAAACTATGAAGGCCTTTCTGGGAAACTGTTCTGGACTGAGTTTATTTCCAATACAGTACTGCAATGTACTGCAGTATAATGTCACAGCTGAAGTTAGTTTCTTGCATCTCCTTTTCACTAGCACACTGCCATTGTTATACATCACTCTGCAATTTCCCTTTCTTCTAAACTGGAGTGCAAATTTTCTTGTTGTTTCACCAACCTTTATTCTCCAAATCTAATATTGTAGCATTCCAGCATGGTAATCGGTGAAAGTTTATTATGAGCATTCAAATGTACAGAGACAATGTACATGATAGCTAATCTAAAGTAGATTATCTCACAGTACTAATTGCAGAAAACAAACAGATGAAGGCCTTCATGTCTGCCTTCTGTGCTTCTCTCTTGGGAATAGAATGCTGAAAGTTATGCACAATTCTAAATATTACAGTGCACTTATATTGAACCCCACTACAGGGTCATTCCATATCAAGTGATCCAATTTTTTTTACCTCATGCCACCCAATTTTCTTAATATTTTGTACACTTGTCGAATGATCAAAACTAAGTTTATATTTAACATTTTAATTTTTTTAAGTGTACAAAATATTAAGAAAACTGGATGACTTTAGATAAAAAAATTTGAATCATTTGATATGGAATGACTCTACAGCATTGTGGATGTTCAGGCTTGGATTAAAACCCTCACTTACCTGCAAAACTCACAGAGTAATTTCGGGTCTTATCACACTATTTGTAGTCTATCTCACAAGGTGCCAAAAACACCTAATGAAGAGGGCAGGGCAAAGTATTTTTTTTTAAAAAAAGAGATTAGTACAGCATGGGGCTACTGAGATTAGGATTCAACTCTCTTCCGCTTTTTCCACTGTGCAAAACAAATCCACATTGCACATTTAAAGTGCACGACTTCTCCCCAAAGAATCCTGGGAACCGCAGTTTGTTCAGGGTGCTGGAACTGGTGACTAGAAGCTCGTTTCCAAGGATTCTCTGATGGAATTCGTGCGCTTTAAATGTGCAATGGATGCAGCCAGCAATCCGGGGGGTGCTGCCTATCTGCAAGTCCAAACGGATTTTGAGGCGGGGCTCTTACCCAAGCCCGAAAGGCCGAGACTTGTTGACCTTTGCAAAATAAGCGGAGGGAGAGTTAGAGCTGCCGGTTGCTTACCTGGATACTCGCAGCGGTAAGGCCGGTCGGGCTCCAGGTGGCTCCTCCGCTGGTGAGCGCCGAGGCGGGCGGCGCTGGGGAAGCGCTGCCCGCACGCCTCGCACTTATGCGTCGCCTCCTGCTCGTGGGCCCGGCCGTGCGCCCGCAGGTTGTAGATGGTGGTGAAGCGCTTCGAGCAGCCGGGCGCCGAGCAGGCGAAAGGCCGCAGCTTGTCGTGCGAGTGGAGGTGGCGCCGCAGCTTGTAGGCCGTGGCGAAGGCCCAAGAGCAGCCGGGGACCGGGCAGCAGAAGGGCCGCGCCGCCCGCCCGGAGCCCGCCGCCGCCGCCGCCGCCGCTTCTTCTCCCGCTCCTCCTCCTCCTCCGCCATCCTGCGCCGTAACAGCACCAGCGGCGCCGCCGTGCGCGGACAGGCGGTGTAGTCGCAGCAGCTGCTTGCGGGAAAAGGCCTCTCCGCAGCGGGGCTCGGGGCAAGAATAAGGCGCGGGAGTCCGAGACGGGCCTCCTCCCGAGGCCTCGTCGGCAGCGCCTGAGGAGCGCAGCGCCTGGGGAGGAGGAAGAAGCGGCACGGGAGGCGGAGGCGGCTGCGCGGGCCCGCCGAGGCTGAGCAGCCCGTTCTCGAAGCGCACCAGCAGGCTCTGGTTGTTGATGGTGAGCGTGCCCGAGAACGAGGAGCCGGCGGCGTCGGGGTCGTCGTCGTCCGCCGCCGCCTGTCCGCTCCTCTCAGCCACGGGCCCAGAAGCCTCGGCCTCGAGTGCACCTTCTCCCCCGCCGTCGCCCGGCTTCTCCTCTCGCGGAGGCTGCGTCGTCGTCGTTGTGGCGGCGGTGCTGGCGGGTTCCTGCGAGGGGCTTCCGGAGGCTCCGCCCCGCACCAAGTTGAGCACCAGCAGCAGAGCGTCGCTGTCGTGCGGCTGCCCGGGGCCCGTGGGCGGCAGGGCGAAGGCGCTGCTCGCGGAAGGTCCCTGCGGAGGCTGCTGAGCGGCGGGCGGCGGAGGAAGAGGGGGAGGAGGCGGCAATGGCGGCGGCTGCTGCTGCTGCTGAGGCGGTTCCGGCGGCTTCTTTCCCTCCAGGAGCAGTAGCACCGGGAATGCCACGTCCAGGCCCCAGGCTCCCGCCGCCGCCGCTCCTGCCCCTGAGTCCCGAGGTTGAGGGGGTCGGCGGGCGGGCCCTGAGGAGGAAGCCCCCTCTCCAACGGCCGCGGAGCCGCTGCCGCCATGTTGTTGGTTGCCGGGCTCGGGCCGGGCCGCCTCCACCACGGCAGGCAGCCCCTGCGTTTCCATCTTGGGGGTCCCTGTAGCAGCGGCTGAAACCGGAGCCGCGGGGCGGGGCCGGCGAGGCGGGCGGAGAAACCCGGAATGCGGATCGCTCAGCGAGAGAGCGACAGCAGCGCAGAGAGGGGATCCGGAGCTAACGCGGCTGGGTGGAAAACCCGGACACGGGATTGCCATGTGGAGCATGCAATGGGCTTTCAAGAAACTCGATCTCAGGACGCAAGGGAGAAACGTGCTAAGAGGAAGGCACGCTTGGCAAATCCACACCGTGATCAACTCCCACCTGGAAACCAATGTCCCCACTGTGGAAGGACGTGTGGATCCAGAATTGGCCTCCACAGTCACGTACAGACCCATTGTTAAAACCGTGTTTATGGAAGACAATTTTACTCGGCTACGAGTGATCGCCAAAGAAGAAGCAGCGAGGGAAGGTTCGCGGAGCGGAGTTGGGAAAGCGGGGAGAAATCAGGGGAAAGGGTATGCAAAAATAAGAGCAGCCCATCTCGTCTTAACACCCTGTTATCACAGTGGCCAACCGGATGCCTGTGGGGAACCTACAAGCAGGGTTGATGCGCAAGAGCCGTCTTCCCTCTCCTGTGGTTTCCAGCAACTGGAATTCAGAAACATTGCTGCTTCCGATTGTGGAGGCAGAGCAATAGCCATCGTGGCTGGTAGCTATTGATAGCCCCTCACCTCCATGAAGTTGCCTAATCCTCTTTTAAAGCCATCCACGTTGGTGGCCATCATGCAAAGGAAGGGATACTGCAAAGTACGGCGATGTGCAGGCGGAACACGTGAGAATGTGCTTTTCATGTGCAGGACGAACCTAAGTGTCGGTGCCTCCTCTGTTGAAAGAGGCTTACACCTAGATTGGATCCTTCTTGTTTATATTTACCGGTATTTATTACTTTACTTGGGAATCACCTTTCACATACACCTTAAGGTGTTTTAAATCATACCAGTGAAAGCAACAAAAGCAAGTTTATAAAGAACAGTGTGAAAAGCAACTAAAGATACTGTTGCCCGCCACCTCAATCTCCAAGCAGTGCAAAATCCCAGGGGTTCCAGGCACTTACCCAGGGGGTAAGTGTTTCCTTACAGTGAGGGCCTGCGGAGATTGTGATGTCTTTAGGATATATGGTTTATTTACACATATATACAACCTGAGCCTGCGATGGAGAGGTCCACAGCATTAACACTCAAGAGACTCTTGCTTCTCCCATAGCCACAGCCCTGGATTCAAGCAGAAATAAGGCAAACTCTGTCCCCCAGCCTACCAGCTTCTAGCTCACATAACTGAACTCTTCACTCTGGCCTTTATCTTGTGAACTACCAGCTCACCGATTTGTTTTCTGGTGCAGAGCTACTTCCTTTGTTAACTTAATGGCCCACACTTAGAGGGTCTTTAGCTCACCAGGAAGCTAGCCTGGCTATTCCAGGAATTGAATCCATCTGTATCCAGCAATTAGGAGTAAAGGGACCCCTGACCATTAGGTCCAGTCGTGACCGACTCTGGGGTTGCGCTCTCATCTCACATTATTGGCCGAGGGAGCCGGCGTACAGCTTCCAGGTCATGTGGCCAGGATGACAAAGCCACTTCTGGCAAACCAGAGCAGCACACAGAAATGCCGTTTACCTTCCCGCTGGAGTGGTACCTATTTATCTACTTGCACTTTGACGTGCTTTCGAACTGCTAGGTTGGCAGGAGCTGGGACCAAACAATGGGAGCTCACCCCGTCGCAGGGATTCAAATCGCCGACCTTCTGATCGGCAAGCTCTAGGCTCTGTGGTTTGACCCACAGCACCACCCAACAGATTACTTAATCACAAAAGACAATTCAGTGTTTATTAATATACAGGAGCCGGCGTACAGCTTCCAGGTCATATGGAGCTGGTGTACAGCTTCCAGGTCATGTGGCCAGCATGACAAAGCCACTTCTGGCGAACCAGAGCAGCACACGGAAACGTCATTTACCTTCCCGCTGTAGCGGTACCTATTTATCTACTTGCATTTTGACGTGCTTTCGAACTGCTAGGTTGGCAGGAGCTGGGACCGAGCAAGGGGAGCTCACCCCGTCACAGGGATTCGAACCGCCGACCTTCTGATCAGCAAGCCCTAGGCTCAGTGGTTTAACCACAGCGCCACCTGGGTCCCATCCAGGAATTAGAAGGGGGCTAAAGCACACAGCCTATCCTCCACAACTGATAACCAGGGCCGGCTCTAAGGCAAGGCTGGGTGCCGCGGGGTGCCGCACGGCTGTGCCTGCAGCAGCCATGCTGTACACTGCGCCCGCCAGACAGCCGTGGTGGGAAACGGGGCGGGGGGCGCCGCCGGAGCGATCTTTGCACCAGGGCACCCAATATGCTTAAGACGGCCCTGCTCATAACAATACGATACATAAATTGTAAAGAAACATGTTGTATTACTATGTACAGATGACTCTCCACTTACACTATGTACAGATGACTCTCCACTTACACAGGTCCAGGCACACTACACACAATGAAAATTGCATACGTGGGGAGCACCCTTTAGAAGCCCCCCTCCAAATTACTAAAAATCCAAAAATCAAAAATGCTGAACCAAAAATATCCACAACTGGAATTGCTACAATATCATTTAAGCAGCAGATGGTGCTATACCACCTTGGGGAAAAATTGCATGTTGGTCCTAACTTTGACACACCCATTGTGATTTCTGAACTTTAAAAAAATCATCACAACACACTTTTGTTATTAAGGAATGGACGATCTCCTCTTGCTTAGCCAATTGCATTATTTCTAAAGCTTTCTGAAACTACCCCCTTTCTGTATTGCTTGGGTATTTCATACACCTGCTACAATATGAGTGTGGCACAATCACACTCCTGCGTGAGTGTATTGATGTAAAATTGATGTAAAATTTAAGCTGGTTCCTATGAACCCAGAGAAATGAATCCTGACCCAGGGAGAGCCCAAGGATCCAGGCAAACAGACGAATTTAAGCGTCTCCTGCCCACCAAATTACAGAGACCAAACCAGGACGTACGAAGCAAGGCACTTTTATTTCGCTGTTGCAACAGGGTCCTTCCTCTCACGCAGGAGAACAACTGTCCCTTTCCCCTGCACCGGGGCAGTGGAGAGAAATGCAATTCAGTTCACATTTAAAGGTTTCTCTGCTGAATCAGCACTTCCTGAAATACTGTATGAACCAAACACTCAGCCATCCTTCAAGTTTCAAACTTCTCTGAATTCTGCAATGAATTAATGAGTACAAAAATTCAGGTACTAGGTATAGGGTGCAAAAATGCATCTGTCTGCCTATCATTCGTTAGTCACTTTTTTCAAAAATTGTCCCAAAGCAACCTGGAAACCAGCTAAAAGCATCCAATAAAAATCTAAAAACACAGCTATATAGATAAAAGGCGGGTCTTACAGATCCCACGCCACTAAAAAAGTGCCACCCTTCAAATTAAGGGCCAAAAGCCCAGGTAAAGATAAGCCTTTAGCCACCTAAAAACAGATGAAGGTGGAGCTACACATGCCTCCCTGGGGGAAGTATTCCACACGCAGGGAGCCACCACTGAAAAGGCCCGATCTTGTGTTGCCAGCCTCTGCACCTCCCATGGAGGGGGCACACAAAGAAGGACCTCAGATATATTAGTGAACATAGTATCCAAATATTCACTGGTGAAAATTGCTTGCAAATTTGCCCTATAATGCTGAATAATATTCATGAAGACTCTTAAAAGAAAATCTGCAAACTGATGTGGGAATGTGGAGAACTCAATTTAACCTGCATATTATAACATGGTAAACTCAAAAATTAATCTGGCCTTGTCGCAATGGATCATCTGTCATTGTATTCAGTGCTGTAATTTGTTAAATTAAGAGATTTAGAGGCCTGATTCGGATGTCACAACAAACCACGCCACCATATGATCTTGGTTTGATATTTTAGTTTGTGAACAGACGATTTGCAGTACATCAACATATGCACACAACCCCATTTCTGCTCATTTATCTGCCTTTATAATGAATATATCTGTACCCAGAAAAGTTATTTACACTGTTTGCTATGTTGATGCAGTTTTAGTTTATCCAAATTCATATGAAGAATATTGGCCACAAACATGTTTACTCTGTTATGGCTTGTAAAAATATTGTAAAATCTTTATAAGCGTCTTTTTAAAAAGCAACAACCCATTATTGGGAACAGGGTGTCCTTAAGTCTCTGTTGTAGAGTTTGCTTGGGCTCTACAACAGTGAGATATGATTCATTGACAGCTTAAATTGAACTGCATTCCGCTGGCACAAAACCATGGAAGAAAGAAAAAAACCTTGCAATGAATCGCAGTTATGAAGGAACCAAAAGTCATCTAGTTCAGCCTCTTCTACCCCCCTGCACAAAAGGGGAAATCAAATGGGGCCGTTCCTGTTCACAGAATCATTTATTGGAAGCAATTACTTTAGGTGCAAACAGAGTGTGTTTTTAACATAATTTTAACCAAGGTGATTCCATGAGCAAGTATGGCAGAAATTGAGACCCCAATTTACCCAGTATCTATGCTGCGTTCAGTAATTAAACCCATGGTTCAGCCACTTTTCATGTATTACAACTACTTTATAAAAAAGCAGCTTGAACTATTTAGTTAAACTGTTTTTGTTGATGGTTAACTATTCTAGATTAACAATAATTACATTACTCTTTGGGGGGGGGGTGTGATTATTTACATCTCATTATTAGCACATTGAAATAGCAACAGGAAAGTGTCTTCCCTCACCTAGGTTGCGGAAACAAAGAAAGCTAATCTGGGTTCTGACCTTTCTGTGAAAGGACTGATCAGTTCTTGTACAGTACTGAAAACAGAATGTGCTGAGAGGCATGGTGTTCTTTAATTCTGACTGTTTGTCTGTTGTACCAGGCTCTGGTTACTGGATCTTGAGGTTCAACTATAACAACAACAACAAAAAAAGAAACAAGGAAAGGAGCCCTCCCTTCTTTGATATCACCGATGAAGCTAAATATCTGGCTTTACAATCTATGGCCAAAAGCTTTTAAGTGAGATGTTGAAATATTTGGCATTGTCTGCATGCAAACTGGGTGTGGGTAAGCTCCAATAGAACCGGGAGCTTTTAAATTTATTGGCAAATTCCAAAATCAAAAGCACATGAAGATAATGTATCAGTGTGTGTGTGTGTGTGTGTGTGTGTGTGATATCTGGCATCTAGTTAGGAATGTTCTGAATGGAGAGGTAGGTTTTGTGACCTAAGAGATACAACTGTGAGCAATTTTCACATTGGATATATCACCACCAAGTGTGATTCATCACTGCAGCTCTGTCAGCCTGAAAAGATCTCAACCACCGGCAGCCGAGGCCCATTCCTGCCTCCATTCCAGCCAGCAGCCACAACCCAATCACAGCTGTGGCATTGTGCAGGTCCAAAAGGCACCAACTCTTCTGTAGGCCATTTGCAAACTGTGGTGCAAAATGGTGGCATCTTCTTTCCTTTTTTATGGCTGGAGATGATGTTGCAGAGGAGATGAATGATGCTATGAGACAGGATGACAAGGAATGCAATGTGGTGGTTATGGTGAGTTCTCACATCCCTGATAATCAGATAGGGATATAAGCAAGGGGGTGGACAAAGAGTAGAATTCAGGGGAGATGAGTGAAGAATGGGTTGTGGGACAACTCTGATCCATCCATTGTGCTTTGGAGGCAAATCATCCAGGCAAACTATTGTTAAGTGAATGCTTCACCCTTGTTGTTTATATAAATCAGCTAAGGAATTGGGTATCCACATCAACACTTAAATAAATGGATTTCCAATGGGGGCCCGTGTCAGACCCTCCTGAGCAGCTGAAGTGCTGACACATAGGCATAAATATTCTCATAATAACAATGCTGGATTTTGACTAGAAACCTGAAAAATGGGTTTCTTAAAAGAGCATTAGAAATGGAACGTGTGTGTCCCTGGCCCTTATTTCTTGTTCTTAGATTTCTAGACTGATTGACAATCAAAGATGTTGACAACACAACTCATGCTGGATAGATTCTTTGGCTGGGAAACATTCACTGTGATGCGATGGAAAGATGTCCATTAATGTTGAATGTTAAGTAGGTTGGAGTTTCCAAAAAATGAAAATAAAACAGGTCCGCTGTCCTGGAAGACAAACTCACACGTGTTTATTATGCCAACTTAACTAAGGCTTGTTGAAGATCAGAAGAGCATTGTCCAAAGCCTGTTGTTGTTGTTGTTTAAAAAAGGCAGAATAAAATTTTTAGTGTAAAGTTAACAACTCAAGGCTTGTTCCAGGATGTTGTCATCTACCACCTTATGTGGAAGAGTCACCTTCAGCTTCTTGTCTTTCTGCATGGCTTGGCAGATGGTTTCATATGCATTGCTGTTGCCGGACCAACAGCGTCTAGCAACCTGTCCATAGGGAACAAAAATAAATGGGTATAAATTAAGAAAAGAGCAATTTGTCTCTCAGCTATGTCAATCGTAGGAGAACACTTCTAATCAAATGGTTCTCATTTTTAACACATTTGATTTCTCAGTATCTAGCTCCTTCACCCCCTTTGGCTGTTCCCCCCTTTAAAGTAAACCTGGTATGTTTTAGTTCCAGTTACAAGATTATTGGCCAGCACTAACTACAGGCAGTCACAGTATCAACAGGGCACTTCACAAGGTTCCCTCTGATGTAATGGAAATACTAAGGTGATCTGTAACATGTTCCATTTTAGATACAGGCATTTCTTGAGCAATCGCTGCTCATTATATGGGAAGGTGTTGCACGGAGCTAAGCACGCCTAAAACTGACTGAGTACAGTGATAAAGCCTTTCCCACATTTAAAGAGGCTAGGAAAACACTGTGCTTTGAAGGTTTGAAAATCAGATTTGAAGCATTCGCAGTTGAGGAAAGCGCCTGGAGGAATCCTGCAGTTATCGCATCAGTTCAAGCTTTGTTTACAGGCTGCTGTTTTTATCATCTGCCTCTGATAAACGAGGCTTATTAAAAGAGTGTTCCTCCGTGGCTCAAGCCTAAAGATTAATCTTCCTATACGACGTACCTACATCTCTTTCAGCAATGATAAAGGGAGTTACTGGTACATGCAGAGCAAATCCCTTTTGAGTCCTGCATCATAAATTGACTATGTCCACTAAAGCAAGATGGTTTTCAGTTTCTCAAATCCCTCCTGCAAAATTAAAGACCCAGAATCTGAGACCCAGTAACACTCACCTGCCTCCACAAGATAAACCTTCAGCTACTGGAGCTAAACTGGAACCATATTCCTCACTGCACAGGACTATGGCTGTTTTTTTAGAATGTTGTACAGGACAAACTCCTGGAGACCTTACTAAAGCTGCAAGTGCTACATTTCATTAGAAAATAGCTAGCCGAGGAAATGACTTCGTGGTTTCACATGGGCTTACTAAGACATTTATGAAATTCTGTATTTTTCTATACATTGAAAAAAAACACCAAACAATATTTCAGAATAAGCAGATCAAGCATATTGGCTTACTCCATTGGAAACATCCCAGCTTAGCATCATCTTCGCACGTTCTTCTGCATCTGCTGAGCCATCCAGGACAAGGCCAAATCCTCCATTTATCACTTCACCCCTTTAAAATGAATTTATTTTTTTATCAGGTTTTTTTTTTGGAGTCGAATAAATCACATGCCAGTGCACTGCAATCAGACACACATTTGGGAGGAATGAAAGATACAAATTAGACCTAAAACAGTGCTGTAATTGGGCACATTTAACTGATGGCAAATGGCCAGTTCAAGTAATGGACTCTGAGAATCCTGGTGCAGGACAAGGGTTTTGCCTTTTCCCACACTATGCCCAGCCAGCAAGATCAATTCTTATGAAAGTGCCAGTGCCATGGGTTGAGCCTGCTGTAATTCTCCTGAGTACAAAATAGTCCAAACAAGTACTTGTTTAAACAAATAATGAAAATGCCTGCATGTCTGATGATTAAGTGGCTAAAGTTACTGGGTTTCTCAAAGGCCAGACAACAGCTACAGTCATACCTCGGGTTAAGTACACTTCAGGTTGAGTACTTTCAGGTTAAGTACTCCGTGGACCCGGGTTCCACCGCACACGCATGCGCAGAAGCGCTTTATCAGTGCTTCGTGCACACGTGCTATCGCCGCTCGGGTTAAGTACTTTTCGGGATGCGAATGGCACCCCGGAACCAATTAAGTACTTAACCTGAGGTACCACTGTAAATGTTTTTTTTCCCATCTACAATACTGTCTTATTTATTTTATAGTACAGTATTTAAGTTTATTACACTGCAGTGTGGAATTCACTTGCTGCATGGTGGCAATGGCCACTTTGGAATATGAATAAAGACCTTGGGCTTGTACTTCACGGAATTATGAGAAAGTGTTCTTTCATTAATTATTTAATTAATAGGTTCCCCAGCCCAGTTCCTCCAGGCTTTGTTATTGGGGGATTTGTTTTCATGTTACCTTGCTGACAAGTCATAAGAGCATGACATTTGCCCTTTGCAAGTGTCAATCTAGTCCAGTACAGTCGTACAGTAACTTGGTTTAAGAACAGCCCCGTTTATGAACTATTTAGTATACGAACTCCACAAAACCGGAAGTGGCGTTCCAGTTACCGAACTTTACCTCAGTCCACAAATGGAAGCGGAACGGTGGAAAGGCACGGGCGGCAGGAGGCCTCATTAGGGAAAGCACGCCTCGGTTTAAGAACGGGTTTGGTTTAAGAACGGACTTCCGGAACGGATTAAGTTCGTAAACCGAGGTACCACTGCATTCTGCATCCAGGAGCTCCTGGAAGTTCACAAGCAAGGCATGAAGAGGGATGGTCACCACCTGTTCTTTACCCCAGGTAGCTGGTACTCAAGGTCTACCTGGTACTTAAATGTATCATATCTGGGTGTTTCTATTTTAGTTATCGTGGCTAATGGGGACAAAGCAGAACTCAGCGGACACTGTAACCTGTAACACATGCTGTAAATGTGGCTGAAGGCCTTCAAATATTTTTAAAGCAGAGATGATAACGGATTAAACGGAGCAGAAGCTGATACTTTAAGGGTGCCTTCGTATGTAGAGGCTGCAGCTGGAACGAAATAATTAAAGGCCGTGCTACTTTTCTTAGATGCCCAGGTGTGAGTCAAGCGCAGAAAACAGTTAGCCGGAAAGCTCTGTAAAATGCTACCCCACGGTTCATTAAAGTAAGTTTTAGACTACAACCACAATAAGCTAGTTTCAACTCTCTTTAACTGCTATATTCATTTAAAGGTATACAATACCTCCTTTTTCAAAAGGGAAAACTTAAAGGGAGGCATAGTTCTACAATTCTGTGTTGAAAGAAGCCATGGCAGTTAAACCCATCCATTTCCAAATATTCTAAATTTTTCTCCAGATATGGCAACAAGTCAGAATTGGACCAAGGCCGAAGCCTAAGTTGTGTAAGCATTCTAAAATATATAGGTTTTCCAGCTGCAGTATCTAACAAAGTATCCAATGAGCAGAATGACTTCCGTTCAGCCAAGAAAAGATTCTCTCCTTTTCCTCCCCTGCTTGTATTCTACACACACACACACACACACACACACACACACACACACACACACACGATTGCTCTGGGCCCCCCCAAAACTATGGAGCAGGTTTGGGGTGGGACGAGAGGGAGGTGAAATTCTACTCCAGAGGAAAACTGGATATACCTAAAAATACTGGATATACACTGAAATGGAAAGAATGGACAACAAGGTTATGTGTAAAGGGTTAGATTTTACAACGGCAAACAAGGAAAGAGTTACAGGTAGGTAACCGTGTTGGTCTGAGTCGAAGCAAAATAAAAAAATTCCTTCAGTAGCACCTTAAAGACCAACTAAGTTTTTATTTTGGTATGAGCTTTCGTGTGCATGCACACTTCTAGAAAAGCACACGAAAGCTCATACCAAAATAAAAACTTAGTTGGTCTTTAAGGTGCTACTGAAACAAGGAAAGAGTTGCTGCATTTTAAAGACTAAGAAATTCATTATGGAATGAGCTTCCACCATCAGATGCAATCCAGAAAAGTGGATTTTTGTCTTCTGCTGGTGTTTAAGGTGCTACAAGACTTTCCCCTGTTTTTGTTGCAATAGGCTAACATGGCTGGAAGATCGTAAAATGGATTAAAGTAGCCACACAGTGAACTGAGATTCAGTTAATGTTGCTGCGGGGATGTCTTCGGGGACCAAATCAGTAATGCCACGGAGGCCAGCATGATATGAGGAAAAATAGTTAGATGTTCAGGCAATGCTGAGATTAAGAACCAATTTAAAAAGCTTTTTCAAGTGCTATAGTTCCTCCACCTATCTTTGTGTGATGCACTTTCTAAGTATCTCATACTGGAGTCAAATCTAGAATTCTGCCATGCAGTTCAGTAGCTAAGCGAACACAAATACAAAGACAGTGAGGTCCAGGTTTGCCCCACTCCGCATGCCTAAAAATGCTCATAAATTAAACTTACAACAAGTCATGTTTGTTAAGCTGAGTTTTCCAACAAGTCTTCTCACTTTTATTGGAGAGCGCTTTGCCCTCATTAGTACTGGGTCATATATTCAAATAATTAAAGAAAGATGTGGCATTTTGACCTAAGCTACCTCCTATAATTTCCAGATGTCTCCATCCAAGGTGATCAAAGAAATCCAGGCCCCTCTTGCAATCAAGACATCACACTGTTGACTGTGTACTTCATTTGGTAAATTGCCTCTGTCTCTTTGTTGCTACAAGTCACTTTGGCCTCCTGCTAATAAATGGGCTTTCAGAACTGAGCTGCCCTAACAATGGGCAACCCTAATCTAACTCCCTATATGCTCCAGCTAATAGTAAAATGATTCCGATCCATGTGAGTAAGTAATTAATGTTCAGCTCTGTTTAGGCGGCATGATTATCAGCCTATAAACAAAAATATCACTTCAGTCTCTAAAGGAAGAATAAAAATTTGCAGAAAGGAAACTAAAACATGCATATTAGAAATGGCTGATAAATCCATGTGTTTATCCATTGGTAAAAACACTGCAGCTAGATCTGTCAGTTCTCTCTAGCCAGCAGTATTGACAATGGATTGCTCAGCCTCACACACACAAGACAGCACACACATTTTATCATGAACTGATGAAAGACTGAAAAAAGCATGTCTGAATGATGGAGTTTTCAAGGACCAGATGTATGGATCCAGTGCAGCCAATCCCAGTGCTGCGCATGAACTAATCAGATTAATTCACTGAATTAATTCAAAATTCTCTGATTCACACCTGAAAATAGTTCCCATAATTCCCAGGTGAGTTGAACGTGATTTTATTTTAGTTTACAGTGGTACCTCGGTTTATGAACACAATTGGTTCTGGAAGTCTGTTCATAAACTGAAGCATTCATAAACTGAAGTGACCTTTCCCTTTGAAAGTAATGGAAAGTGGCTTAATCCGTTCCAGACGGGTCCGCAGAGTACTCGGCCTGAAGCATACTTAACCCGAAGAATGGGTGTAATTGGTTCCGGAAGTCTGTTCATAAACTGAAGCGTTCATAAACTGCAGCAAACTTTCCCATTGAAAGTAATGGAAAGTGAATTAATCCGTTCCAGATGGGTCCGCGGTGTTCGTAAACCGAAAATTCATAAACCGAGGTGTTCGTAAACCGAGGTTCCACTGTATATGGGTTTCATCACACATAGCTCTGTATTTGATTGTCGTCACTGTATTTTCCATTTTTACGTTTCTGAAAACTGATTTTGTTTTAGCTTAAAGATCATAATTGTTGGGGGGAACAAATAAAGCAATTCTTCACATTGTATTGTGTGTGAATGTTTTGATGTTTTCTTAGTCTTATTAAAGGAAAGGTAAAGGGACCCTTGACCATTAGAGTTGCGGTGCTCATCTCGCTTTATTGGCCGAGGGAGCCGGCATACAGCTTCTGGGTCATGTGGCCAGAATGACTAAGCCACTTCTGGCGAACCAGAGCAGCGCACGGAAACGCCGTTTACCTGCCCGCCGGAGCAGTACCTATTTATCTACTTGCACTTTGACATGCTTTCAAACTGCTAGGTTGGCAGGAGCAGGGACCAAGCAACGGGAGCTCACCCCATCATGGGGATTCGAACCGCCGACCTTCTGATCGGCAAGTCCAAGGCTCAGTGGTTTAGACCACAGCGCCACCCGCGTCCCGGATTATTACTTATATTACTTTTTACTTATATGTAAAACTTCAGCAGAGCTTGTAAAATTTTGAAGGCTGGAAAAAATGTGAGGACCACATGAGTGCATTGTGTTTTGAACTGTAATGGAATTAGCTCCATTTTGGAGGGGGTGAACGGGAACTGGTACTAATTCCTTTAAAAAATGAACTTTCCAAGTAGGATTTGATATCCCGCTTTATCACTACCCGAAGGAGTCTCAAAGCGGCTAACAATCTTCTTTTCCCCTCCTCCCCCACAACAGACACTCTGTGAGGTGAGTGAGGCTGAGAGACTTCAAAGAAGTGTGACTAGCCCAAGGTCACCCAGCAGCTGCATGTGGAGGAGCGGAGACGCGAACCCGGTTCCCCAGATTACGAGTCTACCGCTCTTAACCACTATACCACAGTCCCCACCAGTCTCAAACTTCAGATCACCTTGATTCCTTCTTATGTGCAATGCAGACAGCCACCATGGAGGGTGAAGCAATATCACTAGTGCTTTTTCTACCCTTCCTATTTAGTGCAAAGTAGCCAATAGAAAGTATGAGCTTAAATATTTTCCTCATTGAAATCAGACCCTGTTATCTTTTGACTGGGGCAGAATTACGTGTTAGAAGAAACACAAGAGGGCAGAAGTTTCATTGTACAGGTGGAGGTCCTTGTGCTAACAGGCCAACTTCATTGGATACAACCCAGAGAAATGTGCCTTATTCTGAATAAGGCAATTGGTCCATCTAGCTCAGTACAGTATAGTCTGGACCAGAGGCATAGGAAGGAGGGTGCGGTGGGTGCAGCCCACCCTGGGTGTCATGACTGGGGGGGGTGGGAGGTTGACAAAATGGGAGGCTAGTGGGCAGCACACCTTGCGCCTGGTGGCAGCAGCTCTTCTGACAGAGAGCAGTCCTCCTCACCTGTGGGAAGGCGCACCTGGCCGCAGCAGCTCAGTTGCTGGGTCATGTCTGACCCGGCTGCAGAGAGCAGGAGGAGAGTGAGCAGCAGCTGCTCTGCCCCTCTCCTACCCTGAACTGTGGCGAGTAGGAGGGCACCCTCCGTGCCCTGCCCCCTTTGGGAGCGCGCCCGCTCTGGGCAGCGCGGGCCTACGTTCTGCCGCTGGTATGGAGCAGGGATGAGGGAATCTATGGCGCGTCAGATGTTGAACTACAACTTCCACAATAACCCATTACCATTCCAGGAAGCTAGCTGTGCTAGCTGAATCTTAGACACTGTGGTTCCTGCGATTATTTATTTCTGCCAGCAAGACAGAAACCAGAATGGGTGAAAACCTCAATGGACAAGCACTGCAAGGTTGAGGCAAAGGGAAGGAGCAGGACTGTTGTGCCTAACTAAGAGCTTGGGGAGGATATCTTGCTCTAAGAAATCTTCCAGGTTCAGTGCCCACAGAAAAAAAAGGTTTAATTTGCTCCTTAAAAAAGGAAGGGAAAAAAAAGCTAAAACTAATTGGAGTGAGAGCAGAGGAAAAAGCAGGCTGGCACCTGACCTGTTTTGTATCAGCGATCCCTTGCTGCATTTTGGCATATGGACATGTTATATTGGGGTCCAAAGGTCACAGGTTTAAATGCAGCTTGCGGGGAATCGAAATGCATCTCGTCCACTGGCACCCTGAAGAACTAGGCAAGTTAATATGGTGTTGGAAGTAAGTTCTATTTCGAAAGAAAGAAATAGAAAACCTCGAAACTAATAGTAGTGAGGACCTGAAACTAATAGTAGTGGTCACTGTCTTAACATACATTTGGGACTTTTTTTTAAAGATCTGGGAATCAATTAGAAGAGAATCGTGCAACATTAGTCAATAAAAAGAAACCTCAAAACTCCAGCAGAGTCTACTTAAACCATTCTTACCCTGATTTTGCACTCTGAAGGCAGCTAATACTGTAACTTCATTTAAAGGCAGCCCACAATAATGGGCTGTGCTGCATGAATCCCATTGGAGCTGTATAAAAGCACAACCATTTTCATTAAGCTTGCATAGAGATTGTGTGTGTTTCTAAAGCACAGATGGAGAGCCTGTGGTCTTCTGCATGTTCCTGGACTTCCATCTCCCACTATCCCTGACTACTTGCTGGTTACGGGAGCTGGAACCCCAAAACATCTGGAGGGCCACAGTTCCCCTCCGCTGTTTTAAAGTCTTTCCAGAGGGGTAACCATGTTAGGCTGCTTCAGCAAAAACAACCAAGTGTCATGTGGCACTTTAATTTGTCACAGCACAAACTTTCATGAGTCCACATCAGACTGTCGTCAACAAAAGCTTATGCCACACTAAGCATGTTAACACTACCCTTTGTCATTCATAAAGTTCGAAACAGAAGCAATGGAGACTCCCATGAAGGCATGCCCTTCAGCAGCTCAATCCTGTTGCTGTTTTTTGCTGCAGCCACACAGCATTTCCTTTACTCGGGAAATGACTTCTCCCATCCTTTTGAAGACAACTTCTCCTTACCAGCCAACACCACCACCGTTGTGCAAGGCAACCCAGGTGGCTCCTCTGAATGAGTCTCCCACAAAATTCTGAACAGCCATATCTGTGGAGGGAGAAAGCAGGTGAATTACCGAAGCATGGGGATTCTTAGGTTAATGTGGGGGAAAGCGCATAATATACTTGCCGCTGTGAACCCAAAGCTTTCCTTTCTTTCTTCATTTCATTGACTCTTTCCATTCCAGCTATCACATTGCCATATCATTGTTGCCAGAGGGCTAAAGTAAAGGCGATGGTAGCAGATCTGTGTGGCAAATTTGAGAATGCTGCCAGATGCCATAGCAATGTAAACGCAACTTCCAGTGTTGCTTTGCCCATCTATGGGCACCAAAAATGGCCGGCGCCGGCGTCAGAATTCGTGTCTACGCATGTCCGGAAGTGCATAGACACAACTTCCGGTGTCAGCGCGAGCCATTTTCGGTGCCCATAGATGGGCAAAGCGACACTGGAAGTTGCGTCTACGCACTTCCGGACATGCGTAGACGCGACTTCCGACGCCGGCACCAGCCATTCTCTGGTGCCCATAGATGGGCAAAGCGGCACTAGAAAAATGGCCGCCGACAGGAACAAAAATAAGGGAAATTAACGGGAGAAGAGCTGGAACGGGAGACCTCTGGGAAACGGTAAGTAAAATCAGGGGTTTCCCAGGAAATACGGGGTACTTGGCAGCTATGATTTAAAGCACAGCCAGTGCTAATTCCAGAACTCAAGACATCCTTAGTGAGTCACCTGAACTATGAGGAATAGGCCTGACCAGGGCAGGCAGCCAAAGGAGTGTCTGCTTCTGCTTCTCCTCCTTATGAGCATCACTATGCTGGCTCATGACCTGTCCTTCCCTAAGACAGGTGAGCAGGCAGCGCCAGCCAGCCAGCATGACTAATGGTCAGGGATTATGAGTGCAGAAGTCTAGCAACATCTAGGAGGTAACAGACTCCCCATTCCAGGCATAACAGAACACAATCTTCTCCAGAGCCTGTTGAAATCCTTGGAAAGATCATGTCTCTGAAGGCCTATAGATCATGTCTCTGAAGATCATGTCTCTGAAGGCCTTGAGAATGGACTTCACTTTGTGATAGATTGTAGGCATTGCTGATGCATTTTAGTATGTTTCTGAGTTATTCAGTTTGGGGCAGGCTGGATGTTTCTCGTTTAATTTAACTGGCTTCAAGTAAGTATGTTTACAGTGGCTGTAAATTGCCTTGGGAGGGCTTTTGCCCTGAAAGGCTGCTTTTAAATAAAAATACAATCCTTTAAATAAAAATATAAATGCATTTTCTCATGTTATGTGTACTTATAAAACTGATAAACACTTCTTAAGTAGCCTCAGCTTATCTGAAATTCAACCATATAAAAATGGAATGTTATTATTTACAAGCAAATTCCTCGCCCTGGAAAATATCTAAGGGCGTTTCCAGAATGTTGTTTTTTGAGGATGGAGGGTGAGATTCAATCACACACTAGCAAATATAGGCTGCACAATTAAAGTTGATTTTTTGTCTTGCACAAACATTCCCAATAAGGGAATTGATGTGGAAATGCACTGAAAAAGGTGAGATAATGCAACATCCCCACAAATAAGACTGAATGTTCAACAAACAGCTGATGTCGTCTAAGCTCCCCACAAACTTTGTGCAAACAAATCAGGAAGAATGTGCAATAAACAGGTCATCCGGGGCAACTGAAGGCATTACAAAGATGTCTGCAAACGTGACATGAATGCTGGCAACATCAACCCTGCCATGTGGGAACCCCTTGCAAATGACCGCAGTGCTTGGAGATAGGCAGTCAAGGCGTGTACCCATAGCAGTAACCAGAGGAGAAATGACTGCTAGGAGGAGCGCAGAGAGAAGAAACACCATGGTGCATCTGGACACTTTCATCTGCCCCAGCTGCAACAAAACATGTCTCTCCAGTATCAGTCTCGGCAGCCACAGCAAGCACTGTAACCCTCCAATGGTTTGACTTCACTCCTGAAGGTGCACTCCTCCGTTGTCTCCCAAGACAGACACATGCCAACCATTAAATGTGCCAACTCTTGGGAGGGAGGAGAATTTCCACAGTGATTTAATCCTCGGCCTTTCTTCCCCTCCCCTCCACTAGGCAGGATACCTGCATTTTTATGTTTTGAACTGTCACAAATGTATTCATTGAACTGACACCTGACATTTTGTTTAATTTCTAGTACAGTGGTACCTCTACTTACGAATTAAATGCGTTCCGAACGCACATTTGTAAGTCGAAAAAAATTGTAAGTCGAATCCCGTAGGAATGCATTGGGAGAAAAAATTCGTAAGTAGAAGCAACCCTATCTAAAAATTCCTAAGTAGAAAAAATCCTATCTAAACCACATCCAAGATGGTGGACGGAGCTCCATTCATAAGTAGAAACATTCCTAAGTAGAGTTATTCGTAAGTAGAGGTACCACTGTAGCTCCGCCTATCAGATGCTGGGATCTTGGTTAGTTGGGTAGAGATGGGAATGCCAGCGGGTTTAGCTTGTCATTCAGGGGAGAGAATAGCTGTAGATTCTGAAATTCTCTCTTTTATTCAGGGATGGGGACTTTGTCCTTCTTTGAATTAGCTCCCTGTGTATTGATGGAGTAATGGCCATTTACATTATAAATAGTTAGAATATAATGTTTACAGTATCCTGGTCTATGTGTTTAAGTTGTGCACTCAAGTTCTGTACTCTAGCTGCAAAGGATGTGCTATTTTTACACCTCTTTTTTTTTTTAACCTCGCCCTGTGCGTGCTTATGCCATCTCTGTCTACTTGCTGCCTTGGACAAAGTAGGATATTCCCCTATGGAAGTTCAGACTACCATAACCTAGTTTACCTTCCAAGCCAAGGATGTTTCAGCATCTCCCTCACCCCCTATTTTGACATCACTGAATTGCAGGAAACCTGTGTAGCAGGAAATCTTACCTACCAGACTAAAACTCTCCATGCTATTCGGCGAAATTATTTTTCACATATTAATCAATTCTGATCATTGAAAAGAGACTATGCGCCTATTCAGCTGACCTGCACAAAACGCTGATCCATCATAGATGTTCGACGTTTCTCTGTAAGGACTGTCTGTCCCACTTACATCATGGTGATCTCGACTAAGGACAACTGGTGCCTGTAATATAAAATAAAAGCTGAGGAGAGAGAGCAGTCGGAACTAGGGTGAGTGGGCGGGTGGGAACAGATCACTCTTCCTATTTAAAAGGAAGAGCCTCAGTTGACAAATATACACTAAACCAAACTATGGCATAGCTCCAGGTAGCATGGCAGCAGAAAGACCAGGGAAGGAGTGTAAAAGGTAAAGGGACCCCTGACCATTAGGTCCAGTCGTGACCGACTCTGGGGTTGCGCGCTCATCTCACATTATTGGCCGAGGGAGCCGGCGTATAGCTTCCAAGTCATGTGGCCAGCATGACAAAGCCGCTTCTGGCAAACCAGAGCAGCACATGGAAACGCCATTTACCTTCCCGCTGTAGCGGTTCCTATTTATCTACTTGCATTTTGACGTGCTTTCGAACTGCTAGGTTGGCAGGAGCTGGGACCAAGCAACGGGAGCTCACCCCATCACAGGGATTCGAACCGCCAACCTTCTGATCAGCAAGCCCTAGGCTCAGTGGTTTAACCACAGCGCCACCTGGGTCCCTAGGGAAGGAGTGAAGCAGCTGCTATTTTTGTTCTGTGTCCCCACACACACACTTGTTAGCTATGGTTTGGCTTAGTGTTATGAGTGAAACAGACCACACTTGGTGCAGGATTTAGGGTGATTTTATAACACTGGGAGCCAGCAAAGTCCCACCCAGACCAGAACACCCATCAGCTCCAACCAACATGGTCAATGGTCAAGGGTGATGGTACATGCAGTCCAACAACATCTGAAGGGCACTATGTTGGAAGTCCTTAGTTATATGTTAGCTTGTGGCCATGGGGTGGCTTTCCCTGGATATCTTTACATATGGTTCCCCAAATGCACAACTCTGTCAGACTCCATTTTAAATATACATCTGACTGCATGAAGAACATACACAGGAAAGCTTTGCCATGAAAAAAGAGACTGGGGAGAGTTGTCACTAAATCTACCCTTTTAGATCCCAAAAATACTTGCTCCAAAATATGGCCCATTGAGTTCAATGGGGCTTGCTCCTAGTTAAGTTGGCATAGGGTTTCAAATCTAAATCACTCCCAGAATTCCCTGTTGCCATCTGGCGTGGATCTCTAATGGGGTGGGTCAGAAATGACAGACCTGGTGAGGAGAACAATTTTTTTTGTTTCTGATCTTCTGGCAAGATTAAAAGGATTATCTTCATCCTCAATCCCTGCTGTAAATTATTTTCGCATGGAGACCATTCCAGATGGAGGTACCAGCTGCCATCTTCTCAGTGAAAGACTTTAGCAGTGAGTGCTTGCGTTTGATAAAAAGCTTAAACTTATTGAAGTGGAAAGATATGGAGCATGGCCCTGTTTTGGGCTGCTAGCAAATTATGTGGTGTGCTTGTAGTGCACTTATAAAGATGGCAACCATGACATTAGATCATGCAGAGAGAGAGAGAGAGAGAGAGAGAGAGAGAGAGAGAGAGAGAGAGAGAGAGAGAGAGAGAGAGAGAGATGATAGACCGGCGTGAGGGTTTGACCTTGCCCTACGTTTTTCATTTATAGTCAATCTTGATTGATAAAAGTATCTTATATTAATGGGTCATTCTGGAGTTCCCAAGAAAGATCCTGGACAGAAAAGATGTACTTTAGCTGGACAGAAAAGATGTACTTTAGCCACATTTCTCTGCCATGAATCGTTGTACTGAAATAAATAGGAAGGAATATCTGTGAAAACCACTGGTCTTTCCTAATAGGTTTTAAAAAAGGAGTTGGGTTCAGAAATAAATTTTTAAAACCCCACATTTTATACAAAACCTTAACACACCATGTGGTTAGTGTTCATTTCTGTGGGAATGTTCAGGGAGGAAGGAGAGGATATATTGTTAAATTATATCCTTCCCAACTTGTGTTCTACAAGTTCTACAATTTAACAGAGAAACATTCCTCCTTTTAAACTTGTACAGTGGATAACGTCTTTGCCAGGCTTGTTTAAGCCTCTTAAACAGGGGTAAGCAACCTAAGGCCCATGGGCCGGATGCGGCCCAATTGCCTTCTCAATCCAGCCCGTGGATGGTCCAGGAATCGGCATGTTTTTACGTGAGTAGAATGTGTCCTTTTATTTAAAATGCATCTCTGGGTTATTTGTGGGGCATAGGAATTCATTCATTTCCCGCCCCCCCCCCAAAAATATAGTCCGGCCCACCACATGGTCTGAGGGATGGTGGACGGGCCCACAGCTGAAAAAGGTTGCTGACCCCTGCTCTAAAATAAGTTTCTTGGTACCGTAATTCTCCCTTATTCCCTCATAAAAAGATTAGATACGACACAGTCTTGTATAAAATTATATAAAACTAGCTGGCCCTGCCACGTGTTGCTGTGGCTCATCCCTGTGATTTTCCCCACCCTGTGCCGATCCATGATGTATCCCGCCCCCTCCCCCCACCCCATCTTATCCCTGTGATTCCCCCCTCCCCCGGTTCATCCCTGTGACTGGTCCCACCGTGTCCTGACCTATCCCGTCCCCTCCTCCCCCCAACCCCTACCCAGGCGAGTAAGTACCTCCATTCGGCCTAGTCTGTAAAGGCTTCAGCCTAGTATGTAAACAGGAGCCAAGGTGCTGTTGAAAAAGAAGGTTTTATAGGTGCAGTACCAATGTAGCCGTTGCTAGAGGGCGCTGGTTTGTAACCTGGTTCTTTTCCCAGCATGCACTTTTGGCTTCGTGGTGCATTCTGGAACAGGGTTTTTGGGGGGTTTTACCTGGTGGAGGTGTGACATCTGTCTTAGCAAACTTTCCTATATCCTTCGGACATTTGCATGTGATGTTGTGTCAAAATTTCACCTCAATCGGTCAAGCGGTTTTGGTGAAAAGTGGAAACACACCCACATGTCCTTTTTACATTTTTATATATATAGATACTTTACTCACATTCTGTTCACAAATGGATCCCAGAATGCAGACTTAGGTTACAAAATATATACACATGGAATCTATCCCATAAGGAGATAGTTCTTTTGTCCTCTCTTGGCTGGAAGAAGAGAAGCCAAGAGAGCATCTCAGACTAAGTAGATGTTGCATATTCTAGGAATGGAGTCAGAGAGAGATATGGCTGCCTCTGCTGAGGTATTTTGTTACCTGCATAGGTGAGGTCACGTCCACCTCTGTCCCAGCCCAGGAGGAAACAGGAAGTTCTAACTGGCTGGTCCAGACATCCCCTTTTATGTCCACTCTAGGGATGTTGTATTTGACTGCTCTGTGTTTCACATCCCACAATTTCAACCCGATATTCTTTGTTATTCTGCTGCACATTCATTTGCTTCAGGTGATTTGCATTTTTAAAGGAAATATCCTTGTTCCAATGTTTTATCTTATCCTGCCAATGCGGGTGGTGTTCAACGTGTATTTACTAGGTGGCCGAACCATATGGCTTTTTCCATTACAGGCCAATCTTGTATGCTAGGGGAAAAGAAGCAGGTGATATATGCAAAGAGAATGTACCTTAATTTTTCCTTCGGCGATGCTTCGGTTAATAGCCAGTGCAATAGCAACACGACCCTTCTGATCTGAGTACAAAATTCTGGCTTGGGAACCCACAACCTAGAAAATAGAAATAATAGAAATATCTCCAAGGCTCCAGATGTGAGCCAGCAACATTTCTCTTCCTCACAATACACATCTTTAATGATTATGTTATGATGATGCCATTAGCCTTGAAAGAATTATTATTATTATTATTATTATTATTATTATTATTATTATTATGCCACCCATCTGACTGGGTGGGTTCCAGCACCCACTCTGGGTGGGTTCCAGCAAATTATAAAACCACAGCAAAACATCACACATTAAAAGCTTCCCTATACAGTACAGGCCTGCCTTCAGATGTCTATTAAAGAAGCCTATTATTGGGTCTGGGTGCACAGTTGTGGTGTGTGTGGCCCCAGCAACAGTTTATCTGGTTTGCAAATGTGCCTCCCAGGCTCCCAGAACTTGGCAACACCTGATTCATCCCAATCCTAGAGCTTTAGCACTTAAGCTCCTTACGTTTAGGACATTTGTACTGATATGGTGTCATTTGAAACATTTCTAATGTTGGACAAAAATAACAGTGGGCAGTTTATCCATGCTTTGGGATTCATGCTTGGCTTTCGATGCTGAAGGACTGATACTCATCATAAAAATAAATCACACACTGGCTGCCTTGGACTGCCTGAAAGCACTTTTTAAAAAATAAAAAAATAAAAATAAAGGTCTGCCTGCCAGAAATGAAAATATTCCCTGAAAGTCCTATTAGCTTGGAAATTTTCCAAAGCCCCTTCCAATTTACATGATCCAGTTAGTGCAGCGACTATGGCCTACCGTGTTTCTCATATTATAAGACACGTCTTATATTTATTTTTTCCTCAAAAAAACACACTATGGCTTATTTTCAAGGGATGTCTTATTTTTTTCCTCCTCCTCCTGCCGCGGCCGGCATTGCTGCTGCTCCTATCACTATGTCTTATTTTCGGGGTATGGCTTATATTCCTTGAATGCTTAAAAATCCTGCTATGGCTTATTTTATGGGGATGCCTTAAAATATGAGAAACAGGGTAGTTTCTGTTAAAGAAATAAATCTGTGTCTGAGCTGGGCTACTTCAGATTGCAGATGGGGTGCCTCAAATGTTTTAATGCTTCTCCGTGCAAAGGAAAATAGGTGTCAGGGACAAGGGTTCCAACTTTTCTCTGGTGCTTAGTTTTCTAAGAGCAGAGAATTTTGGGATAAAAAAGCAATCCATCATGAAAGGTCCTCCCTGCAGGCATGTTTATCACCCCAATGAGAACTAGTGACCTGAATAGAACTAGGCTGGATTCTGAATACAGCCAGCTTGCACCTCTGCAGGGTTCCAACCCAGATTTTGAGGTTCTACTGAATCAGATATGTTTAATGGAGCAAAAATTAAAATCTGTTATTGTTCTGGAGGTACATTTCCAAAATTTGGCAAGGCAACGAGAGATTCCTCTCTTTTCTGCATCTTTTCTTTAACATAATGTGTGTATGCTTAACTGTAAATAAAACCTCTAAACTGTTTTCAAACCTTGTATCTTTGTAGTAAAAAAAATGCAAATTTAAAAAATGAACTTCCCGCAAAAGGCACCTCAATTTTAATGCCCCCCCCAAATTAGCAATTGTACTTGTCTAAAAACTGTGATATTGCAAACATTAAAAACAACAACAATAAAAAATACAAGCAATGGTTTGGACCCTAACTTGCCTGTGAAACAGAATTTGTGTTCACAGTTTGGGAATTTCCTGCCCCCCCCCCTTTCCACAACCCACTGTAATTCCAACAATTTGATCCCATGGGTTATTGTTGGGTCTTGGGAATGGTGTGGGAATGCAGCTTGGAGCAGCTGAATATGGAGGTGGACTTGGCAGAAATCACATATACCCTTAAGTGAATTAGAGGTGCAATTCTGGCTAATTTGTTTTTACTTTTTTTAAAAAGAGAGAGAGAGATGGATTTTTTTTTAGAAAAATGTTTTGTTTATTTCTTCATTTTGGACACATGCACAAAATCCATTCTATCCCAAAAACTGGAAGTGCTATTATTACTCAGCTGGAATGGAACCAAAAGGAATGTCATAATTTCAGACGTTTCATGGAGCAGAGCTGAGAGAATTAGCTTATCCCTCCTTGCAACCTACACCATTTCTCAGCCCAATGATGGCAGCTTTGCAATGATGTGGCAAATGTGCTTCAAAATGCAGAAGGCAGCATAGCCGCATGGCCATTTTATCACATGCTGTCTGATCCACTCAAGCCACAAATGAATGAAGAAAATGTGATAGTGGGAACTGGGATGCTCATGAATGTAGGAACAAAATAAAAAAAATTCCTTCAGTAGCACCTTAAAGACAAACTAAATTTTTATTTTATTTATATTTGAGTGTAGGAGTGTGGGATGCCTTTGTATTCTGAAGGTGATTCACCCCCCCCCCTTCCTCCAGGCCTGGAGGCCAATACACAAACCTGCATATTATAGCCCCGCTCTGCTTTTGTTTTTTTCTGCCTTTACGTAAATTGCTTTAGGAAGGTGCCAGTGAGATTCTGGCACTGAGAACGCAGAGACAACCATTTACCAAGACAACAGTTTTAGGTTTTTGATTGGGCTCAGTCTTCCATTTGGAAACTATGCCCTTTAAAATGATGACACTGAATCTGAGCAGTGCACACAGTCATTCTTTTAGCTGGCTGGATCCACATACCAAATTGTGCCTCCTGGCTTCCTGGATCCAGCGGATGTTATCGGAGTATTGCTGCTTCACAGATGCATTCACTGGACAAGAGGAGGGGAGAGGGGACAAAATGGCTCATAAAGTGAGTACATTGCAGCCTAAGCCATGTGTAACTCCAGAGGCCAGCACCTAGATACACTATATAGAGAATAAGATACAGGGAATGAAAAAGGCACGAGCACCTTTAAGGTGACAAGTTAAATAGGAATGGAGGGTGGATAAACAATTGATTGGTTGATTGATTATTGATTGATTGATTGATTGCCACTAGGCTTGCACATAAACATGCATGGTCTAGAGGCAAAGGAAATAATTTACAGTGGTACCTCTGGTTACGAACTTAATTTGTTCTGGAGGTCCGTTCTTAACCTGAGGTAAGAATTTAGCTAATGGGGTCTCCCGCAGACACCACGCGATTTCTGTTCTCATCCTGAGGTAGAGTTCTTCACCTGAGGTACTACCGTACTTCTGGGTTAGCAGAGTCTGTAACTCAAAAGTGTTTGTAACCCGAGGTGTTTGTAACCTAAGGTACCACTGTACTTGATCTATTTAGCAAATTAATAAACCACCCTTCATCACACTGTACTCCCAAAGCGGTTTCCAATAAAATAACAAAAGCAAGATAGCATGTTCATGACCAGATATAACCAACTGCCAGAGATAAATGTCAAATATGTGCATCAATACTGAGGAGACATTATTTTAAGCCTGCCCAGGCACGATCTCTTCCATGATGCTTGCAGTTCAACTGCGAGATCCTTTAATTAAGCGTTGAGGATTAATATGCCAGTCTTTTTAATAACCATGAATGAGACATCTGCTTCCTTGGGAGAATTATACTGCATTTTAAATTCCATAGGGAACTATCCTATAAAAGGACATTGGGAGACTTGAATGAAAAAAGGTGTTTAATGGGCTTTTGCAAAATATAACAGAACAAATACAAAAGGGAGTATGAATATCTCTGAAAGGCTTTAGATCACCCTGGAAAACAAACATGGTAAATCTGGGGTGCAGAACAGCTCAAGGAACAAGCATGGAGTCCCCACTTCTCATTCACCCTTCCTAGGTAGAATCACGACCTTTCATTAGCTTGACTTTGAAAATCCTTCCTAAATTGCTGAAAATAAAAAAGGGGGGAATGTTGCCTCTTTTCTCTTGAAACCGATCCTTTATCAATTTACTTTGTTGCCCTTGCTGCTTGTTGATCTTTATTTAGGTTCCAGAAGATACTAAAAGTATGTTGTGATCTCAGCCACATTATTTGTGTCAGCAAGGAAACTGACTCCCTAGCCTCAGAGTTATTTTGTATTTTATTTTTACATCATCCAAGCCTCTCCAAATAGACACAGGAAAGCACATTCTTCACATAAAACCGGGTAAAGACAATTTTACTCCCACGGTAGCCTTGATGCAGAGAGGTCATCATTTCTCAGCAGATATTCTAATTCTTACAGTGTCGCTTTAACAGAATAACCTTGGACATACTAATTTTGACTTTAAGAATGTTGCAGGAAGAAACCATAAACACATTTGAGTGTGTGTGGTGCAAAACACCAGCATTAGACTATGATTCAGTCTAACACTTTATAGAGGTTAATGCACAACAACCAAAGTATCCTGGGCATTCTGCTACATAGAAGCCCATTTGCTTGTAGTAGCTATATTTATAAGGGTTGCCACAGGCAGCAAGAATTGGTCTAGTCCTTTCAATAGCACACCTGATGCTTGCTATTTATCTATTGACTGCCCTTAGCAGAGAGCTGGAAGTAACCAAACAGGAGTGGTACCAGCACTAGCATCAACGCTGGTGAGAAAGATGGAACAGCTCTCCATGTACACATAAGAAATCATTGGAACTGACAGCTAATACAGCCACGCAGAGGCTTCTGTACACCTGAGGTGGGTGGGTTAAGAAGGTTCTTAGCTGAAGATTGGTCATACTCCTCATATCTTTTCCCTCTGCTTCACATTGTGTGGTAGCCCTTCTTTCTGCTTCATAGCATGGTGTGGCATATAGCAGGGGTGGCCAACTCCCAAGAGACTGTGATCTACTCAAAGAGTTAAAAACTGGCAGTGATCTACCCCCTTTTGGGGGGTTCGGGTCAAAGTTGTTGAGTTTTTTCAGGGAGGAGGTAAAATGTTGCGCTTTTTTAAGGGGAGCCACAGTTGTTCAGCTTCTTTGGGGGGAACCAGAGATCTACCACAGACGTCCAGTGATCTACCGGTAGATCACGATTTACCTGTTGGACATGCCTGGCATATAGCATCAAAGGCTATAAAGTCTAAGGGCTTGCTCACACGTGCATGAGAACCACTTGGCGTTACTCACAGTTACTCACAGCTGAATGTGAGGTAATTGACCTCACAGGAAAACCTTTCATTTGATGTGATTAGAGCAGATCTAAAAGTTCTCCCTGTGGTGGCCTTTCTGCGAATTCTATGAAAAATATATTAAATAGCTGTTTGCGACTGCTAAAACCTCAAATTGCTTAGGACTGGGACACCTTTTCTATGGCTGCATAACTCTCCACCTAAGGAAGCTCACTTTGGTTGATTTCTGTCCTCACTACGGGAGGACCTTCCTTTGCAGTAGGCATCTAACCTGCCAAGTCCTTAGTGTTAATCTCTCCTGAAATATCCAATACTTGAAGTGCTTTACCTGCTGTAACTACTTTATCTGTCTACAGGGTGCCATTGTGGTGCCCTCTAGATGGTTTTGAACTCCAGTTTGTATCAGAACCAGCTATTGTTATGGCCAATGATCAGGCATGATAGGAGATGTAGTTCAGCAGCATCTGGAAAAAGCACCATGTTGGTTACCCCTCGTCTATTAGTTTGCATTTTTAACTGATCATTTAAATGCTTCTTCTGTCATGTGGCAACCCACCTTCAGTGTCTTAAAGGAAAAGCAAGGTAAAAACATTTATAAATAAACAAACAAATAAATAACTGTGACAGAGCTCTGTCTCTACAGTTTTTGACATTCCTTTTCAATTCTGCTTGATGAAATAAAATTTTGATTTGTTTATTTAAAACAGAGGCAGCTTCCCTTCTTCAGAACGATAGTGTATGACTAGGAGCCTGAATGTGGAATGTCCCAAATTCAAAGAATTGGAATTTTGTTTTGGTCATTATATTAATGATATGCACATTCCACAAGAGGAGTGTTTGAATGGCCCAACAAAGGAGTGACTGTAGCTATTAACCAGCCACTCAATGGCCAGCTTGATCTAAAGTTGCTGACTTGGTGTGTCAAAAATGGATCCCATGAGGCCATGTTCTGTACCTATCTGTGGAAGACAAAGAGGCAATTCAAATGTCCATATGGAGAATATGGGTTGACTGGAACCAGGAGGAATTTGGTTCACAGTGAAGCCACTGTGTGTTTGCTTCACCACAGGCACAGTTTTTTGCCACTCAGCTCACATTGACCACACCATAATCCTTCCACTTCTGGAACTTTTCCAAAAGAATGGTAAACGTGGTTTGGGTTGCCATCTAGGTCCATGGTAAAGCAATTGCACACTTCCCCATGTTAACAAACCCCGCAGAGATCCATTCAACTGGCTTTCTCAACCTTCCAATATGTCATTCTTGAGGATGAGGACTGTAGCTGAAGTTCTACTTCTAGCTATAGCATAGCTGAATGGCAAGCAGAGCATTCAGTAACAAAGAGGTCAAAGGGGATTCCTGGAAAGGTTCATTTTATTAGACATCCACTCCACTGAAATTCAGTAGTTGTTTCTCTCTGAATTCCTCTGTCCATTGCTCTGCCAAGCACAACAACAAATTCAATAACTGAGATGCGACCTAATCTCCTTCAGTCAGCTGGATTTTTAAAATGTCTATATATGGTACACACACACACACGCACACACACACACAAACATTTTCTGATGGGCACTTTCTTGTGAGACACATAGCCTTACAGCTTTATCTTGCATTAAAATAGTTTGGGTCTCTATCCCCCTTGAACGGTGGGAAAGTCAAGGCAGCCTTTCTAGGGTCAGATGCCATACCTTCCAGGAAAATCTGCACTGTGAGAATGAGAGCGTTCCAGCTTGTCACTGTGTTTGTCATCACCCAATCGCACAAAACAAAATAGTATTTTGCAGGCCCCCTATAGTGCCATATGGGCAAGGGGAAGAGGTACCTTTGCAGAAGGACCATAGCTCAGTGGTAGAACACGTTCGGGTTTTGCTAAATTGGTAGCATGAGAAACCATCAGATTACTTCTTCACACAATCAACTCTAGGACAAGCAGTTAACACTGGGCAGAAAGCCAAGGTCTGCTTCAGCCATAGTAACTGCTCTCTCATTGGTTGATGATTAGCACTGAGTCCTGTTATCAGAGAAAGCTAGCACAGTACGTGGTGTGGTGAGTGTAGGAGGAAAAGTGCTGTATCGGTTGAGAGAGAGAGAGAGGAAAGGATTTATTTTACTTTGTTTTTGAGTTCTAAAGTTGTACATAGAAACTCTGGATTTCTTTTATTTAATAAATCCTGTAAATAGTTATTCTGCGTCCAGACGTCTAGTCATTATTACCGCCAGAAGCTTCCAGATTGCGCAACACTCTGCTACGTTCAGGCTGAAGTCACACCTGACACTTTAATATTCTAAGAGAACATGCTCCTTGCATTCAAAAACTCCCAGGTTCAACCCCTAGCATCCCCAGGTATGAGCTAGGAAAGACTCTATATGAAACCGGGTAGGGCTGGGAGAAACCCCTGTCTGAAACCCTGGCGCTACTGCTAGTTACTACAAACCATATTAAGCTAGTTGAACTATGGTCTGCCTTAGTATTGCAGCTTTCTGTGTGTGTTATTAGGCAATAGTGCTATTTTTAAAATTCCAAAGTTTGGGGCCATTGCCAGCAATGTGCTCACATCTACTCCTTTCCTTAAAAAATAATAATAAACAAATAATAAAATCATATTTAAAGTATTGTAGTGGGGTTAGCAAACCTTGTTAATATTGAGGGGCACATTTTCTCAGGTGTCAGGGGCTATATGCTGGCAGAGGGCAGGACTAGAGCTATATGTGGGTGGGTCTACACCTTCTCTCTCACCCTCTTTCACTGTCTCTCTGGCACTACATTTTCTTTCACTCCCTCCTCTGTTCTACCAAACAGGTTGCTGGCGGAAGAACAGACCACTCTTGCCAGAAGTCTGAAACTATCCCTTGCAGAGGGGTTTTGAAATTAGGCCGAGGACCACATTAAATTAGGCTGAGGACCACATGCAGCCACCGGTTGCCCAGCGTCATGTTACAGGAAGCCTTCGATCCTTTGCCGGCAAACCAGCCAAGAGATGTCAAGATCAGAAAACGCTCAAGTAATGAAGACTTCCTATGGCGAAACTGCTGTTCAGTCCTTAAGCATGACAACATTTTGCTTCCAGTGTGTCATCAGGAATATGACCTCAATGTATGAAAACATTATTTAATTCAGTCTATCGTATCTGCGTTTCCTCTTACTCCCAAAAAAGGCCAGGGTAGCATACCGTAGATGGGGTGGTATTCAACTAAATAACTGAACTCATGCAAGGATTAGCACTAGTGCAATTTCCTTCCCTCCTCCCCCTGTGCATGCCATCTTCAGATCTTCCTTGGAGGGTTAGTGGAACCCCCAGAGCAGATTTAGGAGGCACACAGTTGGGGGGGAGGGGGAGGGAGGGAGAGGAGAACATTATATTGTGCAAATAGAAATCCTTGTGCTGGTGGAGAATTAGCCTCAATGCTATGTTAAATACAACCTCTCATTTTACCCCAGATCTCCCACTCCGAGCCCTACACTCTCTCAGTCACTCTGGGCTCCTCTTGATGTTTCTAATCAAGTTTTACTTGGTTTTGTTGCCTGTAATAGAGGAAGAGGTTGCATATTGCCAATGACCCCTGCATATAAATGTGGAAATGGTGAGAAGTTCCAATGGCTATAAAAGACACCTGTGAATTCCGCTGTCAGAGGTGGCAGCATAATAAATAATAATAATAATAATAATAATAATAATAATAATAATAATAATATATTTATACCTCGCCCAGCTGGCTGAGTTTTCCCAGCCACCCTGGGAAGCTCCTAATCAAGTGCTAAAAATAATACAGCATTAAATATTTAAAACTTCCCTAAAAAATATGTCTTTTAAAAATAGGATAGCTGCTTATTTCCTTGACATCTGATGGGAGGGCGTTCCACAGGGCGGGCGCCACTACTGAGAAGGCCCTCTGTCTGGTTCCCTGTAACCTCACTTCTCGCAATGAGTGAGCCACCAGAAGGCCCTCAGTTGTTGGGAATCACAGATGGGGAGAGTGCCATTTTATTCATGTCTTGGCCTCTGTGAGTACAGAGTGCTGGGCTGGATATGTCCTTGGCCTGATCCAGCAGGGCACTTATGACATTTCACATCCAGAAGATGTGTCTGTCTGGGAAATTTACCTTGAAGTGACCCAAAGTGGATAATAATTTGGTATTTATGGTCTTAGTTGCAAGACACAATAAACTGCAGGTAGGTTTATCCATGCCCCAGATTCACCTCCCATACTAGAAAATGGCTCGTCTTACCTCCCTGGAGCACAGCTTTCTCAAGCACTGATGTTGCAATGAAGTCGGTGGTTGCCAAATCTTCTGGGTTGCCTGAGGTACAAACCCAACGGAATGGTCCAAATCCCAAAGAAAAAATGTCACTGGGAAGGGAATATGTTTCACGATTAGAAGATAGCTGAAATTCCTGCCATATTTATCCTGGCAGTTAGCAATGCTTTTCTTTCATTAACTGAAGATGAAAGAATTCCAGCTATTTTTTTTATAAAAAAAAACACTAATCCAAACACTAAGTTCTTCGGGCCATTATTTTTGAATTTCCATCAAAGATTTACAGATATAAGCTATTGTTTCTGTCTGGGTTTATCACACCTGCCATAAGCACATTCTGACAGAAGAACAAGGAGGTTTAAGCGAAGAAGCACCCAGCTAATTTCTTCTGCTCAGAGTAGACCCATTGAAATTACAGTCAACAACCATTTCATGCAGGGCTTCCATTCCCAGTCCCTACAAATGCCGTCAGGGCATGGATAAGCACGCCCCCTTTATGTGAATCACCCTGATACCTTCGGGTATAGAGCGGTATAGGAATTAATAAATAAAATAAAATAAATTTAGCCCCTGTTCCGCTCTCTTCCCAGTCCAAAAGGACCCACACACCTCCAATTATGCTTCAGTTGGACGCACCTAAAATGTTTGTCACCTGTAATGGACCTAGGTTAGTCATCTCCATTCATTTCAATGGGTAGAAGAGCTTGGTTGGATACAACACATAATCTATTCTTCAACTACATCCACAGTTACCAGCTAGGGTGGGTTTAGTAATTCCTGGTTTAGTAATGTAGCATGAAACCAGGAGCGCAGGAAAGGAGTGCAGAAAAGGCAGGGATTTCCCTCTTGGAATGCCCTATGATTTACATTTAAGCTGAGTTAGCAGATCTATATTCTCTGGGGTGCAAAAAGAAAAAAGAAAAGTGGGGGAGTAAATTCAATCTTGGGACACACTGCGTTTTGTCTCTCAAGTGTTTCATCTCTCTTGCCTGGTTCTCTCATTACTTTCCTCCAGCTCAGAATTTGTCTCATAAATCCCCACCAGCTCCCTATACATGTTCCTATCCACATGACAGAGCGGCAAACATGACGAGCTTCTTTATTCAAGGTGCTCACGTTGGTGTGTAAAGCCCTATAGCAACTTAGGTCCCAAATATCTGAAAGACCATTGCTACCCCTATTGACATTCTTGGGTGTTAAGATCTGCAGAGAGGGTTTCTCTTGGTAGTACCTTCACCCTCAGAAGTACAGGGAAGTAAAGCCCCCAAATTGTGGAAGACCCTTTTCACTGACATGCGTTTAACATCTTCACTGAACAGCTTTCTCCGTGTGCTGAAGATGCACTCTGGCCTTTGACAACTAAGGTATTTTGCTTTATGGGATCGACCTCTTTCGCTGAATTTATACTGTTCTGTTCTTTTGGAATGGTTTCATGTAGTTTTTATAACTCTGGTGGTTTTATCTGTTTTCACTATTGTATATTCTATTGTAATCTTCCCCAGGACTTTATGGTGAAGGGCAGCTAAGAAACCTTACGCATAAAGTTTTGCGAACTGCAGCTTTTAAGAACTCATATTATAGCTTCTGGTCTACCGACAGATTAAAGGTAAAGGTAAAGGGACCCCTGACCATTAGGTCCAGTCGTGACCGACTCTGGGGTTGCGGAGCTCATCTCACGTTATTGGCCAAGGGAGCTGGCATACAGCTTCCAGGTCATGTGGCCAGCATGACTAAGCCACTTCTGGCAAACCAGAGCAGCACACAGAAATGCCGTTTACCTTCCCGCTGTAGCGGTACCTATTTATCCACTTGCACTTTGACGTGCTTTCGAACTGCTAGGTTGGCAGGAGCTGGGACCAAACAATGGGAGCTCACCCCGTCGCAGGGATTCAAATCGCCGACCTTCTGATCGGCAAGCTCTAGGCTCTGTGGTTTAACCCACAGCACCACCCAACAGATTACTTAATCACAAAAGACAATTCAGTTTTTATTAATATACAGGAATGACAAAAAATGGTCCCAAACAGGAAAACTCCTTCTCTTCCTAATCCCCACCCAAAGCACAAGGCACATTCACGTCTTCTTTCCACATTGGTGTTCCACATTTTATTCTCTCCCAAACATACCCCATAATGTGCTGGACGTAAGAAGGGTATCGAAATTCAGCTTTGCTGGCACCTCTTTTCTCGACGTCAGCACCTTTGGAACAATTTAAATACAGGTTTCAATTCAAGGTGCTGTGTTGTTGTTTTTACCTTTAAAGCCCTACACAGTTGTCGTTATTATTGAATATGGAATTATGCTGTTGCGCTGGATATGACTGCAGAAAAACTGGCTATAAATCTGATTATTAGTATTATTCAGATTCAGCCTTTTTGCCTGAGTTGCAGACAGGGTTTGGTTGAGCAAGATTGGATAGCTCTCCAGCTGGCTGACTGTGGGGTGTGTTGTAAAAAGTTTTACATTTTAAATGCCACAAAATTCATACACAGTAGGTATTGCATGCAGGAGAAATTAACATGAAACTCACATGTGATTCTCCTTGAATGTGAGATCATCATATACCAATGGTTAGATGCTTTGTCCTACACAGAAAAGTGCCCCCCTTTCCTGTAGAAAATGTGCAACATGGGGAGCACCCCTATTCTTGGGATCTGTTATCTGTTGTACTTGGCCAAATACATTACTTGCTTAACTTATGCAAAAAGGAAAAGAGCTACCTACCAGCTCTCTGAGCTTCTAGAAGGAAAGCATTTCCATAATCCCAGAAAAACATTCCTTGATCAGACAGCCTGTTGATGGCAGCCACTTGTCTCCTCAGACTGAAAATGGAAAGAGATAATTTTTTCTTTATGGAAATTCATATAGTGTTGAGAGAACATTATGAACCCTTTGCACTAGACCCTGAAATGAATAAACCAAAGCTTGCCATGTCTTAATTGCAATGGGTCTACTCTGAATAGGACTAGCATTGAATACCACCCATTATTTACAGTCCTGTGTTTGATTTGCTTATTCTTTAAAGCACCCTGGGATCTTATGGGATAAAGGGCAGTTAAAAAGTGTAATTCATTAATTAAGACTGAGACTAGTCTAATTGACACTGTTATTGTGAGGATAACATGAGACAAGGATATACTGCAAACTTGGAAGAAGGTAGGAAAGAGATCATCACAGTAAAATATTGAAATTGGTTTATTTATTTATTTATTTGCATTGACATTTATGAGGCACTTTTCCATCCAAAAGGGGCCCTTTGGAGTAGAATATTGGAGGGTGAAGCAATAGAGTTACAAAATGAATGCCGTTAAAAGTTGATCAAAATAAATACTGAAAGAATAATGTATAAAATCCTAAGCAGCAAAAACAAACAAAAATCCCCAAGCAATCCATCAACATAGTCAATACTGCATGCACATAAATAAAATAGTTGGTCTCTAAGGTGCTACTGGACAATTTTTTAAATTTCTTTCGACTGCATCATACCAACACAGCTACCTCCCCGAATAAAGGGAAGGGAAAGGAATAATTACTAACAAAGGAGGGGAAGAAAACAATTGGAAGGAATTAAGGGGAAGAAGGGATAACAGAAAGAAATAACCAGGATGATCCGTCGAAGGTAAATCTCTCTCGGCTTCACAGAGGACACTCTGTTAGCTTCTTCCGAATGCACACGCCGAAAGAGGAAGCTCTGGGTCACGTGTATGGGTATATATAGGTCCCTTGATCCGTTTGGACTGCGCCCCATTGGTCAGATTGAACCCAATATCGAGAGACCTACCAATCGGGTGTTGTGGCTGACCAATCTTACCCACCCACAACACAGGAGGTCAGACTCCAGGTCTCACCGCAACACATGCCCTCTTTTAGGGAGGACACGATTTGCCCAATGTTGAATGCAACTTTCTACTATTGAGACAGCTTCCTTGAGTGGCCTTCTTGTCCCTGGGAAAGTTGAAGCCAGAAATACCACTGGCCTCCCACATTCTAGGGAAGAATGGTTATCACTCAGGTAGGACATTTCAGTTTCTGACAATTCAGCTCTCCTCACTCACATGCTGTTTTTGTTCTTTAAATCAGACCCTTTAAATCACTTCCGATTTGGGCAGACAAATGGATCTGCTGCCATGTTGCGTCTAATTTAAACCATCAAATCTGTTTGACCTAGCATCAGTCGATATGAGTGACTCCTGGCTCCCAAACCATCTTTTATGAAAATGAGACCTAACAGGAACAAAGCTACAGGAAGAGAATCATTACCGCTAATCTATAGAGCCTAATTCCCTAATTCCCAGCTCCTGTGAGTATGCATTGGAAAAACAAGCAGCTGGCAATGGCTCAAAATCAATGCAGCTGGGTCACTTAACATTTGCAGCATTCTCAGAAATAAAACTCCTCTTCCTGCACAGTCATTTGCAGATTTGATTTTAGAACAAGACTGAAGAAATGAATGACATTTCTGTAGCCTGCCTTGACCTTCAGCAAGGATTCTTTCAAGTGGTCAACTCATGCATAGTTGTGCCCCTGAGTTTGTCATAAGTGTATGATGCTGATGAAGAGATATTCTTTCGGACTGTATTTAATATCCCAGTGTGCAGTTTCTGGTGTTCTGATTTTATGAATGTCATTCAAAAATCAATTCCATCCCCCGATAGATGATAGATAGGTAGATAGATAGATAGACCCCCAAACTTAACTGTGTCTATAGAAGGAAAGTGAATATTACTACAGACATCTGACCTCACAACAGAGGCAGAGTTTTGTCTAACAAATTGTCACCACAAAACTTGTGCAAATTATTGAAGTACCTCTCTTGCACTAGGGTTCGGAATTTCACAGGATTGCTGGACATGAGCTGGTTAGCCTCCTTAAAGCTCAGCTGTACTGGGTAGTAGCCTCCATTAAAAGGATTGTGACAAGATGTTTGGTCAGACCCCAAATCAGCTAGCAGTTCACCAGTGGTGTTGAATTCTTCTGCAAGCCTCTCCCTGCACACAGAAAGAGGAAAAAGTGGACAACTATAGACCAGATTTTGGTATGGATATAGAAAAGTGGATATCGGGAGCACCTAGGTGAAACTTTGGTAAATTAGCCCCTTTGTATTTGCTAAGGGATGGATGCACTGTAGGGAATAGTACCTCCAACACTTCAAGCATTTGTAAATCACACTGATTTCAATGACAAATACTTCATTCTCCCATTAAAACCGATGAGACTTAAGTTGCGGGGAGAAATTTCATGACACATTTTTTATCAGAACTGCAACATGGATTCCCTGCTCCTCCCCTGCTTTGCGTGTCGAGGTACCAAGACATCCCCCCAATAACTCACACAATATTTTAAGTTTAAGGTTTTTGGCATTAATTTGGCCACAACTTTATTTAAATACAACTGGTGTGAGTGGTTGCTTAGGCATTGGTTCCAGCCATCTGTCCCCCGCCTGGGACAGATCTGACTCCCGCTAGCCTAGGAGGGGAGCCAGTAGGCGAGCACCCTCTGGGAGAGATTGGGGCAGGGGCCCAAGCCCTTGACCTCATCCTTCAGATGCTCCCCGAGGCTCATGTGCGGCCCTGGCCCCTAGCGGGGATAAACGGACAAACATGTGGAGCCCCAGGATTCCTTTAACGGAATACCCCTAAAGGCAGCAGCAACCGTGAGGGGCAGGCCCAACCAAAATCCGTACCCCTCCACCATTCAGTTTGAACCAATGCCTAACCGCCAACCTTACAAGTTGTGACTTATTGCTATGCAGTAGGCAAAATCACCTGGCACCAGCCAATCAGCCAAGTGGGCAAATTCCTACCAGGCTCCTGATCCAAAACAGGCAACCCCATGATAGGCACAGCAAGTTCAATGCAAAGAACGCCTAAAATTAGAGGAGGGCAGGCGGGAGATTCGTTGCGAGCAGCAAAGTGGATACTGAAAGCTGCTCGCTGGGCATATTTGGGGCTAAGGCTGTCAATCAATCATTTGCTATATGCAAATTTCCCCAGCAACAGCACACCCACCAATCACACATGTGGCCATCCAAACTGACCAACCCTGGCATGTCTTGTTGACCCTTCTGCAACCCATGTTCTCTTCTAAGGGGAGAACCTGCTATCACAAGGTTCATTATTAGCTACTTACCAAAGATCTACCACATTCCCATGATATCCCAGACTAAGAGCCATTTTCTTCTTCTTTGCTTCTCTGTGTACAAGTCAAAAGGAATTAACTTTTAACAATTCAAAAGCAACTTAATTTTAAAAAATTTCACATCACGATAGTTTTAGGTTTAAAAGATACAGAACAATGCTGCTGGGAATAAAATGTTCAGATAAACATTTCCAAGCAAATAACAATGTCTAAAATCCTCTTGAAGCTATAAAGTGAAATGAAACTACTCTCATGACATGCTGCATTTTTCTCATCTACATCCACGGACCTCTTTGCTCTTACAACCCCCTCCTTGACATCTGACCTGACTGCCTGTCCCAACTCTCTGTATGTCATTGGCTGATCTTCTCTGATGTCAAAGTGAGTATTCAGGCAGGAAGGTCATAGGTATCCTGTAGGTACCAGAAACTGTTCTGGTCTTAAGACTCTGGAAGTGTTTGAAATTCCAAAAATGCAGGAATAACTCTTTTTAACAAATTAAACATATACGAATCAAGACGGTAGCATGTGTTATTGGATAGTATCTGGCTAATGCTAATCAGGTGAGTGGTTTGAAAGTAGGCAGACAACTCTTGCTGTTCTACTGTATGTTATGTGATATTTATGTTAATAGTGTAGTTGTTAGCAGCGATCTGTTCTGCAGTCTGAGATCCAAAAGCACTAAAGAATCCATTTATGTTCTGCTCCAAAGTGGGAAAATTATTCACACTAAGGCAGGTATGGGGAACCTGTGACACACACCCCGTGTTGTTTTTCTCCAACTCCAATCAGCCGCAGTCAACATGGTGAATGCTCAGAGCTGATGGGAGATGTACTTCAATACCTCTCAGAATGCCACAGATTCCACACACCTGCACTAAGGGGGTCGCGGCAGAAGGTGTGAGCCTCGGTTGTGCTGAAAAAAATAGGACAATAATTTTATACATGCAAATTCCTACTGTCATGTTTTTCACCATTGCAAAGTCTTAAATTGTTAGCCAGTTTCTGCCCCTCTTCACTACACACATTTAAAACAAATAGGGGAAACAGATGTCAGGACCAGCCCCAAGAGAGTTTTTATTTTATTTTAGTGAGGAGCACTGACCTAGTAGTCCCTCACTTCTGAGAAATATGAGGTTAAGCACTAGAAATAAACCATAGCAGAGCTAGGGCAGAGACAGTTGCCTGCCCCAGACCATTTTTCCACACTGCAGAAAAGTCCTTTGGTGGGATGTGGAGTTAATTAGCAAAATGCTAAAGAATGTGTTTATTGAGCCATACCTGAGCTGAGCAATACAGTGGTCCAGACTGCTAGTGATTTCCATCAACCATCCCTGCAGGTGACGTTTTAAGAGGGCCGCTTCATCAACCTGAGAGGTTGCATTAGATAAAAATTAAATAGAATTAAACAAGCAACTACTGAACTTTAGGATAATTTGCCTTTAATTACTTACCTGATTCATTTCCTACCCTTCACCATAAGTCTCCAGGGCAGGTCACAGCAATTTAAAAATACAATATTAAAAACGCTTGAAAACAAATTACAGTTGCAAGGATAGAATGGGTCTAAAAATATATTATCTCAAGTGTCAAAGGCCAGGGTAAAGAGGTGCATCTTCAACATACAATGGAAACTATATACCCTAATAAAGATGCCATGGGCAGATCTGTGGGGAGGGAATTCCACAACCTAGGGGTTTCCACGGGGAATGCTCTTGCTCAGATCAGGCGAACTAAAGACTGCTCTCTTTGTTGTTCTTAACATCTGAGAGGGTCTGTAGGGAATGAAGCAGCCTTTCAGATTTAGGGGTCTAAGTCATTTAGGGCTTTAAAGTCTAATGTGAGCACCTTGAATGTGGTCCAGAAATTATCTGGCAACCAATGTGAACAGCAGGTGACTGAGACCAGTGGTGTGTAGATCTGAGGCCTAGTCTGGGACAGGCCACTCCTAGCTGAAGAATCACAAATGGTCAATCAGTGAGATTTCTGACCCAAGCAAATTTAGAAACAAGATTTTCTCTCCATCGTCAGTGGTAAAATTACACGGGTCACTGAAGTCCTTTATTGCCCTGTTTAACAGCATAGCTATAAAGCTGTTATTATAGTAAGGCCTGTTTCACATGAGAACATTTCAACTCCATGGGGAAACCTTTTATTGAGTGAGCAAGATGTGCATGTCTGCCAACCACCATATAGCTTGAATTACAATCTGCCCAACAAAATTCTTGTTTGGTTAAGAAAAACAAATTCACATTAGCAAATCCTTTCATTATTGTTCGACCTTTTTTTGTTGTTGTTTTAAAGCCCAGCTGCTGGTTTAAATGGATGGAAGCATTTCTTTTCAGCAAGTCAAGGTCTAGGGCTGGAGTGGGTAAGTTAGTGCACAGCTCAGTTAAGACCACAATCCAAAAGAGAGTAAAATGCATGTAACCACACCGAAAATCAACAGGCTTAAGCACACTTAAATCAGTTTGGGGTTGTGGCCTAATGTTCTGTGTCAGTTTTTTACCTGAGGGGTTTATAACCTTTAGATAAAACGATGAATTGTTTAACAGTGCGATCCTAAACCTGTCTCTTCAGGTGTAAACCCCATTAAGTTCAATAGGGTTTGCTCCCAGGCAAGTGGGTACAGTACTGTAGCCTGATACATTTGCCCCTCTCTAAGCTACTAAAACCTTAACTTTTGCTAGAGTTTCCTTGTAAGCTCTCTCTTCTTAAAACCCACTTGTTCATTAAAATGCCTTAACAAAATTACAAATGGGAGGGAAGTACAGGGAGTAGCCACATGAGAATGGACCTTTTCAGGGGAGGTTGATTTTTTTTTAAAAAAAACCCTAAGCAGAAGCATACAAATAAACATACAGGCTTACCTCAGCAATGATTCCCACACAGCCAGCAATGACAGCAGCCTTGGCTTGAGCGCCACTCATTCCTCCAAGGCCAGATGTGACAAAGACTTTCCCAGACAGATTCTCCACTCCCAAGTAGCGACGGCCTGCATTGAGCACTGTTAGCTAAGGCACATTGCAGAAAAGGGTGGTGAATGTGCATGGTACCCTATGGTGTCATTTACCAATGGCGATACTTCTATCGTATCTCCATTTGTTTATCATTTGCACTTCCCATTTCATCTACTCAACAGAACCTTACATGCTCAGGAGTGCGCATGTAAAGGCCTGAAACAAAGCAAAGGAGGCTTCAGTCCAACCACTCAGGATCTATTACAGGCAATTAAAACAGGAGAATACATGTCATTTTCTCCTACGCTTCTGTGTGAGCCACTGCCCTGGTTGTCCTTCCCATTTGGAAGGTGACAGTTCTGCTGTGTTAGTAGTGCTTTGGCGGTGGCGAAAAAATTCCACTCTCATGCACCTGATGCAGAGATTGGGCAGAATCGCCTGCCCCCAATGGAGATGGGTTTGAAGGAGGCATCTACATGGTTCAGAGACACTGTGGGAAGCCTCTTCCTTAGAGGACTATGTGCTTATAGAAGCCTTTATCAGGTAATTGTTTTTTCACAAAGCAGTTTCCTTGCAGCACCCAGCTTGAGAGTTGGTGGCTTATATATGTTGCAATGAGCAGTGTGTCGCATGGGGCTTCTTACTATGTATTCAGTGGTCTGTGTTTGCCTGAGCTTGAGTCTGGACTAAGGATGCTGAGCTCCTGTGTTCTTATTCAATACATGATATCCAATCACAGAACATTTCAGGGTTTGGGCCTCTGCCATTGGCCGTTAAACTCTGAGTCATGATTCGCAGCTTGGAAGTTTAGACAGCCAATCACGTTGGGAGTGGGAGTGGCCCAGGCCTTCAGAACTGTATATAAGCAGTTGTTTTGCCCCTGTTGTCCAGTTCAGTAGTTCAATAAAGGTTTTTGCTGTTATCACTGTGTCTTGCCAGAACCCACTTACACTTCACTGCTTTAGAGCAGAGAATGCAGCAGTGAGTCAGCTCTGCATTTGTTGTTGTTGTTAGAAATACTAAATAGATCTTTAGTCAGAAGAGAACTGATGCTTCCTTTTTCAACAATTGATACATTCTACCCAACTGTGATAGTGAGCAGTTCTTACCACAGTTCCATGGACTATTCCCTGTGGTCCAATGTAGCAGTAGCTACCTGCTGTCATCTGTCCATACCTGTCAATAGGAGTGAATGCAAGATAGTTTTTCAGTCAACTATGGATGTTGTTTTATTTTTATATATTCTGCCCCTACGTTACTCTGTTAGTCTAGTAGTGCAACATTTCCTAAGTAACGGTACCCTTTGACACATTTCTCCATTTTTCTTTTTTTCTCCATGTAGCTTCTTACTGTGTGATTCTATAAATTACTCAAAAATAAGCCACACTAAATTACACAAATATAAGCCCCACTTCCCCAAGGAAGTGAATGCATGGTTTCAGCCTTTGGGTTATATTTCTGCATGTATACATATAATGTTCTATCCCTTCACCATCACAGGCCTGCCACAAAAAGTTCCCAATTCAGAACAAAAAAGCAGACCTCAGAAATTAATTAGGAACATTAATTAGGACAATGGATAACTTACATTGTAACCCCCATTGCAAATAGTTTCTCATATTCATCTCTGGAAGAATAGTTAGGAATCACCTAAACAAAGCAAGGAAATGTGTCTTATTTAGAGCATTTTGACAGCACTTTTCAGCTAACCAGGCAGCCAGAGAACGTTATACAGGTAACTAAAATCAAGCCAGTCCCTGTCATCAGAATTGCAATCTAAAAGACATGGCACAGATGGAAAAAGGGAGGAGAGGGGCAAGTAGACACCAGTTCATAAAATTACAAGAATTAAAATAGAAGTCCTTAGGTGGGGAGGAAGGTGAAAAGACAGAGCGGTCTCTGATTAACACGGATTCTACCACCTTGCCAGCACAATGCAACCAACCTATTATGGGTGCTCCCCAGCCAAAGGAATGCACACAGCAGATAGTTAACTGTATTGTCAAAAGTGGACACTTACAGTAGTTCCTATGGCTCTGAACACCCACACATACCAGTCTAGCATCCAGGCAGCTATTTCCTGGTCTGTGCTCTATGGAGCAGTTGCAGCAACAGGGGGGGGGGACCACACTCTCCACCAGTTTATGTACCTTCCCCTGATGTGCTGCACACACACAGCCCAGAGGCTGTGCCTGTGTGGAAATTGCCTCTGCTCTTCCCTCTTCAATCCTCTCCTGGTTCCAGGAGACAGTGGTGCAGGAGAGGGTGGGGAGGCACCCAGCCCTTCACTTGCCTGACCTGCCTCTTTGTCTGATCTCTCCTGAGTGCCATCCTCCAGCTCTGGAGCTTCCCCTGCCTCTTGCCTCTGGCTGGTACAGATCCCCACAAATTACTTGCACCCTCTAATGCCAGAGTCTGACCCTGAGCCAGACCCCAGACCCTCTTTCCCCTGCGTACACTCATCAGTGTCCTGCCATTCCCTGACACAACCTTACTAATGCTGAAAGTGCGAGGGAACCCATTTGAACAACCAACGGGATCTAGTTTTAGATATTCCAATTACAACTAAGAAAGTTTGACCCTATAGTAATTTGGAATGTCAAATAATATTCAGGAACACCCAGATCTTTTCCTCTCTCTGTCTCCCTTCTTTTCCAAGGCTGCAGGGAAAGGACAGCAGGAAAAACAACAAGATGTTATTGGATGTAGTGGTGGAGGACAAATTTGATTCAGTTTAAAGGTGACCCTATCCGATTCACACTCTCTGAAACAGACAGAATGTGAACCGAAACACGGCCAACTTTTGATCAATGAGGCAAAGCACAGTGCATACCAGAAAACACTGTGGGTCATGACAAATGATAGTAAGCAAACAGCAAAGAGAGGACAAAATGACAGCAGCAATTTACCATGCCGTTGGTTATGACTAATCGAGGAGCGTTGTGGTGGCTGGGGAAGAGTCCCAAGGGATGCCCACTGTACATGACCAAGGTCTGATCTTCAGTCATCTCAGACAAATAGTGCATCACCAGCCAGAACTGAAAGAGAGAGATAGAATGGGAGAAAGGAGCAGGCTAGGCTTCCTTCTTATATTGATCTGTGTTTGAAAAGCTTTTAAAGGGCGAACTAGGAATGTTGGTGGCAGGCCGCCATTTTAGATGAACTGGGTGGGTCACTAGCAAATTCTTATAAGGTGACTTAAAGTGCAACATTGGCAAGTGGGAAGGCAGGTAATGTTTCTCACACAAACACACACACACCTTTCCCTTGAAACTGCTTCTCCCCGCCAATTCCCCCCCCTCAAGTTGGGTTCTGAAACTAGAAGTAATTCACAGTGAGGGGTGTGGGGGGTGGAGAGCAGTTTTTTGGGGGGGGAACCATGAGCCCTGGGCATATACTGAGCCAGTCCATCTAGCTCAGCATTGCATGACGAGGCCCTGGGCCCCACAGTTCCCTTAGATAATAAATACACGGACACAAATGTTTAGGTTAATGGGATAAAATAGGCCACAACTTTATTGGTTACAGATGTGAGCGGTTTGGCTTACGCATAAGGGTCTCATAAGGGTAAACCACCGGTAGGGGGAGCCCTATGATATATATCAAATCGGGGCACCTCGGGTCCACGGTGGGGTCATGGCATGGCACTAGCCCATGTCCAGGCTTCGGACACCAGGATCCACACACCCCGGATCCCTTTAACGGGATACCCTTAACGAGGAGGGGCAGATGGAGGCTACAACCTCCTCTCCCATAAACAAGGCCTACCCAATGCCTAACCTTACAAAGTTGTGACGATTGCTACAAGGCAGGGGGAAACCAAATGGCTGGTGCCAATTTGCCAAGTGGGAAATTACCTACCTGGTGCCAACAATAAGGTGGCCTATATTAGTCCATAGCAAGGCTGATGTCAAGCAATGCATAAAAAAGAGGGGGGTGGGGTGGAGAGAGGAGTTGGGGGGGGGGACATGAGCCCTGGGCATATACTGAGCCAGTGTGGTGTAGTGGTTAAGAGCGGTAGACTCGTAATCTGGGGAACCGGGTTCGTGTCTCCGCTCCTCCACATGCAGCTGCTGGGTGACCTTGGGCTAGTCACACTTCTCTGAAGTCTCTCAGCCCCACTCACCTCACAGAGTGTTTGTTGTGGGGGAGGAGGGGAAAGGAGATTGTTAGCCGCTTTGAGACTCCTTCGTGTAGTGATAAAGCGGGATATCAAATCCAAACTCTTCTTCTTCTTCTTCAGTTCATCTAGCTCACCATTGTCAACACCAGCCTTCCACCCCCCTGGTGCCTTCCGGATGTCATTGGACTACAGCTCCCTCCATCCCTGTCCATTGACTGTCCTGGTTGGACTGATGCTGGGAGTTGTAGTCAAATGACTTCTGCAGAACACCAGGTTAGGGTGCCTGGTCTATAGCAATTGGCAGCAGCTCTCCAGGGTTTCAGACAGGGAATCTTTCCTAGTCCTCCCTGGGGGTTGCACCAGAGGCCTTTTGCATGCAAGGGATGTGCTCTACCTAGTAAGCTCGGGCCCTTTTCCCTGAACTAAGTGGGTCAGCTTCTCCTCCCTGCACCAGAAATAACACTTCCAGGAATAATGTTGCTACAACCAAACATCTTTACAAACAGTCTCGTTTTTCATGAAACAAAACACCGAGAACAAACTGTCCTTATCGCAGTGAAAGAAAATCATTCATCCGACTGCTATTCTTAAGTAACCAGTGACAAAGGCATATTGTTTTGCTCCGCTGTGAAACTCTTGTTAGACATCACAGTCATATCGAAGCTGGACATGGCTGCCGGTGCAAAGGAAGAGATAGCAAGTTTCCAAATGTTGTGTTTTCTGAATTTCATCTTGCTAGACGCGAGGTGCAGAATCATGTTCTTCCCCTCTTTTTCAGAACATCATGGTTGTTTCGGGAAAGAAAGCTGAAAGAGCTTAGCTCTGCCTGGGGACCTTGGAGTCCTAATCCCAGATAGAGCAGGGGATTCTTGTGGTTCCCGAATGGTGAACCTAAAGCCCTCTGCATTTGCTCAGAGGCATATTTATTTAATTTTTTTTAAAAAAACAACAACAACAGGTTTAGCTTAAAACATTCAAACTAAATGATATTTAGGGTGCTTCCAGATTCATGTTTCTTGTTTATGCAAGGTGTGTGCAGCATCCAAACAATGGCATAAAAATGCCAGCCCATATCTACCCCACCCCCCATTTAACCTGGATTTACCCTTTCCATGAAAAATCTGGCAAGTTAAATTATTTTAACCAACTAATGACACCCCCCCACACACACAAACCTTGTAGCCTTCTATAATTAGCAACAAAGAAAGCAGCCACAACTGGTAAAACAGCTGTCACCCACCCCAAGCCCCCATAATTCAAGCACTGGATTGCTCTTGTGATTGTCGAAATTTCTTAAAGTCAAAAGCCCCAACAACTGCATGGATTCGTCATCAATGACAGCCAACAACTTAGTCACATCTTCACCCAAGAAAAATAGGGATGTAATGGATTAAATAAGAGCATGGTCAAGCAAGGCAAGCAACAAATGTATCAACACCATACCTGTGCCCAAGATAATTATATGAGATTATAAGATTGACAAGTTAGCAAGTGATATAATATGTTTAGATAATTATTAAGAAGATTGGAATCAAGGTATGGAAGTACTAAGGAAGTAATATAATGAAACGTAGTAGGGAGGGATTGGAGGAAGTTGACAAAGATTGAATTTTGTGATACAAGAATGTTTTGATAGTTTTTTATTGTAGTGTTTGTAATTTGTTTTTGTGTATATCTTGTGTGTTTGTCTTTGTGTGTTGTATGTTTTATTCTGTAAAATCAATAAATATATATATTTTAAAAACAAACACCATACCTGTGCCCAGTTGCTGAAGACTTGTCCGTTCCCTCCATAAGTTACAAGTTCCTGGGGAAACTGCAAAGAGCACATTTTAAAGTATGTTTAAAACAGCGTCCCTTATTCCAGTCTCAAATATGATTAAACCCAGTTTAATCAAAACATTGCTTAATCATGAGCACATATGGTTGCCAGGCTCAATAGAGGACAGGACTTCTGTGCCTTTAATTGCCCTGCTCTCTTTTGAGTCTGGAAACCTGAAAGAGAAACCAGCAGGCCCTTTGTTTAATTTCCAAGCAAAGGGTCTGCTGGTTTCTCTTTAAGGTTTCCAGACTCAAAAGAGAGCAGGGCAATTAAAGGCACTGGAGTCCTGTCCTCTATTGAGTCTGGCAACCCTATGAGCACATAGCAGAGCTTAAATCTGACCAAGGGCATTCTAGACTGTGGCCTATTCCATTATCCTCTGTGCTGCACCAGCTCAGGAACGCCAGGAGATAATAGCTTTTACCGGCTAGTGCCTATGGCTTCTATTAGCACCAGACACTTCTTAGGATGCCGCTGCAGGGCACCTGATGAATATCTAACCTCCACCGATTCACAAATCGTCCACCTCTCCGTGTCTCCAAGCTATCTAAGCTCCAGACAAAGGGCAATAAGCAGCAGAACCAGTGTGTTGATAAGCTTGCATTTCAGTGGAAATGAATGTTGGTGGAGGGACAGGGCTGGCTCAATACATTTTGCTACCTGAGGTGAAGGACAAGATGGCGCACTCTCCCAAGGCCCAGACATAGGCCACCTGGACTGGTAGTGGAATCTTACTCAAATACTGGTGAAAGGACTGTATCTTCAATTTATTGTCACAAGACTGTTTTGTGCATTTTAACTGCGTGTTTTATTACCATTCCTTGAGGCATCCAAGCAAAAAAAAAAAAAAACCCCAAAACCCCAAAATTAACATCCCTATTAATGTGGTATTTGTTGAAATATTTATAGTGCTTACAAAATTATTCATATTTTTGTTTATGGGAATGTAAGAACACCAAGCATCTGACTGCAGGAAATTGCTTCATAAGCTATGAAAATGTATTCTAAAAACAGTCACACAAGCTGTGTTAGATATAACAAACTATGAATATTTCTAATAGTTTTATTCGCAATAAAATCCTTTTTGGCAAGTATCAGTGGGATGGTCGAGCTTGCATTTTGCCAATGATTTGATGACTGTCAGAAATAGTCTCAGATCTTTGTTGATACACAGCTTGCCTCTGCATTTCGTCTTCATAGCATAGGGTAGCATATTCTTATTTTGACTAAGCAAACTTCAAATCACTCCTGGCTTAGCTATTCGCTATCCCTGGTGGCAGATTAGGTGATATTTTTCCACAACGTGCTTAAACAAGGAGTTGTTTTGAGTGATTCTTACAGCAAGTTCTCAGGTAACTTTGACCGAAACTTTAAGAGGGGAAGGCTTGAAAGAGCAAGGGCCAAGTCCATGGCTTCCTTCAACAATATTAAAAATAAAAACAATATTCAAATTAGATCCATAGCTGTGCTGAAAATTCATGGATGGCAAAACTGAGGAAGCCATTTTGCCAGGTAGTCTTCAGAGGAGAACTAAAATCTCCAACGGTTTTAGGAAGAGCTCAAAAATGCAAAAGAAGAAAGTGTTAAAAATTGGCTGGAAATTATTTTCTGAGAAATGTCAGCTCAGCCCTGTTTGTTTTTAAGCATCACATGCTCTACCTCAGAATGGCATGCTAATTTTGCACCTCCACTGTTCTCCTAATGGTGCAGCAATAAAACAGCTAGCACATTTTGCAAGGGTAAGCAGGGTCCGGTATGGTCTCAAATTGGAAGGGGGAGGGCTTCCGGTCCAGCGCCAGCGCCGATCGGTGGGGTCTTTGTCTCGCTCCGAGACAGCCCGTCTTTGCTAGAGGAGGGAGGGCAGCGAGAGCAACGCTGCATCCCATAGAACCCCGGGTCGGGCGTCCCGGGGGCAAAACTGCTCGGCAGAGCCCAAAACCGGACTCCCCAACCGTCCGGCTGCCCTGGTAAGAGCGCCGGAGTGAGAAGGGTCGAAGTCGCGGGGGCCATTTTGAGCACCATCGTCGCTCTAGCGGGGAGAAGCTCCGAGCCGGAGGCGGAGAGCGCTGGTTTCTTCCAAAAGAAAGAATTAGAAATTAAGACTGTAAGTAAGCTCTCAAATTTGGATTGTTTTGAATATTAATCTGGACTAATTTGGATTTGGGAGAGAGGGAAATAAAACGGAAGCCACCCCCTCCCACCGGTAGCTAAGGAACAGTAAAATAAATACCCGAAGCCACGAACTGAATGTCTAAAAGGTATCCTCAAAAGACATAAAAGGTCCTCCCCTGGATGCAGGGTAAAAGGGGAGAAGGACGATTCTCTGCAGAACGATGAAAAAGAAAGAGGAAAACCTTTTGTTTCCCCGGGAGCCGGCAGCCCAGACAACCCAGCGAGCTGACGAGGATTTATAAATGAGTTTTACTCTATTTAGACTCTCAAGAAGCTAGAAGTATATGCTTTTGAAATGTTTGAATTGTGAAATGTTGGTTTGGACCTTTGTGAATCTGGAATTGGAAAATGCAACTACTTTGCTGAGACTGGGAAAATAAGCAGCGACCATTTTCCACCCCACACGATAAGCAGTGACCTTGACAAGACGGAACTATGTCAACAAAAAGCTACTCGCCTGAGTTCCAGCGGATTGTTTTGACAGCCATGTGGGAACTAAAAATAGGACTATGCCGAGATGAGATTCAACAGCAAGAACTAAAGCAGCAATTTCAGATGGTGATTGCTGAATATGATTTTTTAGATGATGAGGATATTGAAATGGAAATGGAGGAGGAAGATAGCGACAATGATAGCGACAGCAATTTGGATGATCTGGTCAATGAGGTGGACTCTGACGTGGAGCATAAAGAGAACAACGATGATGACTGGGACAATACAACACAAAATGAAGCACACCACAAGGAAAAAGTTGATATTGCTTTACAAAAAGAGAAGCGGAGTACCCCTCCTTTGAGGAGGGAACGACAGGAACCAATGGAATTACAGATTTCCCACAAGGAGAAGGACATGAATAACTTAAGAAGGGGAGAAACTCAGGGGGGCCCCATGGATATCTGGGGGACAAAACATTGGAAAAAGGGGGTGGGATGAAGGAAAAATGGGAGTGTAATTATTAGGACGGATTATCAAGCGCAAATTAGGATTGTTGATTACGGAACTCGCTGGATTGGAGGGAGGTAGTCGGAATTTGGGGAAGAAAGGTTATATTGGGATTTTTTAGAGTGTAAGAGTTAATTATGGGAAAAGTTAAAATAAAAGAAGTTTAGGGATTTAAAATTTTAAGAAGTCTATTGAGGGGGAAAAAATTAGGCAAGGGAAGAGAAATTGGATAATGAATTATAAGGATTAAGAGATTCAGTGAAAATGGTATTAGCTAAGTTTAAAAATTTTATGAAGAGGAAAAGTAAGTTGTTTATAGATATGGAAACTGTTAAAGAGGATAGTAAAGGGATGAAAACTGGGAAAGGGGGGAGGTAGGGGAAGCCCACAAAATATGGTTTATCAATGTAAATTTGAAAAAGATTGTTTTTATTGTTGTGTTTTGCCTTTTTTCTTTTTTATTATTCTTTTTTTGAATTTTTTTTCTCTTTTTTCTTTTAGTGTAGCTTTTTTCTTTTTGGATTGCTGGGTGGTTGTCTCTCTGCTTTCTGCACCTGGAGTTCTCTGGTGGCAGGGGGGGACTCTGGGGGGGTGGGGGAGGGGGGGGACATAAACTCATCTACAAAATGGAACATCTTCAACTGCCTGCCTGCATGGGATACTCCTGTGGCAGGGGAGAGCCCATGGGAGGGGGGGGTGGAAAGAAGGTGGAAAATTTGTTTATGAAAGTGTTTTTTTTATATATGTTTCTTTTTGTAATCTGTAAAATCAATAAAAATTATATTAAAAAAAAATTGGAAGGGGGACTATGTGTTGAGATTCCTACATTACAAGGGGTTGGATTTAGATGACTCTAGGGCAGGTACCCCCAAACTTCGGCCTTCCAGATGTTTTGGCCTACAACTCCCATGATCCCTAGCTAGCAGGACTAGTGGTTGGGGAAGATGGGAACTGTAGTCCAAAACATCTGGAGGGCCGCAGGTTTGACATGCCTGCTCTAGGGGGTCCTTCCAACTATGATTCATTAAAATTAATGGGGGGGAAAGTGGCAATGAATTTAATAATAATAATAATAATAATAATAATAATAATAATAATAATAACAATAATAATAATAACAACAACAACAACAACACATTTCATCCTTTGTTCCATTTCAGAATGATCTAAGCAGAACTGGTATGTGTCAATTCACAAAAATCAATGCATTGTCACTGCTATCAGTTTTCTTTCCAAGACTAAGCCTTCCACCAGGGAATGTTCATTACCTGTGCCACTGCAGGGTCAAGATTATTCATAATCATGTGCATTATTGCAGCAGCTTGGATGGTTTTGCAGGGATATTCCTGGATGGGGTAAGCCCTGAAATTAAAAATACACCAGTGAGGAAATGAAATAATTATCTTCAACCTTCTACAAGTGCATACTTGGATTTATCACAAGCAAATTGTAATAAAACCAAAATGAGAATAAAATGTTTGATGGGATGGTAAAATCAAAGGCCATTCTTCTTCTTCTTCTTCTCCCCCCCCCTAGAGTGATCAATATTTTCAGAGATTTCTCTGCATATTCAAATTCCTTTGAGTGTCCCTACCAAAATGCACTCCCACTACAAAAGCTAACACTATGCCAAAAATTCATTTCATCTTTTTCCCCCAGCCATGGTCCATCAGTTAATGAGAAAATAAATTGCAACAATTTCTGGGATATTCCTGTGGTCAGGGCACAGGTCTTTGTTTTGCTTACTGTGTTTTCAAGATGGCCACCAAGTTTGTAAGTGTCCTTCTTTTCATTCTACACATTATCTCTCCAGCGGTTTACGTTCTGCAGCCTTTCTGGTGGCACCCTTCCTGAAAACCCATTACATACTTGCCTGGGCTTTCACAAAAAGGCAGGAAGGTGTGTCTCACAGCTATTTTTTTTTTAAAAAAAAGGTGAAGTCTTTTTACTTTTAAAGAATCAGGTAGGTAGCCAGGGGCGTAGGAAGATAGGGGTGGTGGGGGCGGGCCGCCCCGAGCGGCACGATCCCAGGGGCGCCATCACGGCTGCCCACCCTGCCCCCAAAACATGCACCCTGCCCCTGTGCGTGGCACGCCCCACCACAAAACGCACACAAGGTGGCGTCACGCTTGTGGGTGGCATGATGCCCCTCGCTGGCCCGCCCCCACCTCTGTCCAGGGAGAGAGAGCACCGCAGCAGGGAGATCGCGCGTTGGCTGAGCAAGCCCCTGCAGCGCCTAGTGAGGTCTTCGCCGGGCGGCTGCCGGGACCAGCTTGCTCCCTCGGCCAACGAGCACTCTCCCTTCCTGCTGCCACGCGCTCTCCCTAGGTGGAGTTGAGGGACAAGCCAGCGAGGTGACGCTTGCGACGCCCCTCACTGGCCCGCCCCTCGACTCCGTCCAGGGAGAGCACACACTGCAGCAGGAAGGGAGAGCATGTGTTGGCCGAGGGAGCAAGCCAGTCCCGGCAGCTGCCCAGCAAAAACCTCGCTAGGCGCTGCAAGGCTTGCTCAGCCAACGTGCGCTCTCCCTGGACGGAGGCGAGGGGCGTGCCAGTGAGGGGTGCCACTCCGCAGCGTCGTGACGTCACCCCCAGGGGGTGCCTCCGCTTTGACGTTCTGGGTGCCAAAGCAGCTAGCAACGCCCCTGTATGTAGCCGTGTTGGTCTGACACAGTCGAAATAAATAAATAAAATAAAATAATTGTCCAGTAGCACCTTAGAGACCAACTAAGTTTGTTCTGGGTATAAGCTTTTGTGTGTATCTGAAGAAGTGTGCATGCACATGAAAGCTTATACCCAGAACAAACTTAGTTTGGTCTCTAAGGTGCTACTTTTAAAGAAGTTAGTGTCAAAGCATGTTGTTTTTTAAAGTAAAAAAAGGCTTCCCTTAGAAACAAATACCAATAAGTGTGTCGGTCTCAGGCACTCAGTAGCCAGCCTCTCTGGCTTCCCACGCTTGAATTAAAGCCCAATGAAAGACTCAATGAGCCTCTCATGGGGGAGTTTCAGATCAGGAAGTGTGGGTAGCCAGGGAGGATTCAGAGCACTGGAGAAACCATCAGTGGAGAGAGAAATATAAATGCCTTCCTTGGTCACCTCACAACAAGGAGGTAAAACTCCACCCCAAACCCACTGATATTCTTAATAAATTCTAAGCTTCCGTGCAAGTGAAGCAGAAAAATTGAAGCCTCTTTCACAGAGGAAGAAAACTTTTAAGAAATTGGAGGGTGCAGCACTAGCATAAACTGATCAGGTACAAAACGATGTCCATAATTCCCAAGGCTCATAGACCTGGAAGATGTGTATCAATAGTTGTGCTTAATACTTGTAACAGGTCCCATTTCTAGATAAGAACTCCCTTATTTGCATATAGATTTTACATGGATTCTCTCTGTCTCTTCCTCTCTCTGCATATGGAAACTCATTTAAGCTGGGAGAATTAGGGCAGCCAGCTGTGCTCATCAGAAATCCATCAACCCATTTCAAACCCTCCATTTGAACGATATGTGTCTATATAGCTTTAGCAGCTGGACTCACCCCCAAGGACAAATACATATTGGGATGAAAATGAAAGTTTGTAGCCTTTGCAAGGTTAGGAAAACATTTTCGTTTTGTTTTTAAAATACTGGTGTTTTATACCAATGAATGGATTGGAATTAGTGCTGCCTGTCTAATATTATTAGCTGAGTTAGAGATGAACAATATATAAAGCAGGTGGGGGGAATCTTCTCATTCGCTGCTGATACCACCAAGTCAGCTCCCAAGAAGAGGGTGCTGCTGTATGCTGTGCTGCTCTTGGCTGCCCCCAGTGAAGTAGGCCACAAAGAGGTACTACACTGTAACTACAGAACCAGCGATTGCTCAGCAACACAAAGAGCCAACAGGAGTCTGATTAAAGCCACAGACTCTGGCCTACTTCCTTGGTCTGAGCAACACCTTTAGCACAAAGACCAAACTACTGTCAGATTCAGCAATGGGCCAATTTGTCTGCCTGTGTGCCTGCCGGCCGGCCAGCCAGCTTCCTAGCTTGCATTGCCTCCCCTAGCCTGTGTATTTGGTGACAAGTGGCCTTCTGTCTGTTCAGTTTGGTTCTTGGGTTGTGCCTCCACATCAACTCACTCTGACAGAATTTAGGTACAACTCTAAACAAACAAATGGCTTTCACTCCCAACATGCCATTCCACCTAGAGCCTTTACCTCATCTCAATGTGGGGGCAGAACCTGTACATGTAGATATGTCCATAGAGTCTCAGCTCCTTGGCAAATTCTGGCGCCAGGACTTCGTGGAAGTTGGAAGGGAAATAACGCAAGGCGTTCTTCAAAGCCAGCTGCAGAGAGGGGGTGGGGGGGGAGCCAGAAGAAAGTGACCAAGTGGGTGGTTATCACAGCTAATTAAACACATGCATTTTTATCAGCCTGAACGGGAAATGTGCCCAGATGCTGCAAACGTATTCAAGGGCACTGACCGTTATTAAGTATGAGGCTCCAAAAACAAGGTAGCACAGCATTTCGAATGGGATCTTCCCACCCTAACCTTTGCATAAACAAGAGGCTATCCTGGCACAGGCTCTGGGCTGCACCCGTTCTCCAGAGGAGATGGAACAGCAAGCAGAAACAGCTATAGATAACAGACATGCCAGGAACTCCATTGTACCGTTATACCCAAGCACAACATGATGCAGGACACCCCTGACGCCTGTTTGACAGCAGAACTTTGCCAAGTCAGGTTTGCGGCTCCATTGTTGCACTGAAATGGCACAGAAGGTTCAGTGCATGCTAATCTCTAATGGACCAAGATCACCCAGTGCTGTGCCAAAGAAAGCACAAGACTTCTATGCTCAAATGTGCTAGCATTGCCAAATGCTGGGTGGGTGATCTTGTATCTGAAGCAATCAAAACAGTGAGGAGACTGGAACCAAGTTCTATGAGAAACAGTTGCAAGTTGATAAGATTAGCCTAGAGAAGAGAAAATGTCTTCAAATATCTGAGGGCTGTCACACAGAAGATGCAGAATACCTCTTCTCTGTTTTTCCAGAGGGCAGAACTGGAGCAAATGAGTGGAAATTGCAGGAGAGCAGAGTTTAGTTAAACATTAAGAGAAACCTCCTAACAGTAAGAGCTAATTGACAGTCAAATGGACTAGCTCAGGAGACAGTTCATTCGGCAGTCATCTGCCAAGGATGCTGCAATCACATTCTGTGTTGCAGATCCTGCAATGAAGCAGGATTCAGAGTAGATGATCTCCAAGGTCCCTTCCGACTCAACTCCAGCCTGCCACTTTGTGAAGCCTTTTTTTTGCTTTGGACATTTCTGCAGTTGTTGCAGTTTTAATATTTTCCGAGAACCATATACGGTTCATCAAAACGAGCTGTTTGTTACCTTCACCTCAATCTTCAGGGAAGGAGCCAAGTCTGAATATTTTAAAGAAGTAAAATATGCCAGCAGGAACCCCAACAATACTTCAAAGGATAGTTGTTCCTCCAGCAGGCAAATCAGATAAAATAATAATAATAATAATAACAACAACAACAACAATTTATTATTTATACTCCGCCCATCTGGCTGGGTTTCCCCAGCCACTCTGGGCGGCTTCCAACATAAAAAAGAAATAAAATAATCAATTAAAAGCCTCCCTAAACAGGGATAAAATCTTTCCTATCCTCCTCAGTAGGGTCCTCCTCATGTCATTGTCATTAACTCTTTAAAAAACAAAACACCACCATATGGGATATGAAACAAGGAAATGTTTGTTCACTTCTTAAGTGCACTCCCTGCTTTGGAAATTGTGCAGGCTATTAAATGTGTGGGAGCCCCAGCCAACCTGGGTGGAGTAAAAAAAAAAAACTAAAACCATAAAGCAGACCCTTCTATATCCAAACTTCGGTTTTGTAGAAATTTAGTTGCTTCCACTATGAAACTGCTTAAGGGTATAGTGATCTGCTCTTCTTTGTGAAATCAAATAAGCAAGAGGCAGAGAAGTTAGCTGACTTTAGCCTTTGGCTGGCATGGTATACGAGGCCAGGAAGCAGTGGTGAGATCAGGGCTGTACATGCACATTGAATTGGCTCTGCCAGCATATTTGCACAGCCCTGACCTCACCACTGCCTTGCCTCCCACTCCTAAACAGTGACAATGGTGCTGCCAGAACACTATTGCTCCCATATGGGAAGGAAGCTCCACAGATGGCGATGCCTTCAGACTCTTCAAAAATATGATGAGCTAGCGCAGTGTCTCCAAGCTGACAAGATTCAAGCTCAGTTTGAGCAGCATTTTCAATATACTGTTTGCAGCTCTAGGCTCAGTTTTTAGGAAGAATGGGTTACAAATCATAATCTACTATATATTTTGGAAATGGGCTTGTCCATCAGCTCTCTGTTTCCAGGCACCTTTTGAGATATTGCCTCCCAATTTGGCATGACATTTCCTGAGATGGTGGAGTGGTCCTGAACCAGATAATTGATCCTCCAGAGCTGCTATCTTTCCTGGGAGGGAAGTTCCCATTGGCACCAAGTTAGAAGAACACAAGGAGAGCCTTGCTGGACCAAGCCAAAGGCACATTCATTTCAGCATCCTGTTCATATTGTGGCCAACCAAATGCCAAGACCCCCACACAAGAACACTCTTCCCACTTGTGATTCCCCACAACTGCTGTTCAGAGGAATACTGTTTCTGACTGAGGAGATGCTACACATAATGGCCAGTAGCCACTGACAGCCCTATTCTCCATACTGCTCTAAACTACTACTCAAGTAGTGGTAGCAGCCTAGTAGTAGAATAGCCTTTAGAAAGCCAAATCCATTATTTTGGCACACCATGTGGAAACAGGCTCTGATGCATTTCAGACACTGAATGAACCCAATTCCCTAGTTCTTTGTGGCTTAACATCTAGTCATTTGGAATTGACAATGCTGTGCCCTTTTCCAGGTGAAGACTTTTGCATTTGCCGATTCCATTCCCTTCAACCTATTACAGCACAATGACCTTCATGTGCAAACTAACATGGCCATTTGTCCTGATTTACACAACCAAGTACTCCAGACAGCTACATTTTAGAGACAAAAGACTCTTGTCTGCAACTGACAGTTCTAGATGGACTCTACTTACGAGGCTAGCACAAAGAAGATGAAATGTGTTTGTGTTCTACTAACGAAAGTAATTGGATAACGATGGGCTATTTGTTGGGCAAATGTCTTTGTTGAATTGGCAGGTGAAGTCACAAGGTGAAGAGACAGCAACTGGCAGGTGGAATATTAGATGTCAAAGCAACAATCTGGAGAGCTGGTGAGATGCTGAATTTTGACAGGCTGCAAATTGTTCAAATAGGCATTTGCTTTGTGTATTCAAACAAGTTAATTCAGTGTGGCTCCAGTTTTCCATATGCAAACATATGGAATCCCCGTATGGAAACATATGGAATTTCGAATCCCCGTGATGGGGTGAGCTCCCGTTGTTCGGTCCCTGCTCCTGCCAACCTAGCAGTTCAAAAACATGTCTAAGTGCAAGTAGATAAATAGGTACCGCTCTGGCAGGAAGGTAAACAGCATTTCCGTGTGTTGCTCTGGTTCGCCAGAAGTGGCTTAGTCATGCTGGCCACATGACCTGGAAGCTGTATGCCGGCTCCCTCGGCCAGTAAAGCGAGATGAGCGCCACAACCCCAGAGTCATCCGCGACTGGACCTAATGGTCAGGGGTCCCTTTACCTTTACCTTTGTGCATGGCTGCCAAGTCTACTGCTGCCAGGAGGCCAGGTCCACAGTGGCACCTCTCCTCACTGCCATCTCCTGTGTGCAAATGTTTCAAAGCATATCCTTTGGGGGGGGGGCACTGCTCAATAACAGAGCACATGCTTTGCATGCAGTAGGTTCCAGGTTGAATCCCCGGCATCTCCAGGTAAGGGCTGGGATGGAGGACATGCTGCCCGAAACTTCAGAGAGCCACTGCTAAGTCAGTGTAGACCAGAGGTTCCCAAACTGTGGTCAATGGAACACTTCATTTAGGTGGCCTGTCTAGATTTGAAGGCGGGAGATGGCCTATTCAACATTCATATTGATTTTATTTCTTACACTGTATTACAGTTTGAATGCTAAGGAATTCAAATCACAATGCAATGAAACACACTGTGTGGTCCGCCAAGATGCTCAACCATTTCCACGTGCTTCAAGGGGGTGGGGGAGTGTGGGGGCCACTGGTGTAAATGATATTGCCCTAGATGGAGCCATGGTCTGGCTCAGTATAAGGCAGTTTCCTAAGTTCTTATGTGAGGCAAGTTTACTCTTTAACAGGGGCACAATGAAGTGATGCTGGCTATCTATGTAGGGCAGACAAAGGAAACGCAGCAGAGAGTCCCATGGCATTGTAGGGTAGCAGAGTAGTATATTTAACACACATAAAAAATGTTGTTTTTGCTGCATCAGACCAACACAGCAACCCTTCTGTAATTTGCCAAAGGAAGACACTGTGTTTCTTAGGACTGGTAATAGTAAAGCACAGAGACTTCTGCCTCTGGGCAGGGAAAAAGAGGAGACAGAGAATGTTGCGGCTTCAAGTCCCTAGCAGCAAAGGGGCTTTGAAGAAAGAGAAGTCAGGAACCATATATGGAAAGAGCCTTGCAGATATGGTTTGGTTTATCCAAGGAGATTAAAGATGAGATGGTGGAAAGAGCCATGTAGCTCTTCCGAAGGACCCTGAAGCACATGGCTAAAGCTCTCATAAAGGCTTTATATTATTGCCAGAAACAGAGATGCATGAAAACAAAACATGGGAACAGTTTCGGGTTAATACTCCAAATATAAATTGAAAATAAAGCGATGCAGATACATAGGCCTGATCCTCAGCTTATATTAACTGGCATTGTTCCCTCAGTTTTGGAACACTTTACTGTTATACTGCGGATTCTACTTCTAATACTGCTACTACTATTCCAATGAATTATATTATCATGGCTGATATTATTAATAGTCACAGCAACAATAATCATTTATATTAACTGCAAACTTGTTCTCCAAGTGCTGGTCTTGGGATGGAGCAACTGCCCTCTGAGGAAAGGTTACAGCATTTAGGTTTTTTTAGTTTAGAGAAAAGGAAAGTAATGGCTTGTCTACATTTCCACTGTCCCGTGCCTAGAAAGCATGGCTTTTAGCAGTTTTGTCTTTGCCTCACTGCTTCCCCCTGGAAAACCCACTCTTTAGTGCTAAATCAGAGCAGACATCAATCTGGAGAAAACCCAATTGATGTTTGCTCTGATTCAGCAGTAAAGATTGGGTTTTCTTGGGGGAAAGTAGCAGGACAAGCAAAAGTGGTCGAGCCCTAAGAGCCAACACGATAGAAGTTTATAAAATTAGGCATGGCATGGGGAAAGTGGTCTGATGCCAGATCCTATAGAAAGTAGCAAGGCTAACAGGCTGTTGCAGGACCACAGACAGCTCCCAGTGAGCAACTTGCTCCCACAAAAGTTGGGAGCAGACTAAAGCCTTTTAAGCTTCTGTGTCCAGACTCCCTCTTCCAGGCTCCACTGCCTTGTAGACAACTGTCAGTCTTAAAGGGCCAGCTCTCTGGCCTGAAGACAGGCACTCTTGCCCTGTTCCATAGTCTCTCTCCTGGTGTGCTCCCTGCACTGTTGAACCAATGGTGTGTGGTGGGAGGCATCCGGTTCCTATGGGGAAGGTGCCTGCAATGGTCTAGGCTCTGGCTCTATAGGCCCTGGTGGTCTAGGTCTCTAGAAGGTTCTTCTGGAGGCTGCTGTCTAGCGGCCTCAGTTGCAGTGGTCTCCTGATCTCCAGCAGTCAGTTCAAGGCTCCTAATTTGATCTGGCTCCTTATCACATGCCTCTGCAGCCTCTGACTCTGTGCCTGGATTGCTGCTGGATTCAGGGGTCGTGACAATGCAAACTTGGTGCAAAACAATCTAAGGCCAGCTTAACCTTTCCACCCACTGTACCTCTGTCTTGCATGGATTATCTCTCATCTAGTCGGAGGCATTAGGCCTCTAAATACCAGTGTTTGGAAACCACAGGAGGAGAGAGTGCTCTGGTGCTCAGATCCTGCTTGTGGGTTTCCCACAGGCTTCAAGTTGGCCTCCACAAGAACAGGATGCTGGATGAGATGAGCCATTGGTCTGATCCAACTGGCTATTCTAGTGTTCTTACTAAGTTTCAAAATCTCTTCCAGAGGGTTAGGGACTGCATGGGGAAGATGGCCAGGGAAGATGGTGTGTGTGTGTGTGTGTGTGTTGGCACAGATTGCCTCACTATTTCCCTCATAAAAGCCTCCATTGGTCCTAAATGCTCTCTGCCAATGCAAGAGACGCTATTGGTTACAAACCCATGAGGTTAGACCCACTTTGCAGGATGATGCGATCTAGGAATATAAGCCTGTTACATTGAAAAAATACATCACATTTAAATTGCCAGCCAAATAAGCATGAAGAAAGCTACTGTACTCACAAATATATTATGTGGCAAGGCTTTTGAGCGAGCTACTGCCTCTCAGCCTAAAATACAATAATACAAAGATGCCACAAGTCCTCTCTGATTCAAAGTAAAACAATCCTGGAAGCACTATTCTAGGAATTTCTCACTGGTTGGGGATGCGGTGGGCATGTAACAGTACTTAAGAACCCAACAGGCAACTCCATTACTGCTTAGTTAAACAATTATTTATTCTTTGGTTGCCCAACCAAAGAACAAATCATTAACCCAATTCACTCAAGGATGCGCCTCAGTTTAAATATGCCAGGACAATCGATTTCCCCCAAATGTCCCTTACCACCGTATCATCATAGAAGTTTCTTTTTAAAGGAAAAAAAATCAAAAGCTTTTACGATATCTGGCTTGAAACACTAAGTCAGTCTCCTGCACAGACTGTTTTTGTTGAAAATGGAGAACCTATAGCCCTGCAGAAAACTATTCACTTTGTTTATTTACTCTATCTATCTATCTATCTATCTATCTATCTATCTATCTATCTATCTATCTATTAAATTTATACTCTGCTTTTCCTCCAAAAGGAGCCTAGGACTGAAAACAAAGGATAAAATTATTTTAAAATCTCAAAAACAATTTCAGTATGAATGCAGACTTGGATAATAGGTCAGTATCCATGACCATTGGTTATTCTGTCTGGGGCTGATGTGCATTGGAGTCCAGCAACTGGAAAGTAACAAGTGGCTCATCCCTGCCTTACAAGAGCACTTATCTCTGTATACATAAATACTGTGCAGTGTATTCTTAGATTCTTATTTTAAAGGGCAAATGTATCCATTCCTTTAAGTTTACAAAGCTAAGCACACTTACTAGAAAATGTTCCCCTAGAACATGCACAAGCATGTTTAGGACTGGGCCCCTCTTGTGGAGAGGCATGTTTAAAAATAAGCAACTAAATCTATTGTCTAATGACTAAGTAGACAAAAGTACTTCACTCTTTATTTGCTTCACTGAGGGACAACAGAAGGACCGTGATGATTGCTTGTGGTCTCCTCTTTTGTCTAGGCAACATGTGTCTATAACCAGTTTCTGACAGTGAATATTTTTATTCCTGTGCCTTTGGGGAACCGGGATGCCGCAGACCAGCAAAGGCTGAAGTTCTGGTGGGTTTAAACTGGTGTTTAAAGAGATCCTGTGCAAATGTTCTTACCTTTTCTTCACGAGCCTCCAGGTTGGGAGTCCTCACGGGAGCATGAGGGATTCCACTCTTTCGGCCCCTGTTCTCCGGAAGAGGGTTCAAGGGAAGCCCGCCACAAATTTCTTTCAGGCTGGACATGGCTTGTGAGGGGATGTAATTAGAGGAAGGAGATCATTCACAGAGAGCTACTGCCTGAGGGGCAAGACAGAAGGTAGAGGCTCTCTTTGGAGAGTTCTGGAGGGTCTTCAGCAACTTTGAGGTGACCCCTGAGGAAGGCAAGCTGCTCACTGGCTTTTGTATGTGCACCTCCAGTTCTCTGGAGAAAAGACACCATGCCTCTCAGACACACCTATTCAGTCTCCGCAATCCTATTGGCTTCTCCTGCCTCCTCCTCCTAAAGAATAATTCACAGGCCTACTGATTATTCTCTGGCCGTTCTTTGCGCGTGCTTTTGGCCCTGTTACTTTGAACCACATTCGGCCAGCTTATGTACTTTGCGCGCACACACATTCACTACTCTGAGGGGCCTGGTGGTTTTTGCAAGGGTTTGAACCAACTGAAAGACACAGCAGCGTGTGTCACGTTTAAAGATTATACAATCTCACAAAAAAATTCAAATCTTCCTATTTGCGTGTTTTCATTTGTGGGCCTTAATGTAGATCACCTTTGAGACTCCCCTACCCTGTTTATATTATAATTAGTAGTAGTAGTAGTAGTAGTAGTAGTAGTAGTACCCTGCCCATCTGACTGGGTGACTTCCAACAAATATAAAACACCAGACATTAAAAACTTCCCTACACAGGGCTGCCTTCAGGTGTCTTCTAAAAGTTGTATAGTTGTTTATCTCCTTGACATCTTACGGGAGGGCATTCCACAGGGTGGGCGCCACTAGGTATTAAATCATCTGTATACCACCTTGGGGTTCCAGTAATCACTAGCAGAGCTTTACAACAAGTTAAATTCACAATAAGGTGATGAATTATGATGAATTTAGAAGGGGAAGAAATGGAGGCAGTGAGAGATTTTACTTTCTTGGGCTCCTTGATCACTGCAGATGGTGACAGCAGTCACGAAATTAAAAGACGCCTGCTTCTTGGGAGAAAAGCAATGACAAACCTAGACAGCATCTTAAAAAGCAGAGACATCACCTTGCCTACAAAGGCCCGTATAGTTAAAGCTATGGTTTTCCCAGTAGTGATGTATGGAAGTGAGAGCTGGACCATAAAGAAGGCTGATCGCCGAAGAATTGATGCTTTTGAATTATGGTGCTGGAGGAGACTCTTGAGAGTCCCATGGACTGCAAGAAGATCAAACCTATCCATTCTTAAGGAAATCAGCCCTGAGTGCTCACTGGAAGGACAGATCCTGAAGCTGAGGCTCCAATACTTTGGCCACCTCATGAGAAGAGAAGATTCCCTGGAAAAGACCCTGATGTTGGGAAAGATTGCGGGCACTAGGAGAAGGGGACGACAGAGGACGAGATGGTTGGACAGTGTTCTCGAAGCTACGAACATGAGTTTGACCAAATTGCGGGAGGCAGTGCAAGACAGGAGTGCCTGGCGTGCTATGGTCCATGGGGTCACGAAGAGTCGGATACAACTAAACGACTAAACAACAACAACAAGGTGATGAAACATATTTTTTTTAAAAAAATCACAGCAACAAAATGTCCTATAAAACTGACACCAACATGTAAGTCTACAAAGAATCATGGGAGCCATACAACGGTAGCATAACATAATGACAAAACCTCCAAATTGCTATAAAACAAGGCAGCCCTTTCCAGGCATTTGATGTCCACCCAGAAAGGAGCAATGTGAACTCTCCTCAGGAGAGATTTCTATAACGTTGGGGTCACCTTTGAGAAGCCCCTGTCCTAAGGCAAGCCCCTTGCTTCTCTGATCATGAGGAGGGGGAGGGACTCTGAAGAGGATCTCAATATGTGCCTGGCTTCATAGAGGAGGAGAACAACCCAACTATCCTATTCCATTCAGTTGGCTGCCTCAGTCAGCCAATTTGGGGTGTCAAATGGCTGATTATTTAACTTACTCTTATCAGGCACTTCCAGACCATCATATTTTAGTACAGATCTCTCACACCTCCGGGTACGTGCTAGAATAATATGCCTTTTACACAGTAAGAGCACACCTTCCTAATTCACCCCCACCAGCCCCAGTGATGAAAACATGTGTAATGGGGTGGACGAGGGGGGGGGTAACTCAGATGAACCAAAGCAGAAGTGAAGTGCTTCTTACTATCTTAAGTCTTACACACATGGCCCACAAATGCCTTGGGGAAGAGAAAGAAAAGAATGAAACATTTTTGCAGAGCAGGGAATTAAGTCAAAGGCACATTTGCCAAGGGTGGGGATAATAAGCCTGTTATCAGAGCGCTGCAGGCCTGGAAATCTGGCTGGAAGAAAGGAATGAAGAAAGGAAAGAAAGGAATGGCTGGTGGAAATTTTGCCTCTGAATATGTCCCACTCATGCAGTCAGTCAGAACTATTGCAGAAAGAGATTAGAAAATCCACTTTATGGCTCCAGTAGGCAGTAATCAGTTCTGGTGATACCGTACAGACACTCAGGGGCTAAAAACAGAGAGTTGTGGAAATCGTAATGTGACCCAGTAAACAGACTGCTTGGGAAGATATAGAAACTAGGGTTCAAACCCCACCTAATCTGCAGATTCGCTGGGTGGCCTTAATGAAATTTCTGTCGTTCAGCATTGACACACCATCTGTAAAATGGGTATAATGCAGTGATGTATTTGGTGGTGTTGCAGCAAGAAGACAGGAAAGGATCGCAGCAGTGAACAGTGATCAGTATGCGTGTACGCAACATGCAAACATAACCACACGCATAGTTGTGGAAACATTTTGTGACTGTGGGTAAGCCGGGGGGGGGGGACTTCAAGTTGGCAGGGCATGGTAGTGGCCCTCTAAGGCCTCTGTATCTGGCCCTAGATACTCTTCCCAGGCCACACACTCTCTCCTCAGGCTACATTCATCACTGGCCTGCTTCGCACCCCAAATATTTGTGCCCAGCAGGAAGGTGACCTTGTGCTCTCATAATGCCTTCTGCTTGTTTGGGTGAAGGCTAGAGAGGGTGAGTGTGAAAATCAGTCGAAACAAAATTAAAAAATTCCTTCCAGTAGCACCTTAGAGACCAGCTAAGTTTGTCATTGGTATGAGCTTTCGTGTGCATGCACACTTCTTCAGATACCCAGATCTAGTGTGGTATTGCGTCCATCAGGAGAGGTCCATGTGGAGTCCCTTTTTGTGTAACATCTTTTCGGTGGTAGTTGGTGGTCAATGTTCTGTTCATTAATGTGTTGGGAGAGTGGTGGTTGTTCCCCAGTAGGTTGAGAGATGTTGTGTTGTGGGGATGTTGTTTGTTCTACTTTGTCTTGTTCTTGTGTGTGTTAAAAGTACTCCTTCAGGCATAAACGGCGGAAAAATGCTTCCAAGTCCCCGCAGAACTGAATCATGTGTGGGGATTTGGCAGGGCAGAAAAGACTGATTCCTCAGCTGGGCTGAGTGTTTGCTGTGAGAGATTGACAATATTGTTGATCTTGTTGTTTTGATTAGTAGCCTGTAGGTTGGAAAGGTTAGAGAGTTTTTTGTTTTTCTGTTTTTTCCAATAACTCCAGTTGAGAGTAGTAAATGGTTTGTTTTTCCTTGTGGAACTCTTGCCAGGCTGGGTGATTCCTGGTAGAGTTGTCCTTATATATAGTGAGAGTAATACCCCTGAGTAATACCCCTCCCCCCTCTCACTATATATAAGGATCTGGTGACTTCTGTTTCACTGTATCTGAAGAAGTGTGCATGCACACGAAAGCTCATACCAATGACAAACTTAGTTGGTCTCTAAGGTGCTACTGGAAGGAATTTTTTTTTTTGTTTCGACTATGCCAGACAAACACGGCTACCTACCTGTAACTGTGAAAATCAGATAACTGCTCTCCCACTTTTGCCTCTGGTCGCACAGACTTGGTGCCTGCCAAGAACCCCTGCCCCTTATTTATTTGTAATAAAAAAATAAAGGTTACCCTTTGTTGTTGTTCATTGCTTGGAAGGGGCTTGTCTGTTGTGTGAGGGTTTTGTTGTTGCCTGTGTTAGAACATAGAACATTGCCCTGAATCAGGGCATGACCCATCCAGTCCAACATCCTTTTTGTCAAAGTGGCAAAAGAGTTTTATCACTTTGCGGGGGTACGGGGGGGTAGGTATTTTTGAAAGTAGTTCTGAGCACCACCAGTTTGTGTGTGTGTGTTGTTGTTTTTTAATCTGTGATGTGGGTTGGCAATGCCCATAACAGTTTCTTAAATTTTCAAATCTGCCTCCATACGCAAAAGCGGCTGAGGACCCCTCTAGTCTTTTTGCTGTAAGAGACTGCCCTGGCTCTCCTTATGGAACTTTGCCCTGGCTCTCCTTATGGAACTTTGCGAGGAGAAAACACGGAGGACTGATTACAAAGTTGTAAAGGGCTGGGCTGGGTTTCAATATCGTGAAAGGGCAGCTAATGGTTATGTATTTTACTTGCAAAGCCACTTGTGGGATATTCTGTCTCAGATGCAAAAAACAAAACAAAAAAACCCCACCTTGGCTGGCCTTGGGAAGGACACACCTTGACTTGGAGCAGGGAAGTGATCTACTGTTTTGCCTCTGGCAGCAAAATAACTTTGCATGAGCCTGTAAACCCCAGGGAGATGGAGAAACCCCAGCCTGCACTGCAGCCAGTCCGCCAAAGCATTGCTTAGCTTCCAACCAGCTGCAAAAATTCAATCTTACTTTTCCTTGCTTAAATCCAACTTCTGCTTCTCCTTCCAGACAGGCTCTGGCAGGTAATTAATGCTGCTCATTAATCAGCATCCATCCTTAGTGGTCGAAGAAGCCACTAAGCAGGACAGCACATGTCCGATCACAGCAGCAATTTGTTAAACCCTCCTTATCGTGGACCACTTTGCCTCTGTCGCCCGCCTGCCTTGGTGCTATGCGCATCTGGCGCCTGCTGCTGTTGGCCGTTATGACTGACGGGGGCGCTGCAGAGACACGAAACGACCCCGAGCCTGGCCGGTGCGAAGGGGGAAGCAACGGAGGAAGGAGCGCTTTCCCCGCGCGTCGCCGCCGGGCATTTGGTTTTAAAGGCCCTGGACAAGAGCAGCGTCGGAGCTGGAGGCTTGACGGGCTCTTGCGAACCGGGGGAAAAGGAGAAGCTCTGCGAGCGAGCAAACACGGACACGTGCGTCTGGAGAACGGCGGCAAGCAGCCTAAGGAGTGCGCAAGTGAGATGAAAAACACAGACACGCACACGTATAAAAGGACAGGAAGAGGATCGCATGTCAGAATAATCCCTTTTGCAGCCAGACGGGGCTAGAGGGGACCGAGGTGGCCGGCAAAGGCGATCGCCGCGGGGTTGGGGCGGGCCAGGAAGAGAGACGCGAGCAGCTCGGCGCAAAGAAGCCTCGCCTCCCAAAAAAATTAGCTCATCGTCATTTTTTTTTTAAGAAGGCACTGATCCAAGGCACCTGAAAGTGAAGGAAGGGGCTATTCTCCAATCCCCACAAAAGCCACCCAAGCCCAGCGCTGCCCTGAATAGTAGTAGCAATAATAATAATAATAATAATAATCCATTTTCTTTTAAAGCCGGTGGAATACATAGGATCGCCTCTGAGAGACCGGCGATAGTCCAAAGTGGGTGGGGGAGAAGGCCGTGCTTCGGCGACCGAGGAGGGGGTGGTTGTGGGGTGAGAGGGTGGTAAAACAAAGGCGGCATTGCCCTCGATTGCCCTCGCGTTAGAGAAGCGCCAAAGCGCGAGTCAGTCCTGCGCGAGGAGGAGGAGGAGGAGAGCCGAGTGGAAACATTTGGGCGGCCAAGGGAAGGTCCGAAGTGAAATCGAAAGTTGAGCGAACTCCGAGGGAACTTTCGCCCTCCGAGCTGCGTCGTCGCCTTGACCCTGCGAAAGGTCGGCGGGCGAGGAGGAGGAGGAGGAGGAGGACCAGGCTTGCTCCGCTCGGCTTGCTGTGCCAGACGTGTGAACTTCACCTCGTCTCGGGGGGGGGGGCGAAGCGGGGAGGGGGCGAAGGGGCTCTTCCCCGAAGCAGGCAGCCGGCGCTCTGACTGAAACCATTGGGAGGCGATGGGCGGCTGAGGTGGACGCGCCGGGGGAAGCGAAGCGGCCGCGGAGCTGGGAAGCGCGCCTTAGATCCGAGGGGGAGAGAGAGAGAGAGAGGAAAGAGACACGCGCAACGGGTTCCCACCCACCCCTTCAGGGAAAGAGAAGCACGAGGAGCCCGCAGTCATCGCTGCCCTGAAGGAAAGTGTTTTTGTTTTGTCTGCTCTGCCCCCCCCCCTCAAAAAAAAGAATGGTCATGCGGGCACCAAGCTTGTAGAAATATAATCATTATTATTATTGCCCTCGCGCCTCCGGAGAAGATGGATTTCCTAGGCGGAGTCATGCAGCATAAGAGCATAACGCTGATCGTATTCCTGGAGTATATTATTTCTGGCCATCCTGGAGCAGGTAAGCGGAATTACGCATAGGTTTCCAATCAATGATGGGGAAAAGCTTTAAAGCCTCTTCGGAGTGTTTATTTGTAGGAAGAGGCGAAGTCGTCCGTTCTTTCTTTCGATGTATATAGCCCACTCTGTCACCGAGTCCAGAGGCTGGCAATACCTGTGTTTCATCCCCGCCTAGGTCCCGGTTGTTCCCATTTCAAAGCCAGAAAACAGAGGCACAGAGGACGGTAATTCTCCCAGAACCATGCTGCACTGGGATTCAGACCAGGTTGAAATGGGATTACTGGTTTTTTCAACAGTGAAATCTTAGGCAAGAATTTTTTGGTTTGCACAAATGCTCAGATGCCAGGCTCTACTATAAGGAGAGCCATGCAAGATTGAGAGTTATGATTCCGTATTCAGCACACTGTCGTGTTTGTTGCAAGTACAGTACTTATAGAATCACAGAATCATAGAGTTGGAAGAGACCACAAGGGTCATCCAGTCCAACCCCCTGCCAAGCAGGAAACAACTTGAGATAGGCTGTGACTTTGGGTGCATAATGTATGTGCATATCACTGCTTTGAGTTTGGACCTAGCACATAGGATAGTGTTGGGAATAAACATATGCTAATAAGAGCAACTTTCAACTCATGCCACAAAATGTGTCTCCCTCACCAATATGCACTGTTTCTCAGGAAGAGCATAGCTGTGTTTCAAACGCTCTCTGGTGAGGACTGAGATGCATTAGTGACGTAGAGCATGAACCATCCCCTCCCATCTGCATGTAGAAGCCCTCCAGTGTGCTCCTGTCTGTAAGCATGAGGCTGTGCCCTTGATGGGTCTCCCTCAGTGCTATCTACACTGATAGGCAGCGGTTCTCCAGGATGTCGGACAGGAGTTCTTGCTCAACCTGATATGGGGGTGCTAGAAACCGAACGCAGGACTAATGGCATGTGCTGAGTTATGGGTAGCATCGCTCCTCAACGATCTAAGGAGGGAGAACGATGGTCCTTCACAATTTGTGACCCAAAACACTGAATGCAGTCCTGTCTTTGGCATTACAAGCTGTTCAGGAACATACTTTCAACCTTGTTTCCTTCATGTGGCCTCCTCTACAAAAGGTAGCTATTTTGTTTGTAAATAGAACATCTTCTGTTTATAATATTTATAATTATATAATTGCACCTAGGGGCACCCTTGGAATATCCTGGGGGTGGTGGTGCAGGAGGCCATATGGCCCCTGGTTGAGAAACACTGAGCTAGAGCCCCACCACCTCCACCTGCAAGGGAATATGTTGCCCCTATGGTGAGTGTACCATAACGCACTTAGCCATTCCCAAGAACACAAGGCCCTCCCACACTTTTCATTGGTCGGTTCCACTTCTGTGGGAGTGGTCAGCACTCTAGGAGCCTAAAGAGACTAGTGGACTGCTGGATAGAGCCTTTTATCATTAAGAGTAGGTGGGCATATTGGCCGATGGTTAGCGCAGCAGAAGCGAGAGCTCAGTGGCTGTGGGGATCCTCTCATACACAGAACTGCATTTGGTGAGGCCCGATTGTGGCTTAGTTTTTAGACATTATGGCTCTTGCGTAAGGAAAGCCGCATGGTGGTAGTGAGCCTGTTGTAAACATTGAGTAAGAAAGGAAATGAACTCCACTTTGATGCTCTTTAACACCTGTAAAGCAAGGAGTCCATTTACTCTGCCAAACAGTAGGGCAGGCTATGTTAGTTTTGACCATGATATTCAAATTGTAGAGGAATTTGTTGAGAGGCAATCAAAGGGAATTCCTGGTTCTCAAATATACTTGTGAAAACCTAGATATCAAGGTGCATGTATGAAGTTTCAAATATATCCAAATTCCATTCAGCTGCATTTTTTCAACTCCAGATCTCTGTACAGCTTTCTATCTGCTGCACCACACCAGGCTGCATCTTCCGTCTATATACAGCTCCGTAGCCCATGCTTGCTACTTTGGTTCTGTGAAACAGCAGATAGGATGCAACCCCCCACCCCTTCTTGCCAGTGATTACATTGGGTGGTGGATTATACCCTTTAGCTTGGTTGTTCCTTCTTCTTTCCCATTTGTTCAACAGCTCTATGAACCGGTAAAACTGGTGTGAGTGTTTTGCTTTTTAACTCAGTGATGGCAAGCAAAGGGAAGCGGTCAGTAGTTTGGTTTTGTGTTGGTGAAAAGCATAATAATAATAATCTTGTGATGTACAATAGATGACAGATTATGGAACAGATGAATGCATCAGACAGTGGCTTCTCCCATTATCTATTCTCATCAGAATTGTTGTCACTTTCCATCAATCATACACGGCAACAATAAAATTTCCCCTTTATCCTGTAACCAGTATAAAATGTGTTACCATATTGACATTTAGCAGCTATATAAAGTTAGAACCGGGCAGAGTCTTCATACATTAGGGGCAGCATGCCTTGCAAGGTTTATATTACTCTGTCCTGGACTGTCGGATGTTATTGAAGATGTGCCACTGTGGGACTGCATTGGTTTGAGAGCTAAAACCTCTTCACTGACCCTGGTGACTCGGGTGACCTCAGCCATTGAGAATCAAGCCTGGCCTTATTTGCATAGCCCCACCCTTTCGTGATCTTATGGCCAACAAATTTCAAAGGGGATTAGACAAATTCAGGGAGGATGAGGCTACGGTACCAGTGGTTACTAAACCCGATGGCTATGTCCTACTTCCATGGTTGGAGGCAGCATGCTTCTGAATTCCAGTCACAGGAAATTGCAGCATAGCTGCCACGTTATCCCTTTTTTAAAGGGATTTTCCCTTATGCTGAATAGGCTTCCTCGCGAGAAAAGGGAAAACTTGGCAGCTATGAATTGCAGCAGGGGAAGAGTGCAGTTGTGCTCAGATCCTGCTTGCTGTTTCCTCACAGGCATATGGTTGGCCATATCGAGAACAGGATGCTGGACTAGATGGGCCATTGGCCTGATCCAGCAGGCTCTTCTTACGTTTTTATGACCAAATTCTGGCTCTCCCTGCTTGATCCCCCTGGATGCAAAGCTTTTGTACAATAGTGATACAGTATTGCTGAAAGACTGACGATCAGAAATTGAGGGATGAAGTTAGAGCGAACTGGTTGATATCAGTGGGACCATGCTGCAGTAGTTGGTTACTAGACTAAGTAGCATGGGTGTTTCAGCACAATTAAATATGTTTGGCTGCAGTAACCCCCCCCCCCACTTCCCTCAAACAAAGCAGAAGCAGAGGAGGTGACCAATGGAAAGTAGGAAACCATTTCAGATCCATTTTAATATTTCTTTAAGGGTGAAAGGGTAAATCAGGCAATAGGAGAGATGTGATTAGATCTGAGGGCTATGAATTAAGCAACAAGCTAGCATTCTGGTTATATGCCATCTCTGTTTTCCTTCAGAGGTTAGATAGATATTTCAGCAGTTTATGGTGAAGCTTTAAACAACCTCACTTTCCCATTTTACATTTAAATACCCTACTGCAGTCTCCACTGGGAAGAATAGCTCTCAAGATAACTTTAGTTTAAGCTATTTCATATCATAAGTGTCCCATTTTAAGTGATAATACAGATGGGAACTTCATCCATCCATTCGTTTGTTTTGCATGCTGCTTTTTCCATACACACCAAAAATGTGTGGCATCACTGTGTGGCAGATTCTGACCATGTTTAGCCAAATATTCAAAGGTGACCTCTTCGGACCTTCTTCTTCAGCATGCAGAGGCCTTAGACTGAAGCAGGCATGGACAGAGCTTAGGTGTTATATCACTATAGAGTAGTAAATCCCATCTTCTGCTCATACGTACCTCTCTTACCAATATTAGCTAGATCAGCCTTTACAAATCTGATGCCCTCCAGATGTTGTTGGACTATAAAGCTCATGACTGATGGGTGTTGAAGTCCCAAGAACATCTGGAGGACACCAGCTTGGTATAGGCTGAGCGAATTTTCCCCCAGATTAAGCTTCTTTACACAGTAGCACATACTTAAACCATGAAATTTGCTACCACAAGATGTGTTGATGGCCACCAATTCAAATGCCTTCAAAAGGCAATTAGAATTATTACGGGATACTTGATGCATTGCAGAATTATAACAGCAAACAAGAAAGATTACAATTTCAAAGAGCCTATGCATTTCAACAGTTATAAAGGAAGGGGATAAAGGGAAGAGACAGACTGCTTTAAGAAGTTAGGCTTCATGGAACTGATTAGCCTACTAAAATGTATATATAAAGAGGAAGGGACATATATAAAGAGCTTTTCCATTGCACCGTTTAGAATTAAAACTAGCAGCAACGCCTTTTTTCAAAAAGTTGGTTGTAGAAAGACTCCCATGGTTTTCCATTGCTCTCAAATGGAACATGAAGCATTGTGTGTGGTGTGACAACAGGAGCCTATGTACCATGGGTGTAGCCTGGATTTATTGTGGGGGGGGAGGCAGGCTTTATGTTGGGAGGGCAGAACCGAGATATCTGCAATGCAATTGGTTGGTTAGTTAGTTAAGTATTTCTATTTATTTACTTTATCTTGGGGGGGGCAGCAGCACTCCTGCACCCCCACCCCGACTACGCCCATGCTATGTACAGTGGAACCTCATGTTATTGTTACGTACCGCCCTCCTTACGAACGCTTTAGGTTATGAGCTCCGCTAACCCAGAAGTAGATGCTCCTGGTTGCAAACTTTGCCCCGGGATGCGAGCAGAAGTCACATGGCAGTGGCGTGGTGGCAGCAGGAAGCTCCATTCGCGAAAGCGAGCCTCAGGTTAAGAATGGTTTCAGGTTACAAACAGACCTTCAGAACAAATTAAGTTTGTAACCGGAGGTACCACTGTACCAAATGTGCTTGATCTCAGCTGTTCTTGAGAAGCAGTGGTGGCCCTGGCAGTGCTCCTGGAGGACATGCCATTATCAACATCCCGTCCAAGAGGATGAAGGAGAAGCCGACTGATCGTGATGAGCCATAGTTTGGATCTGCCCAATTCTCTGCATATAAGATTTTTCAGGAATGGGAGCAGTAAGGTCATGGATGCCTACTCACATCCTTGGAAGAGATTCTTCTGACAGCATAGAAGAAGAATGGCAGAAAGTAGACTATGATCCACTCCACTGGTGTGGATGCTTCACCTAACATCTGCTGGTTCCTGGGATCATTGCAGGGCTAGGTTGACCTTAACTAATTCAGCAATACATTTCTTCTGTTCTTAAGCAAGAGTGCCTACTCAGGATCCCTTAACACAGATTAGTTATGCCAAGTGTGTGTGTATTTTTGTGTAAAATACACTTTACTAAACTCCAGTAAAGAATTTAAAGTGCTTTCCAGTGGCATTCCACTCTTTCAGTGGAGCGAGAAACCTGGCCAGTCTACCCTATATACTGGTTTATTTATTTTTCCATACTGCCTGTGGTTTTGTTTTGTTTTTTCTTAATTCATAACATGGCATCAATGGGTGAAAGGCACTCAATAGCAGGGGCAGACCCACTAACTTGAAACATCGAAAAAGGATGGGTTTGCATAACTTCTAACTTGGAACATGTGGTGCTATCATGCAAAGGTTGCTGCAGACCCACTTTTCAACCCACATGCAGCCAGCAGAATTTGGTAAGGCTATGCACACTTAAAATGCAGCTGGGTCATTCTTTTTCTCAGTGTGGTTTGCAGCTGGTTTGGGGGCAAACATATCAAAACACAGTATTTTCCTAGATCTGGATTGTGGCTAATGCCATGTGCATACCACTTCCCAAACCAGCTTATCTGCTCTCAGCCATCAGCCATCTGAAAGGTTGCCCAGCTTTTTGATTACTATGTCATTGCCAGAGGCTCCAAACATTTGCCAGAAGCCCTCCGACAAACAGCCACCTTGCTGAGCGACTCCCCTGGGATAGCATCGTAAATGCATAAATAGTTGAGTGGCATCGATTATTGCGCAACGCCATCTATCAACAGCCAGGCACCATCCACCTTGGTGACATACAGCCCCTCGGGAGCGAGAAGAGGAGGGCGCACTACAGCCTTGATTGTTTAGCCTTGCATGAATTATTCAAGGAGACCCTTTTGGCATTCAGGGTAAGTCCCTGGTTGCCGGAATCCTCTGCCCCTTTGCCCGCCGTGCCCCACTTCTATGACCCCTCATTTCAGAGAAATAAACCAAGTGACGGATGGGCTGCCTTATTGGGAGGCCAAGTGATCTCCAGCACATTAATTGCTTCCAATGAAAGACTCTTAATCGACTGCAGATTTTGATCCGACTCTTCCCACCCGCCCCCCTCTCCACTCACTTGTCACATGGGCTCTCCTACTCTGCTGTTCCTAATGACACAGCAGTTCAGACAGGAACCATTTATTGATGTTGCTGCATTAGCAGGCACAGCAGATAAGCCTCCTTGTCATCACCACTGATTAGAAAGCCAACTGTGCTCTTCCCCACTCTGCCTGCTCCATAAAATGCATTTAGAAAATTGGTGGCGGGTGGGGGGGGGAGTGGAGGAGAGAGAGAGAGAGAGAGAGGCAGTGGCAGTGGGATGCTTTCCGATTCCATCTCTAGGAATGAAAAGAAGCAAATTTCCATTTTAATTTTGAGCAACGGGGCGAGCGTCATCTGTATTCATCTCCTGTCATTCTTGCATTCTGAGGATTCATTGGAAACCAGGGCAAGTCCCCAAGCCTCAACCTCCATACAACTTCCCTCTGAGGCAAATATAGCTACTTCATTAGCCTGGGATAAAATGAGAGAACTTAATGAGTCCGAACTGGGTCCGAACTGGGTACCTCACATAAAGTGCCTATCACGGACATGCAGGTATCCAATTGTATTAATCCATTCTCTTCTAATGTGAGTAAGCTGAATATGTCCTCAGATATTATTGCTGAAGACCCGATAGATAATCCTTCTGGCGATGTAAACAAATTTAATGGAAATGTGCTCCCCTTATCGGATTGACCATTAGTATCCCCTAATCAAAGATCTCTCCAAACCTTTTCAATTATGTCTTGGAATGTAGCCGGACTTTTGTGTAAATTAGCTGATTCTGATTTTATAAATTTTCTTACTCTACATGATATAATCTTCTTGCAGGAAACTTGGTCCCTCAAACCTTTAGAAATTCCAAATTTTATCACTTATAATTTACTTGCTACCAAAATCTCAAGGAATGGACGCCCCAAAGCCGGTCTGATCTGTGGTATTAAACAGTCTTCTAACCTTAAATTTAATTATATCAGAAATATTGGACAGTATGCTCAACTGTTATCATTGTTTAATGCACATAAAGAAATCTTTCTTCTAAATATATATTTCCCTCCCATAGAGTCGGAAGCTAAATCAGATTCTGGTTGGAATACAGTCTCAGAAGAGCTGTATTTAATACGCAGTAAATTCCCCAATGTCCCCCTGATTATAATGGGAGACACCAATGCTCGAATTGGATCAGACAATACAGTTCTCTATAAACGCTATGTCTCAACTTTAGCCGAAGATTCTCCACTTCCACTGAGATTAGGGAGAAATTAGAAAGATAATATTATTAATAAAGCCGGAGGGAAACTTTTACAATTGGTTTTGGAATTTAATCTTACATTTTTGAATGGTTCAATATGGCCTGATATCCCAGGAGAATTTACCTTCTGCTCCAAAAGGGGCAGGAGTGTAATCGATTATTCTCTAGTTTCTGTTGAAATCTTAGATGAAGTTTCCTCTTTTACAGTTGTAACCCGCTCAGAGAGTGACCACTTTCCAATTGTTTTAGAGATGTACAGAAATCCCAGAAACAATGATACCTGTCCTCCTATAGTGCCGACAAGACTATCTATGCGAAAAGAATTTATATAGGAGATAAAAATAGGGAGGATCTATTAGCAGTATTTGAAAATAACCCAGTTATTTTTGAACCTTTGGCCAACCAAAATCTGATGCCTTTGGCAGACAATGATTACTATTATAATACTATACAGGAATTATTCTCTTCTTTTTTAAATCTTCAACTCAGCAACAAACCTTCAAACAAGTATAACTGGTTTGATAAAGATTGTATCAACCATAAGAAAGAACTTAGAACCTGCCTAAAAGAAGCTTCTGTTACCAACTCCCAAGATCTTTGGAAGATCTACTTTGAAATGAAAAATGCTTTTAAGAATATGCTCCTAGAAAAAAAATTCATGTCTGCACAAGCCAAATGGTCCAAAATTGTGGCTGCACTAGAAATTAAAGATTCTAAAACCTTCTGGTCACTTCTCTCAATAAAAGCTACTACTGATTTCCCCAATATAAGGGATGAAGCTTGGGTTACGTATTTTAGCTCTGTTTTTTATGATCCTCAAGCTTTTACAAAGAAGAATTTTAAGTCTCCTGCGGCAAGAACCATACAATTTCAAATTACTGAAGAGGAGATGAAAAGGATAATTCTTTCGTTTAAACAGGGAAAATCCCCGGGTATGGACGGCATCTCAATAGACTTGCTGAGACTAAATGTGGAATGGTGGGCCATTAATCTTGTCCCGCTTTTTAACTCTATTTATCATTCAGGCCTTGTACCAAAATCGTGGAATAACTCAATAGTGGTGCCGATCTTTAAAAAAGGCGATAGGAACTGTCAAGAGAACTATAGACCTATTAGTTTGTTACCATGCATAAGCAAAATCTATGCTAAATCCCTGCTTATTAAACTGGAACAATGGATGCTAACCAAAGGTCTGCCTGGTAAGGAACAAGCTGGTTTTAAGGCAGGCTCCTCAACACTTGATCAATGTTTAGTGTTAAGTCATCTTGTAGATAAATATGCCATAAAAAACAAGCGAAGACTTTTTGTGGCATTTGTAGATTTAAAAAGCGCTTTCGATTCAGTCGATCGTAACAAACTGTGGACCAAACTGGAGCACCTTGGTATAGATCCACATCTACTGACACTGATACAAAATTTGCACTCTAATAACCAAATATATGTTAAAGTTACAAAAGATGGTAGACTTGCAGGTCCAATCTTCAACAATCGAGGAGTTAGGCAAGGCTGTGTCCTGGCACCCACTCTATTCAATCTATTCTTATCTGATTTACCATTATTTCTTCAAAATGTAACCTCTCATATTCCTTATTTAAACAATATCCCACTTTTTTATTATTATATGCAGATGATGCAGCAATTATCTCACTTTCTTCTTTGGGTATTAAAAAATTACTTAAGAGCTTTTCAAACTTCTGCTCCCTTAATAATTTAAAAATCAACTATGACAAGACCAAAATTATGCAGTTTACAAAAAGAGGGAACCCAAAAAACTATATAATCAATGGACATCTAATACAGGAAGTGGAGCATTTTAATTATCTGGGGATTGTATTTAAAAATAATATGAACTGGAACACACACATCTGTGCGGCAATAGCTAAGGTTAAAGGGACAGCCCACCATATCAAATCTTATTTCTTTTCTCCTGAAGGAAACAGATACATTCCAGCAGTACTGCAAGTAATTGACATGAAACTTTGTGCCCAACTTTTATATGGCACCCCACTGTGGATTTCAGGTGACCTTAAGATGCTGGATAAATTCCATGCATCCCTTCTGAGGTCATTACTAGGACTCGCAAGTTCTGTAAAATATGAAACAATATGCTGCGAGCTGGGAATATTGTCTTTATCAGCAAGAGCATGGCTGAGGACCATGAAATATTGGATCTTCCTGCATTACAGAGCCCTATCCCCTAACTCTCTCCTGTATGATCTTTTAAGTGATAATATAATTTACAATCTATCATTGATTTGTAGGAGAAAATTGAATTCGATAGGGCTTAACTTAGTTGACTTTGAAAATTCTGATCCCAAAGACATCTGGGAAATTATTAGGAAGACTCTTATAGGAAAAAGTGTTCTCTCCATGCTTGAGGTTGCAAAGCACAGCACCTGTTCTCCTCTCCATTTAAATCTCCCTCTGTGCAGAGATTTTCAAAAGGGATACATGACAAATTTGAAAAACCACGAACTGTGTAGGCTGTTTATGCTGGCCAGATTTAATATGTTCCCCTCGATGATGGTGAGAGGAAGATATTTGGGTCTCCCAGAATCAGAGCGTCTCTGCAAATGTAGTAAACAGGAACCTGATACTTTGGAGCATATTTTCTTTTCCTGTGAATTTGGAACTCATGCCAGAAGACAACTATTAGAGGCCTTGCAACTCAATTGGCTGATTTCCAAACTACCAACCGTTCAGGTCCTACTATCGGACAGGGATGATCAAATTACTACAGCCGTAGCTGAATTTTTGAGTGCTGTCCATGCAGAAAGGCTGGGCCATTACAAAGAGAGTTAGTGCTCCTTAATTGGTAGGTGGTGTGGCAGTGTTTGGTGTAGTATTTATATATATCTATACTCTTCCTGGAGTTAAGGAACTGACTGGGATAAGCCTTGCTCAACTGAGTCTGTATTTTATATAATCTGTATATAAATTTTATGTGATAATGTGTGGTTTGATATGCCTAATAAAGGATATTTGAACAAGTCTACTTTTGAAACAGAGCCGTGCAAACAGGGCGATTCCATAGTTCTTGGGTTAGATCCAAAAGTTCCCTTCTGTATGGGGGAAAGGCGCAGCTGATCACCCCAAAGCCTGTTTTACAGCTCGTGCTGGAGCAGAAGAAGGTGGGAAGTAGATCGGGATCGATTGGTGATTTGCAGTACAGCAGCAAGGGTTTCTGACTCGCCGTGGTTGGACAATAGCAACAGCAAAATGACTCCCACCACCGGGAGTTGGAGGAACCAGACATGGATTTTAGTGGGCAGAACTCGGTTCAGTTCTGGTACTTAGAACAGATCCCTGATCTCACTGCAAGTTCAGAGCACTCGTGTTCTTCAATTCTAAGTTCTTCATTTCCTTTTGCACCTGGCTCTGGTTGTTAGATCTCTAGTGAAACACAGAGTACATCCTACAAGGCTTAAGTCTGCCTTCCCCTGGGCTAGAGGACCGTGCAAGAAAAGTGAACCTAAATCCAAAGAGGCGCTTCCACTTCCATAAGCAGACATTTGACGCTATGGGATTCTTCCACTAGTTCAACCTTCCCCAGCCTGTTGCTGGACTACAGCTCCCACCATCCCTGAACATGGTTCTTGCTGGCTGGGGCTGATGCGAGTTCGAGTCCCAACCATCTGGAGATCACCAGGTTGGGAAGAGGGTGTACCAGTGCTTGCACAAGCAACTGCAGAAGACAATTAGCTGCTCTCCCTCTCCCCGATTTCCAATAACTTTAAATCCAACTCACTGATTTTAGTTGATATACTTTAGAAATAATAATAATAATAATAATAATAATAATAATAATAATATATTTATACCTCGCCCATCTGGCTGGGTTTCCCCAGCCACTCTGGGCGGCTTCCAGCTGAATATTAAAAACAGTACAGCATCAAACATTAAAAACTTCCCTAAACAGGGCCGCCTTCAGTTGTCTTCTAAAAGTAAAATAGTTGCTTATTGCCTTGACATTTGCTGGGAGGGCATTCCACAGGGTGGGTGCCCCTACCGAGAAGGCCCTCTGCCTGGTTCCCTGTAATTTGGCTTCTCGTAGTGAGGGAACTGCCAGAAGGCCCTCGGTGCTGGACCTCAGTGTCCGGGCTGAATGATGGGGGTGGAGACGCTCCTTCAGGTATACTGGACCGAGGCAGTTTAGGGCTTTAAAGGTCAGTACCTTTAGTGTGTCCTGCCTTTTAAAAAACTTTCTGTAGGTATGAAAAGAATAAAGCCATAGAACTGTGAGAGGCCCTAGTTCAGCATGATATTCTGCAGCAGAAGCATCCTGTGAAATTGTGACGGAGGTAATGGAAACGAGCAAGGAAATGGATTTGGAACAGGAACAGAAGATGTGTAGCCTCTGGGTAGAAAAACTGGAAGTGAATTCTGATTTTGACTACCTTTAGAACGGAGCTATCAGCTACTGATTTGCTACTTCCCACTTGTACTTATTATTGGAACTCATTTTTTTCATGCACTTAGGGCCATTTGATAATTCAGTATTTCTTCAGATGGTTTTATGGCACTGTCAAGGCGGGCTTGATCATTTTCTCTCAGGGCAAGTTCAAGCATTCAGGTCTTATTATCAGCTGCTACATGAAGTAATACCGTACTGGGCTGCCAGTGTCTTAGGACTGTTGCCCTAAGTGTGGCCATGTGGAGCCCTCTCTAGTTTGCTCCTCCTGCTGGCAGCTGCTTCTAATAGCAAGTTTTTGTGTGTGACTCATGGTACAAGCACTCCAATTTTCTCCTTATTCTGTCTCCCTGCCCTGTTTTCAGGAGGTCTCACAGCCACAATAAATTATGCACGCTCTTTTCCATAGCAAAGGGTTTCAATCAATGCATGCATCGTTTTTTTAAACAATGATTTGAGAGGCAGAAGGTAGATCTGTATGAAGACATTTTAAGAAATGTTTCTTCTGCTGTGTTTTATCCTGTGTATTTGTTTTTAAATGACTGACGAGCTTGACTTGCATTATGATCGTATTGTGCACCAATTAATTGGCCCGGGTCCAAGAGCTTTTCTCATCTCACAACTGTTTCTTGCAAAAATCTGATCTTACCAGCCAAATTGGTTAAGCAAAATCTCTTTTTTGGCTTTTCCACACGTTTGATTCAGTGGGTAGGATCGGGTTTTCACAAGGCACAGCTGCGGAACGAGAATATGTCTCAGACCCAGGCAAATTAATTGGTACACAATGCCATCAAATTGGGGTCAAGTGAAACTGAGGATGAGGGCCATAAGTTTTTGTTTTTGTTTGTTTTTTTGCAGAAAGCAAATAATAAATGCAAATAATAATAACAATTAATAATGGTGTTAAGTGCTTGGTAGGGAATCCAGGGCTAGGGAGGGACTGGGTGGTAGACAATTGTGCAGAATATTGATTTTATGCAGTTTTATATCGTTTTGTTCCCTGCTGCTTGCACTGCAGATTCAGCGAAGCTGAGAGCCTTCCGATGTGACGGGCACTCCTGCAATCCTGCCGTGGGGAACCTAGCGACTGGAAGAACGCCGGTCACGCTTACCACCTGCGGTCAGAACAGCACAGAACTTTACTGCTTTTACCCAGACCACCATCTTCTCCACCACCACCACCACCACCACCATGGCCCCCAAGGGTGCGGACAGCCCAGATGCACCAAGTGTAACGCCAACCAGCCTGATAACTCTCACCTCCCTTCCGCTATGACGGACGACTTCTTCCTAAACCCCGCCTCCTGGTGGCAGTCTGCGCAAGGGGTGCACAGGGAGGAGATCCGGCTGGATTTGGAGACGGAGTTCTACCTGACCCATGTCATAGTGGTGTTCAAGTCGCCTCGCCCAGCGGCCATGGTGCTGGAGAGGTCGCAGGACTATGGTCAGACGTGGAGGCCGTACAAATATTTCTCTGCCAACTGCACGGCCACTTTTGGGCTCCCAGACGATACCACCGAGGAAGGGTCTATCTGTACCTCCAGGTATTCTGACGTGATGCCTTGCACTAGAGGAGAGGTAGGTCACGGTGACTGAAATATGCTTCACCTTTCTGTGGACACGGAGAGATTATGCTAAAAACAAAGGTTATAAGCTGCTGCAGAAGAGAGCAGCCCTTTTGTAGTCGTGGGCAACACGTGTCGTGTAACTTTTGACAGCCCCAGATACGGTGCTATCTATCCCCATTTACATCAGCCAGCCAGTTCAGCAGATTTTGAGTGAGCATTGCTTCAGAGAGATGGAAGTGAGCATCAAAATGCACATTGCATGCAGATGTTTCTCGTGGAACCGGAACTATGGTGTTTTTTTTAAAAGGCCTAATCATTTAATTTGTTTTCCAAAGAAAGAGAGATTTTTAAAATACACACTCAGAGAAACTTCTCTTTTCAGCTGAAAGTTTTTCTATATAAAGCAAAGTCATTTGTCGTGTTGTCAGTGCACATAGAGTACTAAGAACATTGCCAGTGCCTTGTTTTCAGAAATCAGGATCCTGCACTTCTGTGTGTGTGTGTGTGTGTGTGTGTGTGTGTGTGTGTGTGTGCCAGCCAGTGATTTTATGCATGTCTGATTGACACATAATCATGCGCACGCTTGTTGCTGCCGATCCAGAAATGGCTAGACTAGAAAATGGGGCAGAATGGAACTGGGCGAGGCTCATGCATGCTCTGCCAACATGCCGGGAAATCATGAATGGAACCCCTGCATAAAATGGTAGCCATATCTATCTATCACCTCTATCTATTATCTAGCATCTCTCTCTATCTCTATCTATCTATCTATCTATCTATCTATCTATCTATCTATCTATCTATATCTCTCTATCTCTATCTCTCTATCTCTCATCTCTCATCATCTCTCATCTCTCTATCTCTCTGTTTTATTATTTTGTGTAAGTTTTTAAATCTATGTTTTTAGCTGTTCTTATTTTATCTGTAGGCTGTGTTGAGTCCCTGCCAGGGAAAAAGGTGGGGCATAAATAAATACATCATAATAAGAAATCTCTGCAGCAGAATCCTGTGCAAGGCAAGTGGGTGATTCATCTTCTAATGGTACCGACTGACAGCTGGAATTCTCTTATAATTGTTTAGCGTAGTATATCAGGCACGTGTGGCTATGGTGACCTATCCCAATCTATGGCATCCAAGTGATTTTTGATGCTGCATGAACCATGTTCCGGTTTTCTCACTTGCGGAGCCTTTATTCAGGTGGCATCCTGCCTTATGAGCACCCAATTTAAATGGAGGGAAAGGGAAAGGACTGGAGGCCACTGCTACCAACTTAGCCTATCCCCTACAGTTTCACATTACTAGCTCGCGCTCTGGCTCCTCTCTCTTCCGCTCCTTCCTGAGCAGAGCGATAGGGGAGAAACCCAGTAATTCACCTTGCCTGAAACTGTATGGGAACTGAAATGCAGCCAGGCTTCAGAATCCTCACTTCTCTGGATTTTATGATGCAGCTCTCAAACTAAAAAGAAGTGTGAAATTGTGCATATCAGGAGGACACGTTCTTAAAGATGCACACATTAGTCAAAATAGCGTACAAAAATGCACTGTATCAGGGGATATTTCTTGCAGAAATGTGCAAATTAGGCAAACTGGCATACAACAATGTGTATATTTAGGATAAATGCTCACCGAAATTCTTTTCATGAAGAATTTTTTATTTTTTTATTAATAAATGGCAAACTGATGCAGAAATGTGGTAAACTGGGTTTGAAAAATGAGAAACTTGAATTCAACAATTGTTAAAAAGTAGGGTTGTTTTTTTTAAGGGTGCTGAGAGTTCTTAGGAGATCCCCTATTTGCTCCCAGACCTATGAGCCTAGAGTGCCCTGGGAAGTTGGATTGGTCATTAAGACACTCTGGCAACTGTCTCTCCCAGCAACTCTTAACCCCTCATTAACAAACTGCAGTCCCCAGGATTCTTTGGGGGAAAGCCCTGACTGTGTAAGGTGGTATGATGCTGCTTTAAATCTACAGTGCAGACGGGCCCCAAGTATGTTTAATGGGGCTTAAACATATGCCCAGGTTAAACATATGGATAGGATAATTTATTTGATCCATTCATGAAATTTATATACTGCTGATTGTAAAAACAAACAAACCTCAAAGCGGTTCCCAAAAAAGATTTCAGCCTTGATAGTAGAGTTATCTTGATGCTCCAAACTGGTTGTCCAAATGAGTCGCGTGACTCTCACCTTACTCCCCTTTCCAAGGTGTAAGCCGCTGTACTTGTTTTATTTTTCATCTTCTGAATGCCTTCCCAAGACATGGAAATAGTTACAAAAAGTATTGCTATTTTACAGAAAACAAGAGAGGCAAATAAATTCAGTGGTGGAGCAAGTTCCGCTGGTGAAAGAGAATGCAGGCATAGATATATGCATACTGAATTTCAAAAGCTTGCATTTTTCATTTCTTTGTTTTGCTACCCATAGAAATTGATCTTAAAAAAGGCTTTCATCTGGCCTGCTTTAAGAAGATCTTCAGTCGCATGTGCCCCAGTTTTTAGTTTTACATTCACCTGCATTGTGCCAGTTAAACAGAAGGCGTGATCAAAAGCAGACGCTTAGAAATGCTGGTGCAGATTTGTATCAAGGCTAAGGTCTCAGATCAGATAGAAATAGGAATGGATGTGTTCAATTTTTTTATTTTTATTTTTTTGTATTGTCCTTATCCTGCGCTGGAGGGATCTGGGAAATTAGAAGCACGTTTTTAATAAAGCAGAGCAGCCGGAAATGAAAATAAGTCAGCAGGAGGAAGAGTTTGGAGCAGTGGAAGGGTGGCAATTTCAATGCTCCTCTTTGCCGTTGCAGGAACTATAGGTCAGAAAAGTCTGATCCACCAAGAATTTATTTACTTGCTTCTCTATTTATGTTCCTGTCAGAATCTATAGGAGGCCAAACTACCAAAAGTCCATTCATTCCATGTGAGCATCTCTTGTGACAGATGACACCAAGGGTGTGTGCTAGAATGAACTGATTCACTGGGGGAAGAGGAATTGTGTATGCCTGAACAAGGTAACCCGTTGCTGTGGCAACAGGTTAGCTGTGCCCTGCTTGACAGACCTGTTCAATAATAATAATAATAATAATAATAATAATAATAATAATAAATTATTTATACCCCACCCATCTGGCTGGGTTTCCCCAGCCACTTTGGGCAGCTCCCAACAGAATATTAAAAACACAATAAAACACCAAACTTCCCTAAACAGGGCTGCCTTCAGATGTCTTCTAAAAGTCAGATAGTTGTTTATTTCCTCGACATCTGATGGGAGGGCATTCCATAGGGCAGGCGCCACTACCGAGAAGGCCCTATGCCTGGTTCCTCACTTCTCGTAGTGAGGGAACTGCCAGAAGGCCCTCAGAGCTGGATCTCAGTGTCCGAGCTGAACGATGGGGTGGAGATGCTCCTTCAAGCTCTGCTAGCCAACCCATGTCGATTGGTACCACATGCTCTCTTTTCAAACCACACCAGTGGATCAAACGCTGGATTTTTCTAATGCTTTCCTTCCATGAGACTCAAATTCAGATCTGGTTCAATCATAGCTGCCTCAGAACTTGCAAACATGAGCCTGAGGAAATAAGCCAGCCAAAAAAACCTTTTTCTCGTTCCAAATCTGACATGAAGCTACTGCAAGTTGAATGAAAGGACAAGAGCTCTCACACTTAGGGCCGGTCCTACCATTAGGCAGTGGAGGCGACTGCCTCAGGCAGCATATGATGGGAGGTGGTGGTATCTCTCGGCTCTTCCTCCTGAGCTTCCTGACAACCCATTCACAATATTAAGTCCCTGTTTGGAAGCCCCCATTGCTGGGGATTCCCATAATCGCAGCTGCATATATTTAACCTTCATCATGATTTGGGAAAATGCAAGAGGTTAAGCCAGGACACCCTCCCCCCCCCCCCGAAAAAAAAACTCCAGGGCCACCTATTGAGTCTAACATGGTCCTGGAGTCAGCAGATCTGCTTTGGCCACCATGACAAAGAAAGCTCATCATTCATGACTCTTTAGTTATTCCAACTTCCAGCTGGAAGAGATCGGGGAAGGGATTAGTTGCTCATAGAGGCAAGTGCCCAAATGTTATGACTAGGGCTGTCTGTTCAGCATTTCGTTGAACTTGAGCTGCAGAGGAGATAAAATGCAGAGGCAGGGGAGGGGGGAAGCAGTTAACTCCAGCAGAATAAACATGCAGATAGCACCGCCAGGTTCTGCTTCCCCAGAGGAAAGGGCTGTAATGCAGTGTGAGTGTGTTGGGGTGTGTGTGTGTGTGTGTGTGTGTGCGCGCGGTACCAGGCAAATATGGTTTTGTAGGGGGGAAAGCAGAATGGAGAACAACTCAGAGGCAGCTGCGATGGAAGAGGAATCCTATTCTAACCTGCATTTTAATGAGCCACATCTGCAGGCTTGCATTCTCTTTTTCTTCTTCCTTCTGTTTTTTTCTCTCTCTCCAACTTGTAAGCTAGCCAGGAAAAGGCACTGTTTTTCTAGCATTATTTCTGCACTTCCTGACATGCTGGACAGCAGATACTGAATAGATTTATCACCCTCTCGTCATTATATAAACGCCCAGTGATGCTCCTGCTTCATTGGTCAGACCTAAATGGGAAGGGACATGGGGAACTGTTCCTATCAGAAATGGTTGACTTTAAAAAAAATGTATAGAATTGACATTTATTAGGCTACAATTCCACCCTTCTTTTAGAAAGTAGGAGGATCAGAGGGGTTCTAGTGATCCTGGGTCCGGGCACTAGTTAGCATCAGCTGCTCTCAACTACATTCAAGGTCAGGCACCCCCAAACTGCGGCCCTCCAGATGTTTTGGCCTACAACTCCCATGATCCCTAGCTAACAGGACCAGTGGTCGGGGAAGATGGGAACTGTAATCCAAAACATCTGGAGGGCCGAAGTTTGGGGATGCCTGTTCAAGGCACTCAGAAGAAGCACTTTCCTGAACGGTCCTCTCTGTAAGGACAATGGCTGATAAGCTTTCTTCTTTTCCTATCTGAGTTCATTCTAGGAAACTGGTTCAAATCTAACTGAGATTGGCAGGCACCGAAAGCAGTTGCTATCCAATGGCAGGGTGTGAGCATTGAGCTTGATGGTTCACAATCTCAGGCCCCAGACACCCATACCACATTATCATCGCCGTGATTTTGGCAAGATAAATTTGCTACTTTGAGACAAACTCAGTGTATTCATACCTAGGACTCAGCTACACTCAAGTCAGTTGTATCATTGTAACACCATTGTAAAGATGCAACACCAGATGGCGATATAGAGCAGTGTTTCCCAACCAGTGTGCCTCCAGATGTTTTGGGACTACAACTCCCATCATTCCTGACCATTGGTCTTGCTAGCTAGGGACGATGGGAGTTGTAGTCCCAAAACATCTGGAGGCACACTGGTTGGGAAACACTGATATAGAGCACAAAATTTGTCTATGCAATTTTACATAGGGTTTTTTCCCTTTTGTTATAATGATCTAATTTATTCCTGTGCCCCAGCCATAGAGTTCATTCATAAGTTCTGTTGGGTGCTTCTGAGGTGGGGAAGACTAATGGCATGATCCCCACCTCTCCTCTGCATTCACTGTTTGCACCTGTTATCAACTGCTGATGATGCTGAAAGGAGCCAATCTCTTCTGCCTTATCAGAAGGAGGGGACAAGACCATCCCTCCCATTGTCCTTCCAGCAGTGGCCTCCCCGTGTCACCACTTGTCAGCAGGTGATGGAGGGGTTCGCTCTAAGTTTTATTTCAGCTTATTATTATTAATCATCATCATCACAAGGTTCTGGCCTTTGATTGCTTTTATTTTGCTTTGATGCAGGCTAATTGCTTTATGCAACTTTGTATTAGTTGTTTCATTGCCTGGAGATCATGCTGATTAGGATAGGCAGGACATAAATTTAACATGGTAAATGAATAATTGTGCCTAGAACCTTCTACCTTATAGAAGGCGCAGTGTGCCTTCATTGTTTTAATTCTCTTCTGACATCTTAAGGAGGATCTTAGGATCCTTTCTTGGGTAGCCTGCCATAGGAGGTCATGCGTAAGAAGTGCCCTGACTCCAGGACTCACTCAATCATCCTTCTTGACTCTGGGCATGAATTCCCTATAAGAGGAGCTTTTGTTGTGGCCGCATCGTTTCACGTCAACTCCAGACTGGGAGATCAGGCTGTAATAACAGAATTATCTGCATTGGGGAATGGAGAATCAAAACATGGACCCCCACGAATGGCAGGAAATCAAAAATCTGAGACATTGTCTCTGGAATGAAGATGACCCTCTTGGCCGGAGATAAAATATCAATGAGATAAAGAACTGCCAGCTGCTACTGAATAGGGTGGTGGCGGCGGAAATACATCCCCTTCGTGATGGTTGTCAGCTTGCATTTTCTGTTGCTCTAAGGCACTCCTAAATTCCTTGCTGCTAAAAAAAAAAAAGATAAAGAGGGTCAGGGCAGGCAGGGATAATAATATTCCATTTATGATGAATTGCAGCTGAGCGACTGAGAACAATAGCATGTGAGAAATGAGAGTGAAAGAAATCCTTGCAAAGCACAGAGCTCCAGCATCAATTGGGATTATGCAAGAAAGACAGAATTTGGCTCCCTTTTCTGTGGAAGCATTGAAAATAATTCAGAGGACACTTCCACTCTGTAAGTTCTTGAAAGTTAGCAGCCAAGCTCCGAAGTCCTAAAACGAGGCTGGAGCTAGGATGGTGTATTGGGTTGAATACCAGGTCGAAGCCAGAGTTTTCCACGGTTCGACTCCCTGCTTGCCCCACTTGTTGTGGGGAAGACTCTCACTTTGTACAGCAGACAGGCAGAAAAGTGGAGGAAGGTGAGGGAAACATGACGATTTGTCAATCCTAGCTGGGCTAGATCTCATAGGAGGGCCCAATCAAGCAATGCCACATAAAAAGAGCAAAAGTTGGTCAATCAGAGGGAGAAGTGGGTGGGCAGGAAGCAAAAGGTTAGGCGCAAAGGAGATAAACTGCGGCAAAACGAGCTGGTGGGGGAGACCAGAGCAAGTTGTCTAAGCAGCCAGAATTTTACTGGCCTGCCTAGAATTGTCTTCTCTTGGCCAGTTGCCAAACTGAATGTATTTGTTATGAGCAGCTAACACCCCTGGCTTCCTTTCCCAACAAATTCATTTATACAGTGGCCCGTTGCCCCCTTCTAGACAGCAGCATTCTACGTCTTTTGCTCAGTTCAAGAGAGCTGAGGAAAGTGCTCATCGCAGAGCTTCATTGCTCAAGCAGAAAGAGGCCGTGAATTAATCATAGAATTGCACTTTGATGTGGGAAGCGGAAGTTCCATATAAGGATAATCAGAAACCGTTGGGACGAGCCTATCATACAATAAGCTTTGTTGCTGATGGATCGATATCCAACAGCTCATGGGGACCAAGAGATGGAAAAATAATATGAAATATGAAAGGCAAGGCCAGAAATACATATTTGCAAAATAATGGAAAGTACTGGAAACCTTTGCTATCTGTCTTCTTTCTAGAAACTAGAGTAAAATCAACTGTTTACTTAACTTAAAACAGATCTTAGGAAACACTTACGGTATAACAGGGCAGAACAATGAAGGAACAAATTTGCCAGTTTTTAAATGTTGCATTTTCTTTGTTGTTGATTTAATTTACAAAGATATTGTATTAAGGAATGCTCTAAGCAGCTGGCATCCTGTTCTAAAAATATTCCTCAAATGATAACACCTCAGTAGAGTTTCAAGGCCCTGATTGCAGCTTTCACAACTGGGAGGACTTCAGAAATGTTTCTGTCTCCAAATAAGTTGCTTGGTTCCAAGAGGGCAATGCCACTGCAATGGTCCATAATAATGTGCTATATGGTTCTTTGTAAGCCTTGCTGAGATATACACTTTGCAACTGTTAATGTTGTTTTGTCTACCTTATTATAAACACCTACTTTCACTGCAGTGGTTGACTATGCTTTTGGGTTTGGCTGTGGTCTTTCCAAAGCCCTCTCTGACATGGATTTCTCAGGCATAGCTGCCAAGTCTCCCGTTTTCCCCAGGAAATCCCCGTTTTTCCAGCTGTTCCTAGCTGAAAAACCGGATTTTTTTTGTTTTTTCCTGGTTTATTCTGGCGCAGCGGCCATTTTGGAACTGGGCGGAGTATGCTCAGAAGCGACTTTTGATGCTGCTCTGCCCAGTTCCAAAATGGCTGCAGTGCGACTTCTGGCGTGGTGGCCATTTTGCAACTGGACAAAGCAGCATCAAAATTCACTTCTAAGCATGCTCCGCCCAGTTCCAAAATGGCGGCAGCGCTACTTACGGTCTGCTATTTCCGGCCCGGTCCCTTATTTCTCCGACAGCAACTTGGCAGGTATGTTCTCAGGTGATGGCTGAGTGGAAGATGTGTGTCAGTACCCAAGGACACTTCTTTCTTCTGTTAAGAGAAGCCAAACAACATGGAATGGAGTGGAATAACAGAGACTGTAATCCATGGATGTAGGGCAATATCTAAATCATCATTATCATAAGGCAAATATAGAAATCAGGGGTTGTGTTGGTTTCAATGGGTGGCCTTAGGTATTTCATGCCATCAGCAAAGCACCAGAAATTAAAAGTAATCTAAGAATGTAAAGAAATGCTAGTTCACATACATCTCTCAGACTTTTCTTGATGGCACCTAGAACCACAAAAAAAACTGTTACCTCCAGGCGCAACAGTGAATAGGAAAACTATTTTTCTTGTGTATGCGGGCCTGCCACCCAACTTCAGGTGTTGATTTCAGGATCATGCGACTATTTGGGGCTCTTGGATTTTGAACTTCAGAAGAGGAAATCTCAGTTCCAGATATATTCACTCAGCGGCTTTTGAATTCATATTGAATTTCAGTGCTTCTCTACCAACAATGGAATGGTGCTATCTGAGCTAAATAAGCTTGTCTGTTAGCCTTTGTTTCCATTAACCAAGCTCAGGCAGGCACGTGGGTTGAGTAAACTTGGTCACTGGGCTTTAATTCTGTCCATCGAAAGAATGCTGGGCACCTGTGCTAAACAGAATGGGCTGTTTGCACACGGTTCCATTCCTCGGGGGAATGTGGACAGCTGGCCGGAAGGGGCCTCTGTTGTTTCTCGTGCTTCCATTGATCAGGGAATGTGTGGACACCTGCACTGGGCGGCCTAGGCTGGGCAAATTGCCCATTGCTCCCAGGAGCAAGGGACATCTCCAGTTTGAACCCTGGGCCACTTGCAAATCGGTGTCCTCTAAAGAGATGGGAAGACGATGGGGAAAAGAACAACAAGGTGATGTCAATGGAAGCCCTGATAGAGCTCCAGACAGAGTGTGTTGTTGCCCAAAACCCAGGATGAGAGAGAGAACTCAAAGTACTTTTTGCTGGCAGGACTCAAGACAAAGCAAAAATAAAGGTTTCTGAATCTGCAAAGTATTATCCTTGAATAGTAGCTTTGAAACTAATGTAAACAGTGGTTTTTAGCGTTCTGCCTTGAGGGAACAATTGTCCCATTGACTTTTAAGCTGTCGTGAAATTCTTCTGTTCTAACAGGGAATTCTCAGCATCCTCCCTAAATCACAATTCCTAGGATCCTTTGGGGGAAGCCATGTGAGTTAAATTGCTAGAAAAACACTATAAATGGGCCGCATAGCTAAATAAAACCTCTGTTTTTATCTCCATGTGGAGAACTTGACTTCATGGTAGACTGTTTCCTTTCTCTCTCTCTCTCTCTCTCTCTCTCCTTCCAGGTGATCTTTCGTGCCTTAACTCCTGCTAACAAGATTGAAGACCCATATGGTCCTGAAGCACAAGACCTCATGAAACTCACCAATCTGCGGCTCCTCTTATTAAAGAGACAAGAGTGTCCTTGCCAAGGCTCAGGGCTGCTGGAGAAGCCCCACAGATTCTCCCATTATGCCATCTATGACCTAATTGTCCGAGGCAGCTGCTTTTGCAACGGCCATGCGGAAGAATGCCAACTTGCCAATGGGACAGTTGTTGTGGACAACATGGTAAGTGTTCAAGTTATGCCTTCTTAAAAACAACATAAAACAACCCTGCATATCTAGTGCATTAGATTTATCCTTTTGCATGGCTAATAGACCACAGGTTGTTGAATGTGGCCACAGTGAGGATCTCCAAACAATTAAAATACCTGTTTCAGGCTTCTCTGATCAGAACTTAGGCCTGGCTCAAATGTTGCCGTGGTGACAGGCCTGCTGCAGAACTTCCACACAACCAGGCTCTATGCCACAGTGGGAACATTTATTTTATTATAGCTTTTCACACCCTACCTTTAAGGATACACATCTTTTCAGCGCTGAGCACAAATGAAGTCAAATCAGATATTAATAAAATCACGATAAAAATAATATAGCCAAGGCAGTAGGCCCTCTGGTCTGGCTACAGCAGGCACCCCCAAACTTCGGCCCTCCAGATGTTTTGGACTACAATTCCCATCTTCCCTAACCACTGGTCCTGTTAGCTAGGGATCATGGGAGTTGTAGGCCAAAACATCTAGAGGGCCGCAGTTTGGGGATGCCTGTGCTAGAGTAATCTGAACAATTCATCTACTGCTGATACCTTCCTGTAGAACAGGCTTCCATAACCTGGTATTCTCCAGATGTTTTGAACCACAACTTCCATCAGTCCCAGCCAAGACAGGTGGAGTGAAACATCCACTTTATCCAAATTTCTTTTAGCATGGGATGGGATGGGATTGTTCTGCACATGCAAGTTCCATAAGAGTTACCAGGTTGATATACCTTGGTACTTGTTATTTGTGCAGAAAAGGACAATCATCACAGGATAGCAACTCTGTTCTAACATAATGTCTCAATTCCATGGAACATCTGGTGAAATTAAGTTGGAGAGATGTCTGCTTCTGAAGCAGTATGCCCACGTGGCTTTAAAGTTGCAATTCTGCAATTATGAATGAAGAGCTAAACATCTAAGACATGTGTTTTCATTATTCCTGACCATACTCAATGTATGTGAAGTGTTAGATTTAAACTATTAATATTTAAACACTGATGAAATACTAACAATGCACTGGGCATTGGATATTTCAAATAATTCCCTTTTTTGAAATGAAGGAAGGAAGGAAGGAAGGAAAGACCCGGCGGGAATGTTAAATCCTCTTCTGATTAACAGCGGCTCTCAATTCCAACCTTATTTTGGCCTCTAGAGAAATGCCAGATTTGCAAGGAGTCTGGGAATTAGTCGTTTTTTGGATAAGCTGGGAACAAGTTTATAATTACATCTAAAACAAAATGACAGAATGAGGGCAAATTTGCAAAGCTCATTTGGGTTTTGTGACTTACATTTACCTACATGTTCAAAAAAAATATGGTAAGAACCCTTTTCTCAGTGTTTATCTTTCCCAGCAGTTTAAAATGAAGTCGATTCAACTGGGTTTAGCAGGTGATGATGAAACTAGCAAAAGGCCTATTGCTGTGTCAGGTGGGATGCTTGGAGAGAGAATCAGCGCTACTGCTAAGGCCTTCTAAGCCAGGGGTTGAGAAGAACCTCATGCCCACCTGCCAATCCCCTGACACCATACATAGAAGACTGTTTAAAAACCCAACAGAAATTAACTGGACAAGATAAATGCAAAAATAAGAAGTGACATAACAATAACTAGGAGGAAGCCAGATAGATCTTTTGGGGAAGGTACAGCCTGGGCACATCCATGAACTAATGCCAAGAGTAGCTACCATGGACCTGTTCAGATGTTGTTGGACTACAACTCCCATCAGCCATGACTGTTGGCTGGAGCTGATGGGAACTGCACTCCAGCAACTTCTGAAAGGCACCACATTGGCTACCCCTGGACTTGGTCCTCCTTATAGATCTTGCAGTCCAGTCACAGCCTCCCTCCACACACATCCTTACTCAAATGAGGAAATGTGCACACAATACCAAGAAGTGTTTTTTGCTGGTCTCTCCTGTTGGGTTCTAGCACCTTTCCCTATACCTGCTGCTCACCTCCCTTCTTTTCCCAAGGTGAGTTTACTTGTCCTTGAGAGAAGAAAGGAAGGCAGAAGAGAGAGGGGTCCCCCCCCTCAAACGTTACAGCTGAACACCTGGAGAACCCCTCAGGGGGTTCCGAGCACCCAACTTTAATGTTTCTGGGGCACAATTAATTTGGGGGGTAAACACAAGATTGCTTCCCCATCGCTCCTGCTGATACGGTTTGCAGCCCCCGGAACCTATGTGAGTAAATCTGTTAGGCCTCAGATTGCCAGAGGCCAAAGGAGAACTTCCCTGGAACCAAACATGGAACAGTGTCCAAAGAGCTTTTGTCATGCACACACAATTATTATACAGACATGACCTTCTGCCATGCCTACTATAAATACAAATCAGGCAGCAAGAAATATCAGGAGTTTAGACAAAGGGAACTAAAATAAGGCAAATACCTGAAGGTGTCTTAATTTTACAGAGGAAAGGCCTCTGTTTTGAAGGCCTGTCAGAGGATAGTCTTATATTTGGAGTTGTCCTCTGCTCAAAGAGCTGTCTGCTCCAAATCCGATTTAAAGATCAGGAACCATAAAAAGGGAGAGCAAGAAACCTGGAGGTGCCTCCCAACACTTGGCCAGCAAACAGAGCAGGCACATTAAGTTCCCTCATGTCTTTGCCACAATGGTGAAATGCATTGTATTTCTATTTCATTAACAATAATTATCATGTTCGAATTTCCTCCAAAAATTTTACTCCCTTTTTGTGAAGGAAATCCCCCTCCCATTTCTCTCACTAGACACCAGCATACCCTCCAATATTTCTCCATTGAAAATAGTGATGTCCTATTCCATAATGATGATGATGCCCCAGTCACTCTGGGCAGTGTTCAACATGTATAAAAACATAATGAAACATGAAGCATTAAAAAAAAAACCTTCCATATACAGGGCTGTCTTCAAATGTCTTCTAAAGATTATGTGAGGGACAGAAGCTATAGACAGCCGCCTCCCATCTTAAACACAAGCTCTTCGCCCAGCGCAAGTGGGAGCGGGGAGGGGGATGTTTCTAGCGAGGAATCAGGAAGGAGGAGCCAGGGCTCAGGCAAGGTAGCTGAGCCCAGGCACCGCTTGGGAAAGGAAGGGGGAAGTAGGGAAAACGCGGGACGAAGACCGATCCCAGCGACCCCGGAATTGCGCAGGAAACGACGGGGGCGGAGATTTAGTATCCCCAGGCTACTTTGCTGGAGGAAAACACGGGAATCTCCATTCGGAGGTTCTGCACCCGACTGACAACATGTACATAGCACTGTTTCAGCACTGTAAATAGACTGCACTAAATAAAAGGATAAAAATGCAGAGCTGTGAGGAGTCATTACTCTAGAGTAGCCACCAGCGCCACTGTGACAGATTCTATAGTTATTTATCTCTTTGGCTCAGGGGCCACATAACTCCATGTGCCCCAATATTTATCTGATGAAAATAGGGACATCCTAAGGAACAGCAGGACATTCTGGGATCAAATCATAAACTGGGATGGCTTCTGTAAATCTGGGACTGGAAAATAGGGACGCTTGGGGGGGGGTCTGTGCCAGTCAACCCTTTGGTTTATCAAAACAGACAGGGCCTTTCGTGGGAAGAAAGGGGAAAGAAGTTCTGAGTTACAAGTTTGTATCAGGGCCAAAGAATTCATGCTTTAGCCATAGCTCATGGTTATCAGCTGTGCAGTGTGGGCCAGAAAAACCGAAATGCATAAGGTACTTGCATGACAAGCATTTGAATCAGAGCTTCGGGTATGTGTGGAGGAAGGGAAATGGAAAGAAAATTACACATTGCAATGAAGACAAGGATGGTAGGGAAGTAATGATAACTAAAGCCCCTCTCCCTGAGATATTTAGAAAGTTCTCCAGATTCAGGTTCCAAAATCAGAATCCAGCCCATTTAACCAGAAGCAAGCAACACCAATTAACAGCTGAACTCTGCCAGTTTCCTTGTTTGGCTCTCTAAAGAAATCTAAAAGCCAAAGTAGTTTAAAATACTTTAATTTTGGTGAGACATGTCATTACAGAGTCCAGGATTCTTTTCACAATGTAGCTTCATATACCTCTAGGTTTTTGTAATCTTGCCTTGCGTTCGTCTGAAAGCAAGTTGCTGAAATTCGTTGCTTCCATTTCATTGTTTTAGAAGTCAGGAGGACAAGCAACAACTGTATGAGTCCCACAATATTTTAAGAAAAATTCTGAACCACCACAGCTCTGGCATACATCTAGGATTCACCCCCACTATCCTAGCAACAAAGGATGTTATTAAACTCCACCCACAGGAAATATGGGTCCACTTAAGGAATGAGTCGATAAGAGGAAAACAAACAGCTAAATATGCAAGTGTTGAAGCCTCACAAGATGAATAACACATTGAATTAACGCAGCTGGTTGAAGAATAAACACACTGCCCAAGAGAAAACACATTATGGCCCACGCTCTTGGCACAGGGATTGTAAACCTTAACTGGATTTCTCTTTTATATTTTCCTCTAAATGTTGTGCCACTAAATGACTTCACCCAGCATGGAATTGAATTGTTTTGTTTAACAAAAATTCACAAATTCCTCATTTCTCAGAATTTAATAGGAAGAATGCATCCTGATACATTAACACTTTTTTTTAAAGAATGAACTTTATGAGTTTTCAGCTTGTTTTCTTGAATGTGGAAAAATACGTCCCATTTTTGTTGCTGCTTCATCTTTGCCTTTACTCTGAAGTTTCACTTGCAGATGTTGTGTTTGATCAGTTTGGCTGTGATGACCCGCTTGATTTTGTCTTCAGTGTTGCATAGGGTGCAATCAGGTTGCAGATTCACTTCTGCCAGCCGCCTGATTGGCTGCTCCTGCAGGCCAATCAGGTTGCGGATTCACTTCCACCTGGAGTTGGATTGGGTAGCTCCTATTGTTCTAGGATTCAGCTCAGTACATAACAGTGCATATGACGTGATTTCTGCATCCTTGGGACTGGATCCAATGGGTTTAAGTTTCAGGGTGATAAATTTCCAATAGGCAGTAGGAGAAACATCTTGGCACAGTAAGAACAGTTTGACAATGGAACCAAAGGTCTTGAAGAAGGACAGACATCTGTTGGAGATGCTCCAGCTCTGAATATCCTTTATTGAGCTGGCCCGTACCATCTCTATGATTCTATGATGTCATGGGACACACATCAATAGAATCACGTAAGTGGCCACAGCCAATAGCATTAAATAGCAGTGGATTAAGCTATGGGTTGTTTGTTCATCCAATAGAGGTTGTTGTTTTTTTAAAGAGGTTCACAAATTGTTGCAAGTCAGGGTAATTATTCATACCACAGGAGCTCTCCAATAGGTAGTTTGTGGTATTTGTGCAGCAATACATTGCAGTTTTGAGTGCGAGGAAGGTGTGATGTCCTCACTATAGGACTACCTATTTAAGAGGAATTGAGATGTTTGGACCTACTACAAAAAAAAAAGAGTAACAACTTTGCATTCATTGTGCAAAGACACCATAGTTTGCACATAGATATAATGGATCATGACAGTCAATGACAGCTAAAAAAGGAAAGAGCTTCATATCTAAAGCAGTAAACAACATTATAGAATTTCATATAACCAGTCCTTAATAAAAATCCTAGTCTATAATCTCACTTTTGATGGCACAAGCAAGGTAATCACGGTAGTTTTGTTAATGTTTATATACCAAAGAAAATGGGCAAAAGAGAGTATCATTATTAAAGATGTGAAATACCCCTTGAAATCAATGACTAGGATGTCATGGAACATCTTATTTTAAGCAAGCAACAACATTGCTTGTTAAAGATATTTAATATATCCAAGGCTGGCTCTGAAGGAAGTGGTCCTCCCCCTGTCTGATCAGGCACCTAGGGGTACTTGTGGAGAGACAGGTATCAACAGTGGTGAGGAGCACCTTTTTGCCAACTTCATTGGTGACATAGGCTTTGCATCTTACTGGAATAGGAGGAGTTTACTAAGCTGATTCATTCTTTTATAACCCTTAGGATTGACTACTGTGATATACTTAAGTAGAGCTGCCCTTGAAGGTGCCATTGAAGCACAACACTGCTGCCTGACATCTTAGAGGTTGGGAGGTGTCCACATTTGCAATGTTTCCAAAGCACTTTCCCCAAATATTTAATTTATTGTTATTTATTTATTAAACATATTTGGTGATTATCACCCGAAAGTCTTCAAGCAACTTATAGCAAAAAATATATACCATATAAGGGGAAATCATATAATACATTAATATTCTGTATAACATAGCATTTAGGGGATGGGACGGGACATACCAGCCTTATAAATAATAGCAAACAACATTAACAATACTCAACTAATAAACAAAGCAATACTCTGGCCCTCTAATTAGCAAATAAACAAAACCCTCAACCCTGCCTCCCTAGTCCAAAAATCATTCACATCGAACCAACCATTTCCCCCCTTTAACCTCTTCACCCCACCCATAAGTCTGGTGTCAAGGCCAGCTGTTACAAATCAGTGGCGGGTGGGTCCAGTGTCCTCCAGGGATGGTCCGGCATATCTCTTCTCCCTTAGCAAAGCAAAGCAGGAAGATGATAACAAAGGTTTCACCTGCTCCTCATGTTGCTGGTGTAATGCATTTTTGTATGTTATCTTCATGAATTTGTGCATCATTACACACCTTTTACCCTAGTGTATGAACCCCCACCCCCACCCACTATTCATTTGGAAAACAACATTGTGAAATTCGGAGATCTGCAAATTTTGAAGAATGGCTGTATTTTGGTTTGTGTATCGCTTCGGAAAGTGTGACTTGTGTAGGTTCAACTTTAAATGCGAACTTAATCAAATGCCTCCCCCATCCCTACCTACTGTGGAACATGAAGGGGAGAGTGCTATTGCTATCACATTCTGCTTGTGGGCTTTGTTCTTATATGCCATTCACCTCATATAGAATTGTTGGTTGGGGTAGCTGAGCAGAAACCTGGGTTGTGTAAGGTAAAGCTAGTTTTTCTCTCATCTCGGCCATCATCTTGGTGACTTGGCTGTCGCTTTCCTTTGCAAACATTATCTTCCTCTCTGAGAAGTTTTGTTCTGTTCCCTCTCATAATCCCACAACCAACTGAATTTGTACACTATCTGATCTAAGCTTTGCCAGTCTGTGTGACCTCCAAATACCACGGGAGCTACTGTGTGTTGTAGCTTGCAAATCACCGAACATGTTTTTATTGAGAGGGAAGTTCGGCTGTATATGCCAATTAACTGACTAACCCAAGAAATAATAAAGAGACATTCAGCTTGTGGAATGATTCAGGCTAGTTTCTACTAGGGTGAAAAGACTCAGAGTTGTTATATCTGAAAAGTTGCTCACATACAGGGCCATCTCTAGGCCTGGGCTGGGAGGCGCAATGCGCCAGGGCGCCTGGCCACCAGGGGGCGTTGCCGCTGGGGTTGGGATGGAGGAAGAGCAGACCCATCTTTCCTGTTAGGGCTACTGGCGTGTTGTGCCAGGGCACCACCTCTCAGGGGTGCCCCAGCGAGTTGGGGAGCTGCACGGAGCAAGCGCCCCTCACCACTCACGCTCCCGAGCCTAGCTCCTCCACAGCGGCTCCCTGCTGGAGGAGCTGCCAGCAAGCCCCGCCAGCAGCACCGCCCTTGTCCGCCTCTTCTTGGGCTGTGGGTGCCGTTGCGGGGAAGCCGGCCACGAGCCTCCCATTGGCACAGCAGCCAGGGCTCCCTGGACGGCAGCGCCGCGCAGCCGCTTTGGCCGAGATGAACCACAGCTGGCAGCGCCCCCGCCTGTCAGGCCACCCTCTCCAGCGGCCCGCTGCGCCTGGCCCTGCCTGGCAGAGTGTGAGTCCGGCGTTGCCGTTGCCAGTCCTGTTTGCGGCGGGTGAGAAGCAGAAGGCACGGCATGGCGGCGTCGGAGGGAGGAGTGGCGCCTCAGAGGTGCACGAGGCGCAGTAGCTAAAACGAAGTGCACACACACACACACGTCCCCAGGGCAGCGCGTGGCTCCGGCTTTCCAGCTGGCAAGGGGGCGTCGGGGGCCGGAGGGATCTCTGAGCCACGGCGCTGGATAGGGTTAAGACGGCCCTGCTCACATAAACCTTTGTCCATGAAGAGGAAACTTTTTGTTGCATGAAAATACATGTAACACTGGGTTTTTGTTGTTGTTGTGAAAAACATATTCAGAAGTAGTTTTTTTTTTAGTGGAAATGTAGTAGTTGGTAATACAGATTTTAAACCCTTCCTCTGGGGGCTGTTTTCCCACTCCAGATCACCACCTTCCACAGACTGCTTTTCTTCCATTGGGAATCTAGATTAATTATAAATGTGCATTTGATTTCTATCCGGAACAGGTGGAAAGCAGCTGGAAAAGTCTTTGTTAGAAAAACCTGCTACCTACATATTAGCCTGGTAAAAGAAGGACAGCAGTGGCTCCCTGCGATATTCCTAACAACCAGGTGTAGGTTTATGCCTTACTATAATGCAGGCATCCCCAAACTGCGGCCCTCCAGATGTTTTGGCCTACAACTCCCATGATCCCTAGCTAACAGGACCAGTGGTCGGGGAAGATGGGAATTGTAGTCCAAAACATCTGGAGGGCCGAAGTTTGGGGATGCCTGCTATAATGTGTGAACAAGCCCCAAACAAGGACCAAGTCCTTATAATTGTAATGAAAATGATAGGCACCAGAGCCACAGTAGTGTGGCTGAGTAAAAAAAGTATGAGTTCTTCTTTGGCAATTACTCGTAGCCGAGTAAGATTGTCTTTCATGAACATGGTCTTAGCAGTGAGTCTGTAAGTGGCTGTGGAGGCCAATTCTGGATCTACACATCCTTCCATGGTGGGGACATAGGTTTCCAGGCGGGAGTTGATCATGGTGAGGGTTTGCCAAATGTGCCTTCTTCTTAGCTCTTTTCTCCTTTTCGGCCTGAGTTTGTGTTTCTTCAAAGTCCATGACACCTTTGGTAAATGCTGTTCTCCAGTCGGAGCACTCACAGGCCAGTATTTCCCAGTTATCAGTACTTACATTACTTTTTAAAAAAAGATTTGCCTTGAGAGCATCTTTAAACCTCTTGCTGTCCCCCAGTATTTCACTTTCCATTCTTGAGTCAGGAATAGAGTAGTTGCTTTGGAAGACGATAATCAGGCATCCGAACAATGTGACCCGAAAGTATGAGTAGTTCTGTCACCATGCAGGAATGTACCCAAGGCTAATATCTGTGTCAAGCTGGAATTGGGGTGGTCCATCCATTAGCAGTTGCAAGGTTACAAACAGTTACCAAGGTCATTTAGTCCAAACAGAAAAGAAAGCAAATGACCAACTCTTATTCAAAAAACAAAACCAGGGCATAGGAGAAGTGAGAAGCCATATTGGGGCCATTTGGCTGCAAAGGCAACCAGATACCAAGCAGAATGTCCACTCCAAAAGATCTATCAAAGCCTGGAAAGCTATATAGAAGTTTCAGCTAATAAGAAGGCCAAGGCGAAAACTAGATCTGAAGTACATGGACATAGGATGCCCAGTAATGTTTGTATGCGCGCGCGCGCACACACACACACACACACACACACACACACACACAAGCTGGCCCTGCCATGTGTTGCTGTGGCTCATCCATGTGATTTCCCCCACCCTGTGCCGATCCATGATGTATCCCGCCCCTCCTCCCTCCACCCCTGGCTTATCCCTGTGATTCCCCCCACCCTGTCCCGACCCATGACATATCACGCCCCCTCTTCCCCCCACCCCCGGATCATCCCTGTGACTGGTCCCACCGTGTCCTGACCTATCCCATCCCCTCCTCCCCCCAACCCCCACCCAGGCAAGTCAGTACCTCCATTCTGCTTAGTCTGTAAAGGCTTCAGCCTAGTATGTAAACAGGAGCTGAGGTGTTGTTGAGAGGGAAGGTTTTATAGGTGCAGTACCAGTGTAGCCACCACTAGAGGGTGCTGGTTTGCAACCTGGTTTTTTCCCAGCATGCATTTTCGTCTGAGTGATGTGTTTTGAAACACAGGGTTTTGGGGGTTTGGGGGTTTTACCTGGCGGTGTGACATCTGTCTTAGCAAACTTTCCTATAGCTTTCGGTCATTTGCATGTGATGTTGTGTCAAAATTTGACCTCAATCGGTCAAGCTTTTTTGGTGAAAAGTGGAAACACACCCACATGCCCAGTTTACATACTAATAATAATTAATAATTAATAAATATTTTATTTGTACCCCACCCATTTGGCCAGGGGTTACCCCCCCCCAGCCACTCTGGGTGGCTTCCAAAAAAGATCTAAAATACATTAAAATGTCACACATTAAAAACTTCCCTGAACAGGGCTGCCTTTAGATGTCTTCTAAATGTAAGTTAGCTCCTCCAGGAACAAAAGTGTGATTTAATTGATTAAATAAATATTCAAAGGAATGTCTATGGGACATTTAAAAGGGGACTGGTTTGATTGCTTAACCGCTTGGCTACTGGTGGATTTTGGTTATTTTAATCATTTAATTGCGACCTTGTGGCTACTTTCATCTCCTGTGGAAAATCAGCACTAATCCTGCCGGTAGAGAGACATTTGATTGGAAACACTTGTAAAGGCTAATAAACTGGTTTAATTGGCCTTGTGTCTTCAGTAAAGGAATTTTTTGCTATTAAACACATTTTTTTAAAAAAAAGAAAGAAGCAATCAATTTAGATTGGAACAGTCAAAAGGCATTGGAAACAAGAATTGTTCTAGAATCTTCTGGAATAACAAAAGGTCAAAAACTTGGTTTGTTATATCCTACATTTCCCCCCATTGTACTCTTCAACTAATGTGTTATATCAGAGGTCATTGTTACCTGTTGCTGTTCTCTGCCGGTGAATATGGCTGTGTAGGAACAGAATGAGCAGACTGCACAGGAACAGAATGAGCAGTCCCAACCCTGCTTACACACACAACACATTTACTGAATATCTGTGCAAGGCTTCAGATAATGCCTGATTCTTGAATATGTAAACAGGCCCAAAGTTTCCCTTTCATTCATCTGTGTTAGAAGACAGGAGCTCAGGTAACACTTCCATCCTGTCCTACTGAATATGCTTTTTCACCTGGAGGAAGTTGTTGCCCAACTCCCGGGCAGGTGAGAAATTCTATTGGTTTGCATGAAACCCAATATGAATTCTTGCCCGTTCCTTGGGGCCTGCAAGTGACTTGCTGATGATGATATGCAAATCTCTCTGTGTCCAAAATTGCTTTGGCAGCAGTACAAAGTGAACATGTAGCCAAATGACAAACATTTTCAGTGAATCGGCAACAGATGCCCAGTTCTGGAAAGGTTCCAGTACCCAAACTTCAGTCAATGGGCCATACCCCCGCCCCCATTGACTAATGACAGCCAAGAAATAGCACCAGTGGTAGCAACAACAGTAGGAATCATCAAGCAGGATAAAAGAGGCTATGTGGAGAAGCAGAAGAGGAAGGAAGGATAAAATGAAACCAAATGGAAACACAAGTCTGGGTCACAATAGCCTGCGTCAGAAATGTTCCAGCCAATGTGCTCCTTCCCACCCCGCCATGAAACTCCAGTTTCCATTACTTTACCATCATAATTATGATGGCTGGGAACAAAAGGAATTCTTGATTGAGGTCCAGAAATCAAAACGTTGTGACAAGAGCAGATCACAGGGAGCACATTAATCCTCTTCTTGCTCAATTCCGTTTGCTGCCAGTTAGCTTCTGGGGATTATTCAAGATGCCGGTTATTATCTACCAGCAAAATGCCTATCGTTATGGTGAGTGTGTGTGTGGAAGGAAGGACATGCATATTTCAGGGACGTCATGAGTGGAGAGCATTGGGTCTCTGCTTGCCTTGACTTCAACAGAGGCCATATATAGAGTAGGGGTCTGGCACCATCTGCATAGTCCTTGCGTCTGCTAAGCCAAATCCTGGTTCTGTTTCTTGGGTGCTCTAAGCCAGGGGTCCCCAAACTAAGGCCTGGGGGCCTGATGCGGCCCAATCGCCTTCTAAATCCGGCCTGCGGACGGTCCGGGAATCAGCATGTTTTTACATGAGTAGAATGTGTCCTTTTATTTAAAATGCATCTCTGGGTTATTTGTGGGGCATAGGAATTTGTTCATTTCCCCCCCTCCAAAATATAGTCTGGCCCCCCACAAGGTCTGAGGGACAGTGGACCGGCCCCCTGCTGAAAAAGTTTGCTGACCCCTGCTAAGCCAACCCCAAAAAGTCAGAGGGAATTTGATAGTGAGTGGGGCCAAGGCCCCAAATAGGCCGGGCTAGAGTTTACACTTGTACATACATGCTAAAGCATACCCAGGGGTGACCTGTCTTTTTTTGCCGCCTGAGGCAAAATGGGAAGGTGCTGTCCCCACCCCACCCAACCATGCCTGTTGAACCAGTGCCTCACTTGCTGGGGTCACATGGTTGCAGCGGTGGCTTCCAGTAGGATATCATAAGATCTTGCTGAACTCTTTTGAGAGCTCTGTAAAATCTCACAGTCTAGAAGTCTTGTTCAGAAAATAGACTAAGCCCATGTAGCTTATGGGCTGGGCCTACTGCTGTTTTTCTGCCTCCCCACATCCCAGCACTCAAACATGAAAAGAAATATGCCAGATTAGACCAAGGGTTCCCTCTTGTCTTGCTGTGGCGAACTTCAGTGATCCTTGGATGAAGTGAGGTATAGAAATTCAATAAATAATAATATTTATAATGCTGCTATAGGTAAAAGGTAAAGGGACCCCTGACCATTAGGTCCAGTCGTGACCGACTCTGGGGTTGCGCGCTCATCTCGCATTATTGGCCGAGGGAGCCGGCGTATAGCTTCCAGGTCATGTGGCCAGCATGACAAAGCCGCTTCTGGCAAACCAGAGCAGCACATGGAAACGTCGTTTATCTTCCCGCTGTAGCGGTTCCTATTTATCTACTTGCATTTTGACGTGCTTCCGAACTGCTAGGTTGGCAGGAGCTGGGACCAAGCAACGGGAGCTCACCCCGTCACAGGGATTCGAACCGCTGACCTTCTGATCGGTATAGCTATAGCTAAGTATAAATTATGTAGGAATGTTAGTCCTATCAGTGCTGCCAAATTGCTTCCCAATTTTATATAGCCAGCAAGCAAATAATGCTTTTGTTTTTTTAAGCCACCAGTTCTTTATCCAATCAAAAAGATATGGGAATATTTCTCTTTCAAAGTGTCTGTTATGTCAGACATGCAGAGGAATGAAGTCTACATGGTTCTCAAGGCTGCTTGTTTGTTTGTTTTTTTAAGTGACTCATCTGGCTTAAAATGTTTTACTTCTGAATTAACCAGAAAGTCCCTAGCATTCAACAGGATTGATTTATAATTTTTTCCTTGGCACCAAATTGTGGTTTTCTTGTTCCTGTTTTATCCTATCCAACTTTTTCCCCCAGTCCTGCACTTGGTATTAGGGATGGGGGAGAAATTTGATTCAGTTCACATTTGACAACAAATTTATTTGATTTGCACTTTCTGAAGCAATATGCAAATCGAAACGCATTCATCCTTTGAGACTCATACTGCTCTGAATGATGTGTACAAAAATGCATATACAGTGGTACCTCTACTTACGAATTTAATGTGTTCCGAAAACACATTTGTAAGTCGAAAAAATTTGTAAGTCGAATCCCATAGGAATGCATTGGGAGAAAAAATTCGTAAGTCGAAGCAACCCTATCTAAAAATTCATAAGTAGAAAAAAATCCTATCTAAACCGCATCCAAGATAGCGGACGGAGCTCCATTTGTAAGTAGAAAAATTCATAAATAGAGTTATTCGTAAGTAGAGGTACCACTGTACTTGGGTTGTTGCTGGCGTCTGTCTGTTTTGAGAGACAATGGAGTGTGCCTTCAGGGGTGAAGTCAGGTCTCTGCATTAGCAGCACCAAAGTGACCTCCGTAGGGCGCAAGACTGCGCAGTGTGTATGGAGGTCCTGGGCTGCCCAGACAACAAGACCCCCGTCTCAGCCTCGCTGATGTGGTCCAAAGGAAAGCAGAGCAATATATTTGGCACCAGCTTGGCTGCAGGAGTTGCCGGAAGGAGGCCTATAAGGCACAAGTAGATAGTCACGATAACAACACATGGCAATGCATTATACCAGGAAACGTTATTTTCTGTATAGTAGGCATAATTGTTTACAAACATGTATTATCCACCCCAAAATGCTAAACTTTTTGAGAGGGGTGGAATTGATTTAGAAACGTAGAGAACCAAACTTAAGATGGAAAAGTGAGGAACTGTGAGAAACCAAAATTGACCCATTGACCCATCTCTGCTTGATATACAGTCGTACCTTGGATCTCAAATGCCTTGGCTTCCGAACAAATCAGCTCCCGAATGATCCAAACCCAGAAGTGAGTGTTCCAGTTTTCGAACAACTTTTCGGAAGCTGGACGTCCGATGGGGCTTCTGCGGCTTCTGATTGGCTGCAGGAGCTTCCTGCAGCCAATCAGAAGCCATGCTTTGGTTTTTGAACATTTTGGAAGTTGAATGGACTTCCGGAACAGATTCTGTTCGACTTCCAAGGTATGACTGTATAACTTATGTGGTTTAAAAGAAGGCTTCACACACTGAAATACTAAGGTGACAGTTATTCAACTGTTCTTTCTTTCTTTCTTTCTTTCTTTCTTTCTTTCTTTCTGTCTTTCTGTCTTTTTTTCTCTTTCTTTCTTTCTTTCTTTCTCCCTTCTTAAATTATAAGCAGGTTCAGGGTTTTGAACACAGGCATTCTTCTACGATTCCCTAGAGGCTTCCTGTACAATGTACTCTGTCCCCTCCATCCTCCCCTGAGGCTGACTACAGCCAAGTGCAGAGAGGGAGAGAAATGCATACCCCGAAGTCTCTGCTCAGTCTTCCGTGAGGAGGCAGCAAACTGTTCTGGGCACAGAAAATCTGCCAGCTGGCTCTAGAGGAGCAGTGGCATCAGCCATGTAGCCTGTGTCCTCATATCTGATCTGAAGGGATTAGGAAAGAGGGAGAGGAGGTGGGGGGGGGGTTGCTGTAGGGAGCTAGCTGGTGAAGGGTAGCAGAGAGGAGCGTAGAGGAGATGCGTCTATAAATTTAATTTTTTAAGAATGCTTCTCACCAGTTTCTCACCTGCAACGACATGTTATAGGGCCTTGCAGCAGATGAAACGCAACCCCCCCTTTTAAACACCACAGAGAACTGCCAGTGGCATTACTAGCAAGATTAAAGGGATTTAGATTAGATTCATGCCTCAGTCTGAACTGAAATCTCAGGCTCCACTTTTGTATATAATATGCAGTGAGGCAGAAGATGGCTGCATGGCTACAACATTTGGTACCCCAACCCCATGTGCAAGAGGGGGCGGTGGAAGGAATTCAGGGGTGCAGGGGGGGTGTTTGACGACTGGAAAATTGAACTCAGTGGGGTCCATTCAGTTCAACTTTCATTCATTTCACAACCAATACAGAGGGGGATGACTGGGAGTCCTCTTCCATATTTTAAAAATCACATTTGAAAACAAAAGAGAGAAAGACATTTGAAAATGTGAGGAAAAAGGAAAATAAAGTGAACTAGGCTTTCAGCAATGAAAACAAATGGTACTTGAAGCAATTTCTCTCCTTTTGCAACCCTCACTAAATAATTATTTTAGGCTGCCGGCGCCTGTGTGTCCTGCTAAAACCCAAGTCGGCTTGATCTCAAAGAGGTGGCCGAGCGAGAGCTAATGACACACTTCTGCATTAGGTGAGGATTCAGATTTTTGCAGATTTTTCAGACCCTTGAGGTTTCATTTCTTCTCCTCGGAAGGAAGAATAGGGGCACATTTCTTTCAGCATGTCACCTGTAGGCCTGTAGCTAGGCCTTCTCCAGTAGGTCTAGATCGGGCTGTTTCAAGAAATTGCCGCCGCCATCCATCTTGGAACTGCCGAAAGAGGCTCCAAGCGAATGGGGCCTGGAGCTTTGGGCTTGGGAAAGGAGCAGGAGGAGTCGCCGTCCCTCTGCCCCTTCCAAATTTTGGACGTCCAAGTGGAGAGGGTTCCAATGAGCAGCCCTTTGGGATGCAATGAATGCATGTTCTTCCACCAAAAAGACCTCTTAGCTAGTGCATTTTAGCGCTTTACCATTTTCTGAATGTGTGTGTTGTTGTTGCTTTCTTTGACAGGTCCATGGGAAGTGCATGTGCAGACATAACACTGCAGGGCAGCATTGTGAGAGGTGCGCGCCACTGTACAATGACCAGCCATGGGAGCCAGGCGATGGAAAAACAGGGACACCAAATGAATGCAGAAGTATGTGGGTATGGCGAAGAGAGGGTAGAGATGAAGGGTTGCAATGTAATCCATCTTTCCACCCAGCAGCAAAGCCCGATAACAGCCAATTCATGGAGTCTGGATTTACGGTGCTCTAGCGACAGATGGGGAATGGGATTGCCAAGCAACTGCCTGAAACTCCTTTCAGTCTCTCTCTCTATGTGTGTGAGCAAATGTGGTTGGCCTATGTGATATATTGTAAAATAGGGTACAAAGAGCAAAGCTCTGGTTTTCGAAGAGATTTTGCCCTAGCATTGCTTACTAGAGTTTTGGCCTACGATGAAGGCAGGGGGAAATATACAGATTTTTTAAAAGTTCATCTGTTTCCCAGCAGGTACCATTGTAGATTTATTTATTTATCTATTATTATTATTATTACTTATTGGATTTATATACAGTGGTACCTCGGTTTATGAACACAATTGGTTCCGGAAGTCTGTTAATAAACTGAAGCGTTCATAAACTGAAGCAAACTTTCCCATTGAAAGTAATGGAAAGTGGATTAATCCGTTCCAGACGGGTCCGCGGAGTACTCAACCTGAAGCGTACTTAACCCGAAGCATGGGTGTAATTGGTTTCGGAAGTCTGTTCATAAACTGAAGCGTTCATAAACTGAAGCGAACTTTCCCATTGAAAGTAATGGAAAGTGAATTAATCTGTTCCAGATGGGTCCGCGGCGTTCGTAAACCGAAAATTCGTAAACCAAGGTGTTCATAAACCGAGGTTCCACTGTACCGCCCTATATATGCAGGTCTCAGGGCGGTTCACAGAATTTAGAGGCTTTCTAGTTTTATTTCATTTCGTCGAAGAGTAGTACTTCATTTCATGGTAAAAGTCCTACCATCGTTCCTCAGAAAATAATATATTCGGAATGGGTATGTTAGCTGAAATACTGTTTGAAAAGAATACATTGGATAAAGCAAAACTCCAGTTACAGTAAGGTTTTTTGAATCAGAATTAAAGTGGCTCATCTCTAGAGGTTTAAGGTTTCCATAATTAAAATTCTAACTTCTAGGGATCCTTTCATCTTAAAACTATGGAGCAGTTAGTGGCCTGGATGGAGATGTGTCTGTCATTGGCCATTTTTACTTTTATTGGCCTAATGTACAAGTCACTGTTCCAAAAAAGATTCCGGTTTAAAGTAGTTGAGGTGGGGTGGGGTGGGGTATTTGAGGGACGAGGACTGAACACCACAGATCCTTCATGCTAGATGCAGCCCCAGAGGCAATATTTACACCCGCTTTTATCAGAACAGGGTGGGCTGGGTGAAGCTCTTCTCATGTTTTACATCTTATATACTAACAAAAGGCAACAAGCTTTATATGGAATCAGTTTTGCAAATATGATTACAATAAGTGCTTGGTTATCAGCACAAATGGGGTGCGGGTGGCGCTGTGGGTTAAACCACAGAGCCTAGGGCTTGCCGATCAGAAAGTCGGCGGTTCGAATCCCCGCGACGGGGTGAGCTCCCGTTGCTCAGTCCCTGCTCCTGCCCACCTAGCAGTTCGAAAGCACGTCAAAGTGCAAGTAGATAAATAGGTACCACTACAGCGGGAAGGTAAACGGCGATTCCGTGTGCTGCTCTGGTTCGCCAGAAGCGGCTTAGTCATGCTCGCCATATGACTTGGAAGCTGTACGCCGGCTCCCTCGGCCAGTAAAGCGAGATGAGCGCCGCCACCCCAGAGTCGTCCGCAACTGGACCTAACAGTCAGGGGTCCCTTTACCTTTACCTTTACCAGCACAAAGGAGTTAAATTTGTCAGTCTCTGCCCTACCCCTGCAAATCCTGTCTTTTCTTAACTCATACCGATTGAGGAAAATGTAAAAGGAATAATTTATTTGTTTGTTTCATAAAACTCTATATACCCCTTGGCTGTAAAACAACAGCAACAACAACCCTCAAAGCAGTTGACCAGAAAACACCACTCATGTCATCGGTTTTTCTTTACCCCTTTCCCCAGCGTTTCATTGCTCTTAACTAAAATGTTAGGGCTAAATAAATCCACAAGAGGAACCCCCCCCCACACACATTCAAGTTCTATTCCCTTGTACTACAATGTGAGTAAGAATCACGATGCTCCTCCTTCTTTTCCCTCTCCCCCTCACCCCTGGGCTCTGGACAGAGTGTCGCTGCCACAGTCATGCTGAGAGCTGCCATTTTGACCTGAGCGTCTGGTTGGCATCAGGGAAGCAGAGTGGAGGTGTCTGTGACAACTGCAAGCACAACACAGAGGGCTACCGGTGTCAAAGGTGCAAGCCTGGTTTTTACAGAGACAAAGCCAAACCCATGTCTTCGCCGGAGATTTGCAAACGTAAGTGGGGATGGGGGGGGTCTGTCAATTTGGATTTCACTTTTTCTTTCCATCTTAAATTTATTTCTTCACATTTCTGCAGCAGGCTGGAGTGCTGTTGCTTTTAAAGTCATGAAAGTTCTTTGGCATTCTAATGTGAATTTCTCTAATAGTAATAATAATAATAATAATTAATAATAATAATTCCTTCAGTAGCACCTTAAAGACCAACTGAGTTTTTTAAGTCTTTAAGGTGCTACTGAAGGAATTTTTTTATTTTATTTCGACCCAGACCAACACGGCTACCTACCTGTAACCAATAATAATAATGATAATGATAATAATAATAATAATAATAATAATAATAATAAATTTATTCCCCACCCATCTGACTAGGTTGCCCCAGCCACTAGGGGTGGCTTCCAACATAGTATAAAAACACAACTAGGCATCAAATATTAAAAGCTTCCCAATATAAGCCTGCCTTCAGATGTCTTCAAAAGGTTTTGCAGTTCTTTATCTCCTTGACATCTGATGGGAGGGCGTTCCACAGGGCCCTCTGCTTGGTTCCCTGTAACCTCACTTCTCACAATGATGGAACCACCAGAAGGCCCTCGGAGCTGAATCTCAGTGTCCAGGCTCAACAATGGGGTGGAGATGCTCCTTCAGGTATACAAGGCCTGAAGGACACATTTTTGTATGCACTTTGTGTGACTAATACACACCTTTCTGCAAACAATTTCCCCTAAGGTAATGTATTTTTGTATGTTATTTCCCAAACACATGCATTTTATGTACCCTTCCCCCAAACATGTGCATTTTAATACACATTATTTTGTTGGAAAACTGAATTGCAAAATTCAGAGAAGCGCAAATTTGGAATGATAGCTGCATTTCCGCTTGCGATATTCATTTGAGAAATGTGAATTAGATATTAAAAAGAAAACTGGACTGAATTTCTTCCCCACTGTTAAATGTAAGTCACCAGCACAATTGTATTAGTCATATTTCTATACAGTAAAGTAACTGATTGATTCAAAATCACCAGTGAATTTGACCGGGGGGGG